>NC_051289.1:9128068-9439030 GCF_015220745.1 Sebastes umbrosus
ATATTTGCTTTGCGAAGCCCAGCGAGAAGAAAAGAGGAGGGTTTTTTTGCAGTGAATAACTTTTAAAACACCGTGTGTGTACGAGAAAAGCGGCAGAAGACATGAAAGAGCAGGAGAAATGAATTGAATGTTGTTTTTTTCCCCAAGTCTATGAAAAAGAGGGCGATGGGATCTGAAGGCTTCTTTTCCAAAAGCCTTAGCCAGGTGATTCATCACAGCGCTCTGTCAAAAGAGCTTTCCACAACATGAGACGAACAATGACACTGTGATTGCAAGGACAGGAGAGCTCTTGATTGAAAGATATCAGCTATATGTTCAGCTTCCCAGAGAGAGGAGGGGGCGGAGGAGGAGGGAGGGGGCACCACTCACTGATGAAAATCAAAATCTTAACCCTTCGACATGGGTGTCAAGAGAGGGAGCTCTGCGTAACGAGAGCCTCCAGATATAAATTAACCAAAATAATTTAACAGCTGCTTAACCGCGAACAGAAGAGCTGCCAGGCAGATTGATTGGAGATGTAGCAAAGGAGAGCAACTTTCAGATTGTGTTCTGCTTCTCTGTGACGAGGAGTCCTCAGCCGTGGAGCGATGCTGAACAGATCGTGGACCACTGCCAGATCTTAAAATCACAGTCAGAGGAGATGCACTATACTACAGCTTAGGAACTGCACTTTGTAGCTTGTTTGTTGTCTTATTGTCACGTGAATATATTGGATTTTTAAAATTTTATTTAAATTTGCAGTCCCAATACACTTTAATAAACAGTAATCAACAGTAATTAAAATGTAAATTTTCATCTGTGGCCGCTTGCATTATCAGCCCGGTCGCACATAAAGGCGTATGAATGACACGATAATGTGCATGTTTGCATGTCATTTGCACGCCATGTAGTTTGCACTGACTGCACTGTCAGCGCATCCACGTGAACATGCTATGGTCAGAGCTAGTGACGTAGACTAAAAAGTGAGAAAAAACGCTTCTGGAGGCCGGGAAGGGAGGTGGATGGGTCAAACAAATACAGGACTTTCAACCAGGAGATCGATGTTCGAGACTGTTTTTTTTGCATATTTTACGCACTTATTTTAAGTCCAACCATGATATTTTTCTTAAACCTAACCGAGTGGTTTTGTTGCCTAAACCTAACTGTGGAAGTTACCGTATCTTTATTTTTATATATTTTATTTTAACACGCAAAAAGGTTAAAATGCGTCCTCATGAAACGCAGAATGTCGTTATGCTTCGTGCTAATTATACACCTTCCCATGAGATCGGTTTAGCATTACACACACACTCAATAGTGATTATTTCAATCATTCAATTAAAATGTAAATGTCTCAAAATGAGCCAAGATTATTTTCATCTGCAGCCCCTCACCAGACTGTGACGAGTCCAACAAAATGAGTTAGTTTTTATCATAGGCCTTTTTATAATAAGATTAACAATTTGGGTAAATTTGTCTACATATGTGTATTTATCTGTGTATGCTGGTTGGGTTATTTGTAACATGTATATTGTATGTTTGTTTTTTTCTAGTAAAGCGCTTTGTAATCTCTGGTTTTGATAAGTGCTATATAAACAAAAACGTAATTATTCTAAACTTATAATTAGACTACTATTACAAAATAATAAAACATTTAAAAACACTTCAGATAGAGCACAGATACCAACATAAAAAAACACAGTATAATAAAATACTGTAGTAGCAAACATTGCAACACTAAGACATGAATCATTAGAGATAATAACAACATGAAAAATAAAATGACCTAAGATATGAACAGTAGAAGAAGAAGTATTCAAACCCTTGAAGTAAGTAAAAGTAGCAAAACCACAATATAAAAAATATTCCATTACAAGTAGAAATCGTGCGATCAAAATCAAGTAAAAGTGAAGGAGTATTATCGGCAATATGTACTTAAAGTACTCATGCAGGAAAATGCCCTCATGGGTGTTGTATTAATATACATTAAGTTATTGGATTAGTATTACTGATGCATTAATATGTAGGCAGCATATTACTGTTGAGTGGAGTTGTGTTGAGCTACTTTATAAGCTGCTGGATACCTTAATCTATAATAATACATTATATTTCATAAGCCTGTCAAATGTTTTGTACATAAAATCTTAATTATCAAAGTAACTATAGCTGTCAGAAGTATAAAGTGGCAGAACGAGGTATCTCAAAATTGTGTCTGTATTACCTACTTCATGCATTTAAAAAAAAAAATTGAGATTATTTTTTGACAGGACAGATAGACTGGAAAGGCTAGAGAGAGGGGACGACATGCAGCAAAGGGCCCCGGGTTGGATTCAAACCTGGACCGCTGCCGTAGGACTCAGCCTTGGTACAGGTGAGCTACCTGGGCGCCCAGCGTTTGTATTCTCAGTCTGCGGCCCTCCATCACATTTTATCTTTTAAGTGCTTCTCCACCTTTTCCCCCCACGTGATAAAAGAGTAATCACCTTAGATACTATTTACACTCTGGGCCGGGGACTACCATTACCCTCCCATCAATATCAGCACTTAAAGTTCATAAAACTGCGAGGCCTGTAATTTTCACAGTCCCTAATTCACGGTGAGAAGAAATAATATTACAGGGTATTCTGCTAAAGAGTGATGACACTCGCGCGTAATTGTGAGAGGCAACAAGAACTCTCACTAGCTGCAATACATTGACGCCTGTGTTACATGAGGAAGTTTTATGCGTCATAACAATACAGTTATGAAGTTAATTCTTTGGGAAAATACTAGGTGGGTTATAAAAGGCAGGTTTTTCCTTTCTGTAAACAGTGGTCACTTCATTAGGTACATCTTCCTGTTCATACACACAGCTTGATCCTGCAGACAGTGAGTCAGCAGGTACTTTCTATTCTACTAAATGTGAGAACGGGCAAGACGTGTGATTTAGGCAACTTTGAACATGATATGATTGCTGATGCCAGATGCGTCAGCTCCAGCAGTCGTGGGATTTTGAATTTGCCAATTTTGGTTCAATAAACATCCAATTAGTGGCAGACCTTCGGATTAAAGTCACTGATGAGAACTCTGAAGACAATAGCAGCTCAGTGACGTACAGAAGGCCGCTTCAGGACACACGACTCAGCACATTTTGACGCGAAAGGCTGCAGCAGCAGACAATCGTGTTGGCACGAGTTACACTAAACACCTAAACATTGCTGTTGTCTGGTCGCATACCTTCACGGTCCCTTTTTTACGTAGATTTTGCCACTAGCTTCAAGTGGACACATGAAGCAAACATCACCTCAAGATGAATCCAACAAGAAACAAAACAATGACTTTCACTTTACTGGTCTGAACAATCCCTACATCTCAACAGTATGTTATGAAGTAAGCACTTTTTTTGAATCCATGATGGAATAAGGCTATTCTGGAGGCCAAAATTGGTCTAATCCAATGATACAACGGTGTATTTTTAAAAACTTGAACCGCACACTAAATCGCAGCAAAATTCTTATTTCTGCAACTGTAAAATTCTTATTTTACTTGACTTCACATTGAGGATGCTGCAAGCCAGCTACAGTACTATAACAGTAAAGAATGCATGTAAACAATATTGTATTGGCTGCATATTTATGTTTTAGTTATGGTGCTGCAAAGAAAAGTAAAAGTAAATTTAAGATGTTTACTATAACAATATAATCGGGAGGGACTTGTTTTTATTAGCCATTGCTTTAAAACCGCTTAACCCACTGTATGAGAATATTACACATACAGTATATTGTGTATCAGCTCGTTCCAACACTTTACTGATGCTAAATGACGGCAATGATGAGTACAAAATGTATATTTCTTGTTTTACAGCAAAAATTATACATATCACGTGCATCATTTTACACACAGTTTTACAAAGTTCAGACTGACTGCTGAGTAACTTTGGAAACTCTGGGATCTCCACTAGAATTTAAAATTCAATTCAGTGGATTTGAACAGTGCTTTATGTGAGTTTGGTAAAGATTTACCTCCCAGCACCTTGCTATTGATCAAGTGGTTGACCCAAAGGATTCTAAAGGGACTATTGTAATGTTAGTCCGACTAGTTTTCTACAAAACAAATAATGGATAAAGTTGCTTTATGAGAAAGAACCATTTTTCTCTGGCATATTACTACACATAACATGTTTCTATACTGTAGAGAAGAACCTCAAATGGTGAAAAGACTCCTAAAAAGACAGATGTGTAGCCCGTCTTCTTTCTAGCATCTGATGGACAGATTCTGGGATGAAAATCTTGTATGTTGCAGGCTCTGACAAATCTCACAGGAATGTCTTATTGATCCCAAACCTGATGTGCTAATTAATCACATCTCACATTACACACTGTAGGCTTTTCATGCAATACATTGTGATTTATGTAGGCCTACGGGATTTTAACTGCGATACACGGTTGAGCAGAGCGGAAGCTATACTTGGCCAGAGAGTGTGTGACCTGAGGTGATTCGAACAGCGAGAGGAAATGCTGTCTGCTTATACTCGCTGATCTGAATGATGATATGGTAACTTCATTTACAGCTTGTGTCTACTGTTGAAATATTGTCAAAAAATTTAAATGGACTCGGGATCTAATTTCAATGACCAAAAAATGACCTTTTATACAAAATTTTAAGTGCTAATAAAAATACTACATTAGCACAAATTAGTTTGGTCAAGTATATTGACCTAAGAGAAATACTGATGGAATAAAAATTCTAGATAATATATGCAGATATATTATGGATGCAGGCAATTATTGTTTTTAAAAATGAAGTAAGAAGATTGGTATTGATTTTAATCACATCTTCTTGGGAGCATATTTTAAATTTAATGACACTATATACTGTTAGAAGCAATTTCTGGGAAGTTATATAGTGTAATTGTACTTTGGCAGGCTCGTTAGCAGCGAGAGGCAAATATTTGCTGACCCGGACTCCAATATCTGGAAACCCATCCTTATCTCTTGTGTAATTAAACAACATATGGCCACGCTGAGGTGCTTCATTTCCTTCTCAGGCTCTGCATCAGAACAGATAAGCATGGAGAAATATGGGGCGAACATATGAGGAGGAAAAACATGTGCTAAACAAACATGATTTGCGAAATTCATTTTTTAATTGACAAAAAAATTAGAGCAAAAAAGATGCTGTGTTTTGACTGTTGTTAAAGATATGATACATTCAATTTCTAAATTGCGGTTGCAGCCCTGAGAAGCCTTCAGTGAATTAAATAACCTTTTTTTTATATCTGAAAAATCTCATTAAATCATATCCTCCAGTTATTGATCTTGTTCTGTTTGTTGTTAAAATAACAGCCTTTAACAAATCTAATTATAAAAACTACTTTGACATTTGAGCGCTGAAAGCTTTTAAAATGATTTACACGTGTCATAAGTAGCATTTATCTTTGTCAGCGCCTCATTTTAAACACGTAAGAACATGTCAAGAACATTTAATACCCTAAAGCGTGTTATGAAAATAGAGGCTGATACGTGCTTCAGACCAGCGTGAAAACAATGGCCCAACTACAACATTTCTATCCACCATATTCAGTGATTTTCCAAAGCATAACATTAATTATTGAGACGTGTTTTAGGGGAACTAATGGCACTCTTTTCCCCAGACAGATGTCGATATGGAGGATAGAGAAAATAGATGTTGCGCTATAAAACTGTCAAACAACTCTTCAGGGGATATAATTGCTTCTTCCTGCACCCTGGTCTTGTCATTCCCACCCCGAGTGTAGACACATTGAAAGCTTCCTCATTTCCCCCCCCAAAATCCACCAACTTACCAAACTCCTCTAGACTATCCTGAGATACTCATTTCCCCCCACAGCATCCCACATGATTGAAAAGCATCTGCTAAATGATAAAAAGGCACCGTCGTTGCCAAATTAGCACCACATTCAAAAGTTCTGAAAGGCTGCTGAATGTCAACAATGGAGGCTGAGCAGCAAAAGCTTAATTATCCTAAATGTGTGTGTGGGTGTGCGGTTGTGTACAGTATGCACGTGTGTGTGTGTGCTCTCTACCCAGGTTTAGTCTCGATGATGTAATATCATATATCTGTGTTTGTCTCTGGATGAGCATTACATCATTGATACCCCTGGCTGCCAGCGAGGGAGAGATGCTCGGGCTCCACCGACGCTGGAGGCATCGCTGGAGCTGAAACAGAATCTGTTCACTCTACCAGTCTGCAAATTACACAGCAACCCTGTCTCCTACAAATTATGTTTATACATAATTAGGAAACGTCATTAATTAACATATTTTGCCAAGTCGCAAACGGTTGATATTGAATGTATCAGTAAAAAGTTCACTGACAACGTATTTCTATGTTTGCGTACAATATCCGCTTGCAGCAACTGCAGTTTTATTTAACTTTGTCATAGTTATGTTTAGGCACTAGGTTAAGGTTAGGGAAAGAATGGTTTAATCATAGAAATAGAATAAGAGTAGAACGGACATTGAACTGTTTGCTGTGGTCATTTGACTAGTAGTAAGAAAATGGCCATTGTTGTTAGTTGTTATGGTGACAACACATGTCATAAAGTGCCAAATCGATCCAAATCAACATCTGTTAAGGCCAATCCAGTCTTTCTTTCTTACTTACTTGTAAAAAGGACAGCCCGCATGGCGGGACTGTACACACTAGACGCCGACACTGTTGTTTTACATGTCACACCGGCATGAGTGAGACCATGACTTGCCGCAAGTTGGTTGGTACACGGAAAGGCCGCTGCTCTGAACATCCTGCAACCCAAAGTGCCTTTTGTTGCTTAAATACTGACCATGCGTGAGTCTCAGGATGCAAACATGTAGGCTAGCACTTCTTTCACTCAACAAAACATTGCATGTGAACATAATCCTGGCAGCGATTACGTTTCTTATCACGATGTAATTCAGAAAACAAATTATTTCTGGGAGACAGGGGTGTACACGGTGAACCAGTGGTTCCCAAAGGGAGGTTCAGGGTTCATCAGGGACCGATTGTTCTCTAGTCTGTTTATTTGCCCCAAACAGCCACCTCTACAGAAGTTAGCTGTAAGCCAGCTAGCAACGGACACACAACAATAGTGTCTTTCCTTTTACCTCATCTCTGAACATTTATTAAAATCATTAGAGCCATTGGATGAGTTTTCAACTCATGCAAACACGTCGTTGCCTCAGTTTGTGTTAACTGGGTTTGCTTGTGTTTTTGAATTGACTTTGTCATCATGAAAGCATCTAGGGGGGATTCATCTTTCAAATACAGAGATGACTGCTCTGATCACTGTTTTTATAACCTTTATTTTCCAATGTATCTCCTCACTTGCAGTGCACCTTAAATAGATAACACAGAAAACAAAAGGGGAGGAGAATGCAACGCTAGATACGTGGCCGATGGCAGTCTACATCCGGTGAGTCAGACTAGCAATCTAGTAAAACAACCAGCCTGCTTCTTCAGTCTGTCAGTGTCACTGACTGACAACCACATTTACTACTGAGAGTGAATCATGTTGCACATATTACCGCAGCAGGTTAACTGTAGCTGATGCAAAGGTTTTAGATCACCTGACAGCTCCCACAACTCCCTCTGTCACGCTCTAATAAACTGACACCGACTGAGATGTCGTCTGCTTTTTCCTCCTGACAAATTTATTACTTTTAAGTGAAGCGCTTTGTGTAGTAGAGCGCAGCCTTTGATCATCACTGGTGGAGAGACTAATATATCTCCATTTCTCTGAGTTAAGGCGCAGTAAAAACACTGAATCATATCAGTGGCTGAAGTCCTCTCTGATCAGATCAATTGGCTAATAAAGCAATGGCTAATCTTGTTGGGAGATAGTTATTGCCTGTTCCGTGGCAGCTCAGTTTTCTGACCAACTTGTTTCCTATACTTAGTGTGCGTGCAGCTATGGGTAAGTCTACTTCTGCTGTCAAGTATTGTTTTTATTGTTTAAAGGAGGTTTTAGCAAATAGTGTATATAAGGAGCAGAGATATTCAGACACTTTTACACTATTGTGGAGCATTTGTGGAGTTCATTTAATAATAGCAATGCATCTTTTTGAGTGTTTTTTATTTATTAGTAGTGAAATGCTGTTATGTTTTAGTCATTTCTTATCAGTCTAGGAATTCAGATGCTATTATTTGACAGTAATCTGTCTTTAGGTAAAATATCCTCTACTTTTGATGCAGTGTGACTATTTCTATGTTGCATTATTTCCCTTTTAGATCCACACTTCTACACAGAGAATAAATGTACAAAAATAAAGAATCAGCAGTGGAGTTAAAGGTCATGTTCAAGTGCATTTTACCAATGCCTTAAAGCTACAGTGATTGCAATCTAACTAACCAGCTACTATCACAGACAGAACATTTCAACTTCATATAATACTGATGGTTTTATGTTGGTTTTCCAGCAGTCACATCTTTCATAATCAAACTGAATTTGAAATTACCAGGCTTTAAAGAGGACCTATTATGCTTTTGTGCTTTTCCCCTTTCCTTTAGTGTGTTATACAGATTTGTATGCATGTAAAAGGTTTGCAAAGCCCAAAGTCCACGCCAAAGGGAGGTATTCTCCCCCACAGAAACACTGCTCCTGAACTGCCTGAAACGCCTTGATTGAAATCCCGCCTTTTCTTCCGTAACATGGTGATGTCACCAAGTAACACATTTGCATAATTCCTGCCTAGCAGCTAGTGTGACATGCCCTCAAATAAAGCTGGTTAGAGCAGAGCTGAAGCGGAATCCGAAGAGTTTGGTTTGGTTGACCAATCACAACAGAGTGGGCCAGCTGACCAATCAGAGCAGACTGGGCTTCTTTTTTTTTTTTTTTTTACATTAAAGCATGTAAACATGTACTAGTAGAAACCCCAAATAGTAGAATGCACCTGAGAATGAGCACACTAGGTCCTCTTTCATACTAAACTGAGGAGTGACAAATGTGTTTGGTTCTTTTTGGTGTCATTAAATGCCAAGCAAGATAGAAATACAGAAACTTTTAGGGGGCATGTGACAGAGGACGGTGTTTGTTTATGGGCTCTAAACTTTCTCTTCAGCTCCTGTATTGAGAAACATTTTTAACAAAATGTCGAGAAGGCACAACTTGTCCATCAGAGATATATGAGAGGATAAAAGCACCTTATGGCTCTACTTCCTGCCCATCACCTGCTTTGATCTACAAGGTGCTCAAATCTCACTTTTATTGCCTCGAGGCAGACAAGACATAAAAAAAATGACAACAATAAGTGGATTCTCAGGACAAAATCTGACACATAAACAGACACACAAGCAGTCGCACACTCAGACTTACTCCATTGCAAAAAGTGCTCTGTCATTTATTTTTCCCGCAATTTATAATCCTCAATATACTTTCCTCTTTGGCAAAGGCAGAGCAACGGGTTCAACCGAGGCATTTCTGAATTATGAGCCGAGAGGGGGAAAAAAAAAAAAAAACGGTTTTAGAACTTGGCTCGAATTAAGTTTGCTTCGATGACCTCATTACACAATTTAAGTAATCACTGCAACTGAGTCACAGACATTTAGAATAATGCACCTGGGAAATGTATTATATTGCAACGTATTGATCTTTCATTTTCATTATTTGGTAACTTTCCGTCTGTGGATGAAAATGGCTGCGCCCTGAGTTAATTACTCGACTTGGAAACACATCCTGTGTTCAAAGGTTGGAGAACATAAAAAAATCAGGCATGATCATCTATGTAAAACTTCAGAGTGGCCCTTCATCTTCGACAGCAGCCAGCTCTACTTAGTAAGCCACAAGAAAGTGTGGCTGACGGTGTGCAGGAGCCCTCCTGTAATTCCTACTGATACCTGTGCATTAAGCTACCTCTCCCCTCGTGGAAGAACACATCAAAAGGAGATTAAAATTAAAACTTAAAAACAAGGTGATCCAATGTATGGTTAAGTCTGCAGATGATACGCTCTAGCCGGAAATTCAAGACTTGAAAATTACCTTAATGGAAATGTACAAAACTGTGGTGAGGTTATTTTTTCCAGCAGGTGCCATAAATGATGCAATGTGGACAACCACGACATATCAAGTGACCTTTTTTATCACAAATCAGAGGATACAAGGAGGATACAGAGATGTCTGGCGCAGTAAATTGATCAGCGTGTGGATGCCACATAACTTGTGTTATCCCCTTCTGGAGTCACAGAGAGGGTCATTGTTGTACTGCGAATACATGAATACAGATGTATGGTTTTCTTCCAGGGTCTTGAGAAAACCCTGAATGCATCAGTGCAGACTGTAAACATGCCCGGTCCTGCGTCTGAGCTCAAACATACAGGAATTATGAAGGGCAAAGCTCAAAATGTGCTGCCACGCTGATACCCCCAGACACCATTCAACCACACAGCCATAATTAATACTGTATTCCCCAGCAGTTGCCTTCATGAGGAGGAGATGCGTGGAAGATGACCTGAGATTGGGAAACCACATGTGAAGAAGGCAGCATGGGAGAGAGGTATCAAGTTTACTTTCATAAATATGGCAATCCCCCCCAATCATCCCCCGTCCCCACACCCCGTCCTCCACCTAGCAATTAAATCCAGTTAGAGATTACTCTCAGCTGCATCCAGGTCTTCACAGGAGTCTCAGCCTCCAGCCTGGACTGATAATAACTATGGTCTGCACTGTTTCAGCCATTCATTTGATAAAGTGCCTTTTCACCTTGCAGCTTTCATTATCCACACACTATGAAAAGTGCGTGCATGCCCACGTGGAAGTTTATTTGCTTGGCTCGGAGTGAGTTGATTAAACAAGTGTCATGTCATTATCCTGTAATCAATTTTTCAATTATGATCCAGGCCCTATAATGCTGTAATGGAAGGTGAACTCGGATCTATACCGGAGCAGCGGGGTGATTAGACGTCGCTGGAAGCTTTCCAGAGAAGGAAAAAAAAAAGAGGGAGACTTTTTTTTTTCCGAGTTAGATCGATCCTGTTGACTGAAATGGCCTTGGTTCATAACACACCATGTCTGCTAGCAACAGCTTAGCTGGTCCACTGAGGCGTCTGTCCGCACATCTTTTGGGGGGTTCTTTAAAGACGGTGAGTAAAGCAGTCTCTCTGAGAAAGAAGGAGGTAAAGATGTTTATTGTGATGACCCCGCTTGACACTTGGAGGCTGCTTCCTTGGTGCAAAAACATGCTACTCCAGGGCTAGACTTTCAGACAATCTGCAAGCAAAGAAACTATATTGACACGGCGTGAAGCAGATCACTCGATTTTTCCATTTGTGACATCTTTATGTGAAGTCATAAAGGAGGGTCTTTACATGGATTTCCTTTTCAAGTTAGATTTGCCATCTCGCTTCAAGTTTTCCTTAAGCATGGGTTACTTGTTTCATCATATAACAGATCATTGTAGGACTGAGAAATGTACGATACTGCAACACGTTCCTTTACCAACTCGTCACATACCGCCGCTTTGTCACGCCTCTTGGCGTAACTTTAGGTTTAGGCAACAAAACCACTATAGGTTTAGGAAAAAGCTACATGGTTGAGCTTAAAACTACTACATTTGTAAAGTGAAAATGAAACTGAACGTTGTGAACACCAGACACGAACGAACAGCTGGTTGTAATGGGAAAATTTAATTTAGCGAACGGGACACAATCAGCGGTCTCCTGGATGAAAGTCTTGTGTTCGCCTCCCGCCTGCCCGGAGGGTGTCTTTTCGCTCTTTAAAAAAACATCACCACGATCACTCCCGGCGCACTTTCTCTGAGCGTTTACTGTTGCCAAAGAAACACCCAGGTTGGCCAAATTTATTTGGACGAGAAAACAAAGGCAAATGATAAACTGTAATAAACCTGAATTAGGCTTTAAAGGCCCTGAAAACGTTTTGTCTTAATCAGCTTTTTACTATAAGGGATGGGCTCCTGCATGAATAAAACAATTTTTTGTCAAACTTTGAACAGTTTTGGTTGTTTCACATGAGAGATTTTTATATTTGGGTTTTTGTCCAAGCTTTTCTCATTGGGTTGAAGTGGGCGGAGCTTTGTTGGAAACAGTGATGTCATATATTTCTGTGCACCAATCAGAGTTTAGCAACATTGAAATCAAAATGTGATGAAAGTTGCAGGCTTGTTTTGGCCGATTAACTGTTAATAAATAATAAACATGGATGTGCAGAACTTTAACTTTAATTTTTGCTTAATTAGTAATTAATATTTGAAAAGAAAATATATGTAAATATTATTTATAAATAAAAAAATACTTAAAAAATTGAAAGTTTTCAGTAGTTTGAATACTAAATTTCAAATCAAGATATTTTAATTTTTTTTTAAACTCATAACATACAATGTAAATATTAGCATTCAGGTACTGTTGCCTTGCAGAGAGGGAGCAGTGCCAACCTCACATATTAAAACAAATGGATGATTTGCCCTTTAAGAGGAAATGTTAATCTGTGGCTCGGTTAGGACAAACCACAAAAAGACAAATTGAAAAACAAGAGAATGGCTCAATAATTCCTCTCATCTATACTGTAATTTTATGAACAGGAGAGATCAGGAAGTACAACGATGTGACCAGATGTCAGCAAAGTCAAATCACTATCAGCACTATCATTAATAAGACTATTAACCCCCCCCCCACAGACACACATTCACCTCACACGTAACGTGTTCCTCCTGAGAAATATTGCTCGCTATACTGGCATGAGTTAGCAAATAATTGCTAGTCAGGGGAGGAGGTAGCTTATAATATGCATTGGGAATTTTAATCTTGACTTTTAATAAGCTTTTGACCTTCTTGCGTCTGCAGCCTATAATTAGAAATTCTGGCTGGGCCAGATTGACAGAATGCTGTGTCTTAGGGGAGGTAAAACCTTGTGCGACTGCGGTCAGCAGACCTTCTAAATCATGCGGCTGCATGAGAAATGTTTAATCTAACAAATTGGTTTCTGTTTCCTCTCCTTCTTTTCATTCTTTCATGCCATAGGTATTCTGAATATGGAGGTGATGTCATCGTCTCATCCTTTTAAGAGTGACTGCGGACCATATATTCTGAGGGAGAGGCAGAGAATCAGGACCTAATGGTCTTTCCTCCTTCAGCCAAATCTAATTGTGCCCTTATCTTCTCCAAGTTTAACGGCCCCATTGAACACGATTGAGCTGTCTGGACTTTAACTGTCGACTTGCCTGTCGTGTGTGTTTTTGCACATGTGAAGTTATGTGTCAAATTGAGCTGCAGTGCTTCTTGATATTTGTGCTATTGACAGGTAGCCTGGTTTGAACCTCCTCACACAGCAGCAGTTGCAGTCTTATTGTATCCGAGTTAAAGCTGCAGTCGGTAGAAATGAAGCAAATATGATAAAAAATATATATTTTTGTAAAAACGGTCACTATATCCTGACAGAAGTGCATGAGACAGGTAATCTGAGAAAATCATGTGTCCTCCGGTGCTCCTAATGGCATCTACAAGATTTCACAGACCGGAGGAAAACAACCACTCAGAGACGAGCTGGAACCTTGTCGTCTCTGAGCAGCTGTCAATCACTCGTGAACTCCGATCAAACCAGGCAGCGCTGATCAAATATGAATCAATATTCTGTTACTGTAATGCCTATTTCTCACCTCAAATGTTTTCAGAAACATCTTGTAGTGTACCGTTTAGCTGTAAAATGAGAAAGTTTGTGACCCGCCAGCCATGTTGAGATCAGTTGAAGAAATACCAAGCCCCGCCCACCAGCTGGAGCACAGCCAATAGGAACGCTCAATAGGAACGCTCTCTCTGAAATGACCTGTGATTGGTCAAAGTCTCTTTTTAAAGCTTGAAAACAGAGCCATGAGGAGGTGCAGAAGTGTAGTTTTCTCTCAGAACACTTGAATTACAATATGCAGAGAGGTTATTATGGAATTTTTACCCAATAATACCAAAACGTTCTGCCTACTGAAGCTTTAAAACCAACTCTCTCTTCTTCTTCTTCTGCTGTTTGTGTGTGTCAGGCAGCACTAAATTTAGCGTCTGGTGTTTATTTACTTTATGTCCTTGCTGGTGTGTCCTTGCTAAATGAAGGCGAACAGGACTGTCACCATCCAGAGGACAGCACTGCCCAGCCCCTCGGGAGTTGATGGATAACGCGGGGATGTATATACGCCTGCGTGTGCAGAACAAGAATATACATGTGTGCAAATAATCTACACACACACAGAAAAAAAGACCTCCTTTTGCACAGTTACACTGTTTGCAAGTAATCCACTCAGATCATACAGTACAGGAAGCCGGGTGCACGGCCAGCCATCACAACAGGCCCTGTGTGCCTCCAGTTATACAGGTATTTGCCGCCTGTGAAGGTATTCAGGCTTCCATGTGGCATAGTGGTATTTGCACCTTTTGCTGTTTCAGTGTGTCAGTGTTGAGCGCTACACAGTCCTATGGATCAGTGCCTCTGTATGGATCCCCTGGAGCAGCCTCTTGTTCCTTTAACATTCCAGGTACATCCACGCCAGCTCCTTCCTGTCGCTCCCCTTGTGTGGCGCTGATTGACAAGCGTCCGCTTCTCTCAGGCGCGTAATCAATCTGCTAATTGGTGTCGGAGGGTCGGTTGCTGTTGAAGCGTCCCCCCGCTCTTTCTTTGGCTAATTTATCTTTGTCACCGACAGATTCGCAAGGTACATTAGTTGGGAAAGTTCAGTCTCTGCAGAGCCTTGCCTCCCTCTCTCTCTCTCTTCCTCTCTCTCTCACACACACACACAAACACAGTATGCTACTGTGCTTTGTTCATCTTTTTTCTTACTGCAATACATCACACAAAGGATTGAGGGTAAATGTTAGCCTTGCACTGTTTCCATTGGTAACCACAGCTCATGAGGTAGAGGAGGAGAGCAGGTCAGTCTCTCTGTGCAGGATAATTGGCGACAACAATGTGCTTTATCATAATTCAGCACAGCTAATGCACCACAGAAGAAGAGGAGAGTTATAATTAGTGGGAAGTAGTTGAATACAGTCTGATAATGAGCAGATTTTCTTTACAAAAATGTTGCATGCATGTAGAAAAATGAACAGTATTACATGCATGTGATTCCTGATAGACGCAAAACAGTACAGAGAGCCGACTGAGCCCTTGAAACAGCACTTCACATCTGATTGATTTGCAGGCCGTTTCTACCCAGGGTGCCAATCAGGCCCTGATTAGACATCACTGACTCGTTGATGACGGTTCAGACGGCAGCAGCCGTGTCCACGGTCTCGCACAAGATTGATTGCACGAAGGCCGCCTTGCCCCAGATTAATCTCTGCAAATGACACAAGAGTCATGAAGTTTTCATCTTTCTCCCAGTTCAAATGTAGGTTCAGTGTGTTCGTAATAGTGGGGAAGTGAAAGGAAAGGCATGTGTGGTGCTACTTGAACCAACTGCTTGCTCCCAGACTTGTGGATTAGGCCCCCAGTGCCCCCTATTGGCCCCCAAATCATCTGTTGATCCTCTCACACATACACTGATCCTCCACATTCATGCAGAAACAACAAGGCTTCACTCTGAGAAACTGGATGAATGTGCCTCATAACACTGTTATATAAGACAAACTAAGAAAATATATTCTTATTGTCCTCTCCCTCTTTTCATCTTCTCTTTTTTAGTGTCTCTCCTGCTTCCACTCAGTGATATATAGGTGCAGCAGTGAGGTAAGGTGCTCTTATGGGAGGAAATTATGGCGAGCAGCAGGGGAGCAGTCTATATTCCAGCCCTGCCAGCTTCCTCGCTCGCTACACGACAAGAACGACGGCTGCACACTGATCATACCCTCATTAAAGTTGTTCACTTTCTCCTTTTTCACTCCTTATTTCTTTTTTTTTTCTCTTTGATGCACTCGCTGCTCTTTAAGTGCTTTAAGCGCCGCGGCAGTCGCCTCTCTAAAAGTCTGTCTCCGAGCTGTTAACAACCACCTTTCCAACAATGACAGGACTATCAGAAGATGATTTTATGCAAACTTCTCCCGCAGATCGATCCACCTCCATTACCTCTACTTTTATTCACTCGCTACTTTTATATTAGTGCCTTAAATATCTTTTCAATGCAAAATAAGGCTCTTAACATAGCTTAGGGATCAGAACAGCGCTGACCTTCACATTATTATTATTCACTGCTGTCGTGTGAAAGCTGTACAACTCCAGTTTTGTTGATTTTCAACTTTTATTTTTGACTTTCATTACTTTTAGGGCTTTGTGTACTTTTCAACCTTTAAAAAAAAAAATAGATAAAGATGAATTTTAATCATTCACACACAAAAATGGTTTGAGATTATTTTCATTAAATATAATGCCCTCACTGTAAATTCTATCTGCTCATTTGTTGTGATTATTCCTGTTGAATTATTGGCATACAGAATAATCTGATGGATCATCTGATTCATGGTTTTTACAGCCAAAGGTGCAAAGTACAATCAGATAAGACTGAAACTAGCCGTGTTTATAAGAATCTACCATCCGATTTTAGAGTAAAACCTCTGTTATTTTAATGAGAATAGATCTCAGGAGGACCTCAAGGTGCTTCTTGAGCCACATCACAGGACATAAACGACCACAGACCTCCAACAGGTCATGACCAACGCTTTGAGGCCAGATATCTGCAGCGTTGCTTCCTATATCGGCCTGCTATGCGTCACACAGCACGTTGTTTCAACCCTGACCCAGACACCCAGCCAGACAAACACACTGACAGGGACAAGCCCGGTGGACAAGCTGAATACAAATCAGTTCTTCCTCCTTTCATCCGCGTCGTGTAATTGCTCTCATGATTTCTGGATATTCTTTGCCTTCTGCTGATTTACATAAACTAGATTATGACATAAAAACAAGCTTTCACAGCCATTTAAACATAATTAAAACCTCCCTCAAGTCTAAGTCTTCTTGCCTGTTTGGACAATAACCCTTCTCTCTGTGTCTCTGACGTTCTGCATTTGAAGAAAAACCATTCAGGGCAGTAAATTCAACACATTTTTGAGCGCCAAGCTCCAGTCTTTTCGGCAGCTTACTCGACAATGTAGCGAGTGGGTGAGTTTTTACACACCGCCCTGTCAGTTTTCAGGGAGCTACGCAAGCGGAGGATGTGGCGAAGTCTCACACCGGCCCCGACCTTCCCAAAAACTCTGCGGTGGAAGCCGGCCTCTGATAGTTTGGTGAGATTATAGAGGGTCTAAACTGAACAAAAAACACTTGAAAAGAGGCGAAAACAGCAACGAATCCACGTAGCTACTGAAAAATATCCTATAAATGTTGAATTTGACTTATGAGAAATGGCGTGAGGTGAGCTTACTCGAGAAACAAAAGAGGATCTAAGGTGGGAAAGCACCTTTTCTGCAAGAACAAAGCATAAACATCAATTTGAGCAGCACTAAACAATAATCAATCTGTGCCACTATTAATAATAAGAGCCTTGAGCGAGATAATCTCTGTGAGATTGGCTGCACTGCAAGGTGTAACCATCATCCCCACTCTGAGCGAGTCCGTTTCCTGTGCTTTTGATCTGCAGATACAACACGTCTTCACAAAGCTGAAAGATAATGTACGATGTGATATGATGTTCATATGGACACGGTGCTAAAACAGCCGTCAGTGCACTCCTCAAACACCTGCACAGTCTCCTCTGTGATCCCCTCACCTGTGATCTAAGCCTTTTATAAAGCTCTCCACCCTGTCGAGAAAACTTTCAACCCGTAAACTCCTCCCCTCTGCTCCTGACGGCAGTAAAGATAAAGGATGAGGAGTTTCCCACCTGCAGACAGGAAGTGGGGAGAAGTTCACTGACTAATAGGGCTGCCAGACATTTGATTGTACTTTCACCCCTTAGACCTTATCCTAATTTAGAATATAAACCAACACCCAGCAGTTGGGCCAACCATAAAGCCTGACCTTGTCTGATAACTCAAAGTAATATGATGTTTGGACTTGTTCCGACATGCCCATGCAGCCCCTTCTTCTCCATGTACTGTATCCCACCTAAAGCAATGCTCCACTTTCTTGTTTGTAGTGTTGAAATGTACTTAGTTCTTGGGGTTTTATTTGCAGTGGCAGGACGGGATTATTCCCGGCTTACCAAGCTGTACACAGACGCATCGAGAAAGAGAAGCAGTCGGCTCTTTGGACCGCGTGAACCCTGGTGGAGCGTGAAAGAATGTGACCGGCTTCAACTTGTGAAGGGACAAATAGGGAGAAAGGTGACAATTATGTAATGTCATATATACCATGATATTACCCACTGTAACTTAAAGCTTCTCTCATCAATATGTTTTATATTAACAATGAATCAAATGATGACATGTAATGTAAGCTTTTTAGCGTCTTTCAGCCTATTGTTTTGGTATTAAGGCACACAAATTTACCGTTTTGGTTCACCCTCACCACTCTCATCAGCCTCGTTTCCAACCATAACAGCGTTGTATGCTACCTGTTCATCACCAAATGGCAGACAGACACAGTTAGCGACTAGCTGGTGAACATAATGGAGCATTTAGCAGCTAAAGAGCCAGGTATTTCCTTCAGGAGTTGGTGGAGACCAAAAACAGAGCTAAAAGAAGAGTGAATATCGAACTTATTCATTAAGTGGCCAGAAACATGACTCCAAATGGATGCTAATGGTGCTCAGCTGGATGTGTAAATAGGCTACTGTTTGCCAACTCAACCTCAACTTTATAAGGCAATAATATAGCAATGTTGTGTTTACAGCTTGTTGCGCTGCCCCAGTGGACATAAGAAAACATCATCAAATGGACAAAACACTAGTTAAAAAATATGACAAAATTATGTCACTGGAAAAAAGTAAAATGCAAGCAAAATAAGAAACTCATTCACCAATGTAACCTGGCATACAGAAACGCAATGCAAATACAGAAAACACAAACCAATATAGAAAAGTGGGGAGTTGTACACAACACAACAAAAGATGGACAACGAGGAAACTATCAGACGGAATGGCAGGACGGCAAAACGAAACACACATGACGATATGTTGCTATGTGATGTATTGTTTACAAATAATGGGAAAAAAAATATATTAAATTATATTATTTTGTGTCTATTATTTTATGAAGTTATTCTAGTAATGCATGTAGCTATAAAATGCAGCTTTCTCTTAATATTCTATTGCAAACCGTCCTGTTCTCATACACAAAAAAGATATACGGTTTGCCTCTACCGGCTGCCTGACTCCATGTGAATCAACACAAATGACGCCGGAGCTCCCCTAACCTTAACAAAGCGTTAATTTTAACCCAAAACACAACGTTCCCCCTATCTGAAAAAAATACTTACTTCAACCCACAAATGGGTGCATAAAATACACAGACAAATGACGTCATCCTGCTGATAGGGCGTCAGATCAGAAAACTCTTCTATGTGTTGTTCTAGAGGGTATGAACAAACCACGTATTTTGACGTTTAATTTAGAGAACTAAGAACATGATGTTCCTGTTTGTCCCTTGTGATTGTGTTCTGTTTCCCTGGTTTGATTTATCCGACGCAACATCCTCTCGCTGGCTATTGATGAGAGTAACTGTCTGGACCACAAATAACAAATCAAACACGTCCATTATTCAGCTTGGTATAACTCAACATCTCCTGGCGTCTCCCAGGTTTGTCACATCAATGGCTAAAAAATACAAGTCAGACCCATCCTTCTTTCTGACCCTCCAAAGTCTTCACACACACACAGCCTAATCTGCCACACTAAAAGACGTATCATAACAATATATTGACACATTGCCCAACCCCGAGATAGACAGATTTCTCCTTTTATGAGGTTTTTATAAGCCGCGTGGTAAGAAGTGTGAGTCTGTTTTGCAATGACACTCCCAAGAGTGATGCCACAAGTCTGTTATGATGTCTGCATTTATCTATCTATCTATCTATCTTTTTTATATTGTCTGTCTGTCAGTTCAATCTGTTACTGATCACACATCAAAGGAGTTTTAATGCAGGTCAATACCCCACGTTTTCCTCTCAGAGGTACACAAACAGAAGCGTCTGCCATGTAAGACAATTAACCCACACAACCACGCTGGCTAAACAAATCATAAAAATAGATATGAGAGCCTAGCGGCTGATTGTTTGGCAGCTTTTTATGAAGCTGCCATAAAGGGATTTGAAGTATTTGAAGTTTCTCAGGGAGTTTCTGCTTGTTAAAAAAAATGAATGAAGATGTCTCGAGGTGGATTTTGTTATTCAGGGTGTCAGTGGAGGAAGGGGTGTGAGAGGCAGGGGTCATCGCTAAGGTGCAGTGCAGTCTGGGTGCTAATCAGACTCGTCCTCCGGAGCAGCATTTGACATTTCCCATCAACACCGGCTCCCGGCTCGCTCACTCTCCTCACCTGGGCTCTCTCAGACGCTTAGCTCCCAACCAGACAGTCTTCCATACTCTGTTGACACAGGCAGGCTGCTCCGTCAGTCACTCGCCTCATTAACTCCTGTTGGGCTGTTATTCCCAATGCTATAGTCGTACACACACGTGCCTTCTCATATGCACAATCGCGTACATCCACCGAGTCAAAGTTTCACACTCGGAGGCAGTCGAGTGTTTGTCAGTTTGCACATTTTGACATGTTTTGACGTTTCACTGCTTATGTGAATTACTACAGCTGCAGGATTCCGTTTCTGTCTGTTACCCTCTCTGATCAGATGAATTGATTTTGGAGTGTGCTGACAGGATAAGTGTGTAGTTTTTCCCTTGTCTGTTTGTATTAAAGCTCGATAGATACATCACTTTCACTTTCACTTAGATAAGGAACAGTACAAAAATGATTAGCGGGAAGGGCAGTTCAAACAAGGGGAGGGTCGTCTATATTTTTTGGGCCACCCATTTACACAAAAAGGTAAATGAAAGCCCCAATAATGTGCAAGACATTTAGCGTGCAATAAGAACACCTTTTTTGCTTTTGGCGTGTCATTTGTACACCATATAGTCTGTACTGACTGCAATGTAAACGCATCTGCGTATATATGCTACGCTCAGAGCTAGTGACGTTGAATAAAGAGTGAGAAAGACCACTTATGGCGGGCGGGGAGGTGGATGGGTCCAACAAACACATGACTTTTAACCAGGAGACCAGTGTTAGAGATTGGTGTTTAGTTTCGTAAGTTACGGTAGTGACGTTTGTCACATCTTTTTCAGTGACGTTTGTGATGTGTTTTCCGTACTTGTTACCTTGTTTCCGTACGTATTTTATTTGTGTTTTTTAGTTACATTTGTGACGTGTTTTCCATACTTATGTTACATTGTTTCCGCATGTATTTTACTTAGTTTACGTACTTATTTTCAGCCCAACCATGACGTTTTTCCTAAACCTGACTAAGTGGTTTTGTTGCCTAAACCTAAGTGATTGGTTTTGTTGCCTCAACTGAACTGTAGACGTTACCGTAGTTTTGTTGTGTGGTGTAAAAATGACACGGGAAAAGCCTAAAATGCGTCCTCATGACATGCAAAATGTCTGTGTAATGTCGTGCCATTTACACGTCTTCCCATGAGACCTGGTACTTTTGGGAGGGAGAGGAAAAGTCTTTAGTGATCGAACTTCTATCTCTCCAGAGAGCAATCATTTGTCCTACAGCAGCTCCCACCTTCACTTTATTCTGCATCTTAACAGAAAGCAAAACTACAATAACTCCACTGCTTTTACACTCACCTCACCCTGATAATTTTTGTACAGTCCCTAACTGAACAGGGGGAAGTAGTTCATTCAGACTAAGTTGTTTTTGTACTTGATATTAATCAGTCAAACCAAGTGCATTTACAGTAAACCATTTGATTTGAGTAGCTGGATCTGAATAACCCACACATTTCAATAAATCAACAGATACAATATGTATGCCTCTTCTCATCTCTATAATTTATTACCCGCGGGGAGCATTGATCATTACACAGACCATATATTCGACATAAAATTAATTGCCGCTTTCACTCTGAAACGCCATCAAATATACAGCTGACAATGATCTGTGTCCATCCAAAGCCACAACTCATAATCAGATATGAGGCAGTGTCACTCTTGTTTAGCTTCCCTGTTCCTTCCAGGCAATAACTTTGATCAGTGGCAGCAATTTCCTGGATTAGGAAAGTTTGAATGAATCGCTATCAACTTTGATTTAACACAAACTGTGACATCACGGAGCGTGCCAGCACTTCCTCTTTGTGATAAATGGGGATATCTTGCAACAAATCAACTTGAAATTGGTTTAAATTAAAGGGGAAAATGTAATGCCAGAGGACAGTAAATGATGCAAAATAGAGTTATCCTTTCCGGGGAAATGTGAAATATGCAAGTAATCTGTATTTAACAAGCCTACCCAACAGACAGACAACTGTGTGTCAGTTTGATGACAGACACAATGTTTTGCAGATTTCATGAAGGCAGATGAGAAAGAGCTGATTGAGAAGAGGAATGTCTGAGCAGCATGTTAGCATATCATAATTGACTACCAGACACTCAGGTGGTTAGTGTGGTTTGCATGGGTAGTGTGGTAGCCTGCTAACGGGGTGTGATTAAGCTTTCCTGCTGTTTGTTGTGTTCCTACACCTCCTACACCATTTTAGTCAGAAGGGAATTATAACCTCCATTTTCGTAGCCAGGGGTGAAATGGCACAAACTCAAAGCACTCAGGGCTCATTAGAGAGATACAATCAGTGTCTTTACTTTAATGAAAGCGAATGCTGAAGAGATCATGTTGAAGCAGATTGCTCGTCAATGATAAGTATATTTGCGTGGCTGATGCTCTGATTACGTTGGTGCATCAGTCAGTAGTAGACTGTTTCACAACTTTATGTCTGGTGGTGTTATGATTTAAACTGTTTCCTGTAACCTCGCTGATCAACACATTTTTCCGAGTGGTGCTTAAATTCTGCCAGTAGGGTGAGATTGTTTAGTTCCTGTCACAGATTTTCTAGAAATGAGTGTCAACATCAACGATACGTTGGAGTAAAGATTGCTGTTCTGTATAGTGTCAATAAAATGAAACAAAAATAATGACATAATGAAATAATCTTGGTTTGTAGGCACATTTTTCACTTGTTTTAAAGGGGCACTCAGTTCAGTTTACGTGTCATGCGGCAGGCTGTTCTCATGCACCGTTTGTAGCTATATCTACGAAAATGAATGCACTGTAATTCGTATATATCCCACAAAATCAATTTGTATGTATTCAATGCAATTGTGAACCAGGAAGTATAAAGAGCAACAAACGCTGTGTAGGGAGGAGGTCGGGGTGGATGTTTGGATAAAAAAACACCAGACTTTTTCCCAGGAGACCGGTGTTCATACCCCGTGTGAAACCAAAAGTCATCGTTGATTTACTTGTCATGTAACTTCCATACTTAAGTTACACCATTTTCCGGAGTTATTTTAACTCAAAGCACAATTTTTTCCTAAACCTAATTAAGTAGTTTTTTTGCCAAAACCTAACCAAGTTGATCTTTTCCTAAACCTAATTAAGTAGTTTTTGTCAGGTAACTTCTGTACTTAAGTTACGCCACTTCCGATGTTATTCCTAAACCCAAGTATTTTGTTGCTTAAACCTAACCAAGTTGTTACCTATGAAGACAGAAATTTATTTTGAAAAGACTGGAGCGGAAATTGATACGTGTTGCTGGATATTTGTAGGAAAACACTCAATAACTGATAAAACACCTTGTTTATGTGTAAGTTCTCTACAGTGTATCCTAAGAAACTTTCAGTACAGCCACAGGTACATGTCAATGAGTCTCAGCCCTTCCCTTCTCCGTCACCGCTGCCTGTTGTGATGGTGTTGCACGGCGGCCGGCGCTGACTCACCTGGCGGAGTATCGCACACACACACCAGCCCCCCGCTCTCCACTCACTCACCTCCTTCCCCTCCCTCTGAGTTCACCCTGCACTGCAGTTCAAAGTGGTTTTGCCTGTCTAGCCTTGGCGTTTAATGTTTAAGTATTGGGAGCGGCTGGAGAGTGCAAATAAAATGCCTTTACAGACTCCGGGGCACGCTGAGGGCTGTGATTCCAGATACTGTATTGTGAAATTTCCATTGTGCTTGACAAGAGTAGCCTCAGAGTTCCTGAATCTGTTCAGCTGAAATTTGCCTCTTTACTTCTTCATAATACTCAATGCGTGCGGCTTAGATAAACCATTTAGAGGAAGATTATTCAAACTTTATTATGCTGACAAAAGAGTACACATGTTCAAGGGATAGACGGAAACGTGTCCGTGCTATAAAGTGTTTGTCAAAAGTTCAGAACAGGATAAAGGTTTGAATGCGAACCCCACCTGCAAGAGAAAACCACAAGGAGTTGCGGTATGGCCGGCTTTCTGTTGGGCTGGAAGAAAGGAAACCCTACTTGCAGCAAAGGAAAACAACACAGAGAGCCTGACACTACTTATATGTTTGTGCGTGATTATTCTGTAGTTCTAATCCGTCTAACTATGTTACAAAACATTCAGACAGGAGGAGGCTTTAAAGCAGTAATTGGGGGGACTTATACTGGTAAAACTCCGCTCAACCACTTCTAGTTGCATCTCGCTCGTGCTTGATCGAGACTGTGGCACAAGAAATCAAACATGGGCGTGGATTTAGTCTGATTCGAAGCATATCTCTTAATTCCCTTGCTGAAGAGGGAGCTTTTTAAAGAAAGAGTGTAACAGAGCATATGTCTCAGACTGGATAAAAGGTTATGTCACGGGATGTGAGGTCTTGTTGGGGGGGGGGTACAGGTTTCGATGTGACACAGAAGGAGCCAAAAACTGATGACTCATTGGCCGTTTTTTACACCTCACGCTGGATTAGCCATCACATGCGATAGGCTGCTTAATAAGAATTGTGTAATGGCCTCAATCCCTGCAGAATTATTTCATAAAATCAGCCTCTGTTTTGCTGTGTCACCTTCATACGTAAAAATCAAGGTCAATAAAAGAGTAACTTAATGTCACAGATATGGGATTTTGGAAGCTGTTTATGTATATTCTGTTTGTGATGTTCAGCATTTACAACGGAGAGCTTTCCAAAAATCTTGGATAATGTGGTTGTCAGGTGAAAATTTTCAGTTTGCTTGCTCTAACTTTGAATTGCAGGATTATGTGCTCCTTTGTGGTTTAGCTGTTGAGCTCATAAAATCCTTTCAAACCTTATTTGGCATATTTTGAAGTTGAAGTGTGCGGATATATTATTCTTGTCTGTGTGTTAACCCTGTGATAGTCTGGTGGCCTGTCCAGGGTGTTTACATCCCAGCATGCATTCACCCTGAACAGGAGTGACCCAGTTTCAGTACAGAACAGGAATAAGCAGGTATTGCGAGTAGTTTAAGGGTTTGTTTTAAGATGTTTGAGTTTTTTTACACAGTATCTTTATCTCAATCAAAAGTTCAAATTGACCTTAGATACTGACCTTAGATACGTTGATTAATTGTCTAAACTGTACGCTGTGATTTCCCTTGAAAACTCCACCCATCTGGCACTGGAGGAGGCCAAAGCCAAACAATGAAGTGTAATGTTTGCAAATACTATTTGCCCCAGGTCGGGCTGATAGATGCTTGGTTTCCTCTGCGGGAGAAACTCAAGTTCAAATCCAGTCTGTCACATCAGCACACCTTGCTCTTTAGGCTGCATTATTCATCGCAATCTCTGCATTATTCATTTCACTTAGCATCACATTTTGTCACTTGGTTCATTTACAAAGAACCCCTTAAAGTCTCTATAATCACTATTATTATCTCATGCTTTTTCGCATGTGAGGGCTGAGGTCTCGCTGCCTCACCTCTTCCCGTCTCTGTGGTTTTGAGGCGTTTGTGTGGCATGCCAGGTTTTTATCTCAGGGCTGTGACACCTGAACCAAGAATCTGACCTGGGGCCAAACAGCGCCTCCGGTGTCCCTCAGGGCACCACAACCGCTGTCAGCTCCGTGTTTGAACAGTACCTCTGCAGAAACAACTGCTGAAATATGTCTAGTAAAGACATCTTCAGCAAAAACAGAGGCTATTCAGTGATATGTGTACTGAAAGCCATCACTGGTAGTAGAATATCTTGGTTGGGGATACAAGGCAGCGTGCCAAGAGCACAAGCCATCTTTTGGCCAAGACTTGATGTTCATGGTCTCAGTGAGCGGCAGGCAGTCTCACCTGCCCCTGTTGCGGTGCAGCAAGCCTGGCACAGACTGAACAACACCAGACTGGAGGTCAGCCAGTGTGAGGTTTAATGAGACTGAAGCCACACCAAAGGCTGGCGTATCCGTCCTCACTTCAGAGCACCTGTGCCACACTGTCAGCGTGATGAGAGCTAAAGTTGCTCCAAAACAGCCCCTCTTCCTGTAATTACTCTTTTAAACAGTCGGTTTGTTATCACACAAATAATTTGCCTTCCTGAAACATGTCAGATATCCGCTTTTGTCTGAACTTATATGCCTTGAATGTGGATACAGTGGTGTTGTACGTGTGACCATGCTGTTTTTAACCAACAGCATTTAACTATTTCCTAATTGGCTCTAATCACAGGAATATATGTGTGTGTGCGTTGGGCTGAAAACAACTCAGGAAGGTTGGTGATTGAAATAAAATCCATCTAATACAGGTGGAGAATTAATGACAGAAGTGGGTGTTACTGCCTGAGTGCAGGAAGCCCCCTCTGCTCCCATTCTCCTTTTAAGGAGAGAGTACAAGAGGAAGTTACAGATACACATATGTCTGCCACAACTATGGCCAGTAAATACAGTGGTTACCAAGGCTTAATCTGTCAATGAAGTGGACTTTGGAAGGAAGACAGTGTGGGAGAGAGGATATGGGACATTTTAGGTGCTAAATAGCTTGGTTTCAATGAAAATTGGCCTTAGATGAGTCAAACAGGACTGGAATACACTCTCTAAAGCCTCATCTGTTGTACTGTAAGTCTAACCCACTCATTCTTACAAAGTCTACTTTATGAGTCAGCGATGTGCCAATATGTACTGTCGTCATATGAATAAAGGTCAAGATAAAAAAAATTAATATGATGAAATAATCAATTAAAGGTCCCATATATTGCTCATTTTCAGGTTCATACTTGTATTTTGTGTTTCTACTAGAACATGTTTACATGCTGTAATGTTCAACAAACCCTTTATTTTCCTCATACTGTCGACCTGAATATACCTGTATTTACCCCTCTGTCTGAAACGCTCCGTTTTAGCGCATTTTGACGGAATTGCAACAGAATTGCATTAACATTGCTAGTCAACAGCTCAGGTCCATGTGTACTTCTTGTCAGCTGATGACATTCACATACACTACAACCAGGAATAAACTGGGACACATTTAGAATGTTTTACGTTTAAAATTGTGTCAAGGATCTAAATATTGTATATGTGTGACATCACAAATGGGTAGAAATCCTAACGGCTTGTTTCAAATGCAGAGTTTCTGAATACGGGCTGTGTGAATTTCCCTGTGTATTGAGTGTTTCGATACTTTCACAGTATTTATATAGAATTTAAGCCTGCTTTATAATATAAAAACATGAAAATCTCACTTTTTTATAATATGGGACCTTTAAAGAATAAAAATGATTTGACGCGTAAAAGGGTGCGCAACTATGACGCACAGTGCGCGCACTGCGCAGATATCATAGTGCTGGTTTATTTTCAAATTCTACTAAAGTTTGATAGAATTGAGTAGAGTTAAACCAAAAGGTAAACTCAGTTATGTTTGCTTGGGGTTTTTTTTTAGATTTGATTAACCTAAATGGTACGAAACGTCTCCAAAGTCATTTCCGTGCGTAAAGTCGTGTTATTTTAAAGGGAAACTGTAAGTTAGAAGCTATTTCGACTTTAAATCCACCAATCTAATAAGTTGTACAGTAAATAAGATAAGATAAGATGAACATTTATTAATCCCCGGAGGGAAATTCAGCTGTCAAAGCAGCAACATCAGCAAACAGAGTGAAACACAGGAGAGGTAAAGGTATACAAAACAATATAAAAACAATAATAGAGATATAAAAGATACAGAGTGAATAGATGAACACAGTGTATGCAGTCCGTCAATAAATAAATAAATAAATGTAGTATGTGCAATGAATAAATGTAATATGTGCATATGGGCAGTCTATAAAGTGGTAAATAGGATGTATAGTGTAAAGTAAGTGGTATATAGGATGTATAGTGTAAAGTGCGCCAGTGGTTAGAGTCCAAGATGGTTGCAGATAGTGCATGTTTAAAGGCATAAATAAACTCTTCATTATGTTTATTCATTTATTTGGTGGCTACGAGGTCACAGCAAAAATCATCCAACACAGACGTGCGCACTGCGCGTCCACGAGCAGGTTTATTCTCTTGGGAAATAGATTCAAAGTTCTCCTGCAGACGCAGTTCAATTACCGCACACATACTGAAATCACTTCAGCCAACTCCACTGCTTCAGATTGCAAGTGCTCCTGTCTGTCCTGTGAAATCTGGAAAATGGGAGGCTGAAAAAAAAAGAAAAGACTTTAGGTTTATAATTGATGTTTTCCCATGAAGCAGCCTCCTCCTCCTCTGCAACACAGGCTCAAACCCTCAGGTGGAAGAAATCTTTTTTTTGTGTGGGATAACATCAGGAGGGTTTGTCTAGAGGAGCCAATCAAATCCCTCCCCTTGCTATAGATCGGTGCTATAATACAAAGCAGTAAAAAGCGGTCGCCTCACACAAGCGAGCTGCAGCTCTGACTAGAGAGATCCCGTGGCTTTTAATTCCCTTCACTACTTTTTTTTTTTAAAACCCTTCCTTTTTCGATGTGCATTGCCATTTATTGTCTGAGGCGTTCATTTCCGCACCTGCCACAGTAGAGAGAGACCAAGGCGACGGAGAAGAAGAAGAAGTAGAGGAGGAGACAAGGACATTGAGAGAGAAGACAGACGGTGTAGAGATATAGCAGCTCGTTTGAGATCTTTAAAGGAGAAGAAAGATGCTGCTTCTCTGGACCAGAATCGTATTGGTCGGTCTCATCTGTTTGTCCTTGGTGTCCTCTGGGATGGGATGCGGACCTGGCAGAGGCTACGGCAGGAGAAGACACCCGAAGAAGCTGACACCTCTTGCCTACAAGCAGTTCATTCCCAACGTGGCAGAAAAAACCTTAGGGGCAAGCGGCAGATACGAAGGCAAGATCACCAGAAACTCCGAGCGATTTAAAGAACTCACTCCCAATTATAACACAGACATCATATTCAAGGATGAGGAGAACACCGGTGCAGACCGGCTAATGACTCAGGTAAGGAGACACAATCACCTTTTTCTTTCCTTTCCTCTTTCCTATAACGCACCATCACTGCGCACTGCAACAACCTCCTTCACTCAGACTCATTGCGCACCTTTAAGAGAAGTCTGAACTCTTCACATTAACTTCACTGTAAAAAAAGCAAGATGCGCCTTTATGCACCATGCATGGGAGTTTTTGCAAAAAAAGGCTGCAGGAATGGATGCAAATGCAGCTGGAGAAGAAGTGATGGTGATGTGCAGCAGGACAGTCAGGACACTCGGCCTTCATGATTGTGACAGTGTATTTAAAATATTAATGTGCCCCATCTCCTCATATCTATATTTGTATATCTTTGTGAGGCTGTATTTGTTGTTTCATGTTGCGTTTCGTGGAGACATGCAGTTATTTGTTGCCTATTTTACGCATACAGCTTGTTTTAAAGCGCCTTTTTCTTTATTCTAACCCCATGAATACAGAGAGAGAGAGAGAGATGCGCACCGCTTCTTATACAGCCGGGCTTATTCAGGCATGGCGTGGCTCATTCAGACATTTTCTCGCACAGGCTGCTGTAATTTAGCCTCTAAATTGTGCACCGGTGCATGAAAACACTGACATGTCTTTTGAGAGTGTTTCTGAACACTATCAGGACTTCATATAAATTGGGTGGGTCAATTATTATAAGGAGCAAAAGGCGCACAGACAGACAGACAGGAGGTGATGGTGCCTTTTCCTTTGCATGGATGGATGATGACATCTTTTTTTTTTTTTTTTTTTTTAATAATACTCCATCCTGATGTATAGGCAGTTAATTATCAAAGCCCGTTTCCGCACAGATAAGATAAGATGATGCTCACAATAATACATGGGAGAGATTTCTCTCTCCCTGGCTGCAGGATCTCTTCAGCATGACTTTTAGCACTCAGATGCTGGTGAATTATTAAAGGCGCTTGGGTGATATTGGCTCAGTAATAATAAAAATGCCGGTGGTGATGTACTGGTGATGGTGGTGGTGATGAAGCCATGCAGGCGCGCGCGCCGGAGTCCCTGAACCCGTGCCTCGCACCATGCATGAGCACGAGCTCCGATGAAATATTCACAGTGCGTGCGCTCTCAGACATCTCCTCAGTGATACACCTATAGCTTCTCATACACATCAGGACGTTACAGACGCGTTGGGATGTGATGCCCAAACTGGGGTCCTCGAGGAGGTTCCAGCATAAAAAGATGGATCATATCATATCACTATTCATTTCTGAGAATATTGAGTAACTGTGAGGCTTTTCAATCTGAGTAAAACACCCCACCTGCTGTATAAACAGCTGTGTTTACAGGTCTGTATTAAATCATACACACAGAGGTGGGAGTCCCTCAGATAACATGTGATTATATGAGGCATCTGTGCGTCTATTTAGGGGCCTAAAATAACATGTTGGGAGCTGATTTGGGTTTTACAGATTTATTTATTTATTTAAAAAAAAAGAAAAAAGGTAAATTGTGGCTTCTGGTTCATCATCAGCATCCGAGCGTTTACAGACAACAGGCTCCAAAGCATGAAAGGGGCTTTTTTAGGCAAACCACTCACTGGGAACTGAAACCAGCCAATTTGAACTTATGACCTTTGGTCAGCAGGAGGCCATAGTAAGTTAAAACAGGTGAGATTGTTCTTATCGGACATGACATTGTAAAACCCATCAAATTAGGGGATGCACATGCAAAAGTGCTGTTTTGAAAGGCTGCCAGTGGCTTAAGCGTTATCACATGGAGGGATTTACGCTGTGCCAACGAGCTTTACGCATGAACTATTGGTTTTACGCACGGACTTTTACGCACGAATATAATGTTTCTTTCCTTAATGCATCCGTTTTAGAAAATAGATGTGAATGAAAAAAAGGCACGTGTGGCTCCCTTAGGGCGTGCGCAATAAATTAATTAATCAATCAATTCACTGAGGTCCAGCCAAGACTATAATATTTGATACTTGAAGGAGCGCTTCGACAAGCATCTCTGCTCTCCCAGGAAGATTGCCAACACAGAAGCGTTTAACAGAGATTTACAGATGATGGTGTTTTCCTGGAATGAGATGAACAGGAGCATCACTCTAATCCACAAATCATAGTTTCATGATCTGTCGTAAAATATTATGTCTCTCAGAATAAGTGGGGAGGTGAGATATGGCTCCTAAATTCACACGTGTTTCCAATGAAGTTTTTCATGATATCAAAGCCAACAAATTAAAGAAAAATACTTGATTTGTAGTGTTAAATCATGTCATCACTCACTGGCACATGCTACTTTTCACGTTTAAGAAAAGCTCCAAGATTTTTTTTGCAGCGTAGCTCCTAAATTCGACGTGTTTCCAATGAAGTTTTTCATGATATCAAAGCCAAGAAATTAAAGAAAAATACTTGATTTGCATTGTTAAATCAGGTCAACCTCACTGGCACATGCTACTTTTAAGAAAAGCTCCAACACTAGATTTTTTTTTGCAGTGTAGCACTGTTAGGTGTCTCTGCCCACAGTGCAAACGCGTCGGTAAAAGAGATGAGCTTGTTTGCACTGACAGGTAGCTGATAAGTGTTTCCTCTAACCAAATCATTTGTGAAAAGATTAAGAGGGAGGCTGTTGAACAACTTTACCCCCCGAGCACAAAGCACCAGGTCTGTGGGCTCCCTGCTGGGCTTCACGGTGGCTGAGCAGAATTTGGCTTGATTTGCAGGCACACGACCTAATGAATTAATAAATAGGTTTAAAGCTTTACGGCTCTTGACTCCGACAATCCACACTCAGAAATGTGGGAGCCTTTTTTTTTTGAGGGGGGCTTTTTTTTTTTTATTCAACACATTCTACAAGTGTGATATCCTCATAAAACACACACTGATATATGTGGCTTTTTTTCTTTTAGGGGTCTGTGTGAACATTCTTGCTTTAGGACACATGCACCATAAAGGGGAAAAAAAGGACAGTGGGTCTCTTCTCTGTGCGCCCATAATACCATCCCTGGATATTTCACAAGTCGTGTCAGTCAGCAGCTAAAAAACACCTCGGACTTAAGGAGGCATGTCACGTTCAACACACTTTGCAGGAGAGGAATAATGAAAGTTTCCCTCCACGGTTTGGACTGAAAAGACTCTTTGTGATGTTTTATTTGACATATTGGTTGAGTGTCGAGAATAGTTGTCTTGGAGAAGGCCAAAGCATCCTCATTGAGGAGACGATTTATTTATAGGGACAAACTTCCAGATATATTTTAACTGCAGCCAGCTGCTCACCTTCATATCAATCTGCATATCAATTATTGATTTAAAGAAAACAAACAAAGGGACTCGCTCATTTTTATGGCCTAATACAAACTCATGAATTTATAATGCATGTTGTGTTCAATGCAACACTTTTTGATAGAAAAAGGGATGCTGCTCGCACCTTTTCTATCAAGACCAAAAGACCCCATATGTTATAGGCCAGTGAAGCGAATGCGGTGCCTTATCAATATTTCATCAGCAGCTTTCTTATCCGAGATGTGCCCTCTGACGCTGCTGCTCACACTGAGAGATGGAAAGCTCAGAGAGATGCAGTGGTTCACCTCAGCTGTGGAGGAATCAGAGGGCGTCAGGTGGGGATGGAGAGGTGTGGAAGAGGCCTCACTGATTTTTAATAGTGAGATCAAGCAAACAAATTATAGATATGTATTTGGGAAGTGATTGTTTTGGGGGGGAAAAGAGAATAAACTTTCATTTCTCTTATGATATTTTAGTCAATTTTGAGCACCTGCTGCTCTTGGCAACAACAATTGTGTCTATATTCTCCTGAGACCCAGCCCATTGACATGTGTCCTCTGTAGAGGACATTTTGTCCACATGCATATCCTTTTTACTCTTTTGACTTACTCTTTCAACCCCTGGTGTATTGTAAAGAGGATATCCTAGGCTTTCCAGTGATATGGCATGTGGGTTTTTATAATCAAGTTGAATGTATTCTTGGTTTAATATCACTCTACGGCCATAATCTGTTCATTTTTTTAAGTCTTTCCCACTGAAATGGTCCTGTGGTCCACTATACAGTGGATATGCTGTAAAATAAAGTTCAAAAAGCCTAAATTGTAAGATTTTCTTTTAACCCTAAATAGGAAGGAAATCACACAAAAAAAGTAATTGGAAGACTCTTTTTATTACTCGGTTCCCAGGAGGATATAAGGAAGGCTTTTGGTGGCAAATGCTGATCTAGATTCAGACTTTTCCACATTTGGACAGCTTTCTATGTGCAACAACAGGTGACTAATGGGTCCATTTTCTCCCTCCCTGCAGAGATGTAAAGACAAGTTGAACTCTCTGGCCATCTCGGTGATGAATCAGTGGCCCGGGGTGAAGCTGAGGGTCACCGAGGGCTGGGACGAGGACGGACACCACTTCGAGGAGTCTCTCCACTACGAGGGCAGGGCCGTGGACATCACCACCTCGGACAGAGACAAGAGCAAGTACGGCACTCTGTCCAGGCTGGCGGTGGAAGCCGGATTCGACTGGGTCTACTATGAATCCAAAGCCCACATCCACTGCTCTGTGAAAGCAGGTAAGGCTGCAAGATGAGAGGGGAAATGCACCTTATATTGTAGCCAGAGAAAAAACCTGTCATGTGCATTGTGGTGCTGGCTGTAGGACACATCCACTGCTCTGTGAAAGCAGGTAAGGCTGCAAGATGAGAGGAGAAATGCACCTTATATTGTAGCCAGAGAAAAAACCTGTCATGTGCATTGTGGTGCTGGCTGTAGGACACATCCACTGCTCTGTGAAAGCAGGTAAGGCTGCAAGATGAGAGAGAAAATGCACCTTATAATGTAGCCAGAGGGAAAAGTCATGCACATTGTGGGGCTGGCTGTAGGGGAGAATAACCAGATGCATCACCACCAGTGCGCATTTCCAGTCAGGTGCGATTGTAATCTGAAAGAGCAGGTGCAGCTCCTTTGCAGTTTTATCTTTTTCATACATTAGATTTCCTTCAGCTGTTTGTGAGGGAAACTAAAGAGTCCAAAGAGAAACAAAGGTGATGCCTTCAAGTGTCCAAAAAAACACTGATTTCAGCTGCAACATTTACAGGCTCCAAGAAACAAAATGTGAGAGTAGAAATGCAATAAAATGTGTTTTAATATCTGTTAATTTCGTTTCATGATCATCAATAAAAACACCAAATTATCATCCAGTTAATGATTAATCACCATTACGCGCACTCAATAATTGTCTTAATGAGGTAATTGGAGTGCAGAGGATTCGTTTTGACAAGATGTTTGTATTATGAAATCTATTTCTATGAATGATGTATGTGGGCACATCCCAGCCTGTGGCGTTATAGGAGCATTTCTCATGCAGCTTTATTTCTTGATCTTACATCGCCCCACACTGTCTCCTGGTGGGAACCACGACCATAATCTAACAAGGCTGCTCGGTGTGACCTAGAAAAGCAAATTGTTCACTGGATTTTTTCTTTCTTTGTACAGGAGTGGAAGCTAAAATAAAATGCTGTTTTTAGGAAATATTTTGGAGTTGATCATATAATGGAGAAACGAAAATAATTCCTTGTTAAACTGTTCTTCCTGGATTTGTCTCAGCTTTGAGATCTTTAATTATCTTAAAATAATCATTTTGGCTCCTTTTTTGGGGGCTAAAATAACCTCACAGGCCTCCACTAAGCTAAAGCACACCTAATGCTTCCATCAGCTCAGACTTTATTGATAAATCCCTTACTTATCATTCAACACACACGTTTTGAGATCACAGTATGGGCCAGGCCGACGTGTCATTAGGGGTCATGCGACTTTACCAAAAGGATTTGGCTGAACAATGTTGAATTGGTTTGGGGTAAATCTGGTTTTCAGTTGTCACCTTATTTCATGCTCGGGAATCTTAAAAGAAGATTAAAAGCCCCCCAAATTGAAAGTATAGGAAACCCCCTTCTCTCTCTGTGTGTGCAGGACAGTGTGATCCTAGAGACTGGTATGTGAAGAGCTCCACCAAGGCCAAAATTATTGTCATCAAGCCTGACAACAAAGCAGGGAGAGGTGGTGGAAAAGAGGGCACATTGATGTTGCACAACAGAAAGCATTTAAGAGTCCAGGGCCCTCATTTAAATTCAAATCTACAACTCGAGAGGCTTGGAAAAGTGGCTCCACTGGGTAAATAGTAGTTGTGAGTCGCCTATTTGTGTGAATTGTCACATGGAGGTTTCTGCACCTGAGTAAATATGGGGAAGAGTAGCTGGGAAAGGCGTATAAGTGTTCTTTACTGAGAGTAGCTCGATCCACAAGCTGATTTAGAATAACAATGCCTGCCTCTTTATTGGGTTTTTTAATTAAGAATAGATGAGCCAAAGGCTTTCAGTTTTTTTCTTGTCTCAAGACAACGTGGGTTGAGCCAATACGCATTTGGCATGGAGGAGCAGACAGGCATCATTATGCAAAAATGCATATGGCCCACCATGATGTGTGTAGGCAGGAAATAACACAAATAGGAGTAAAAAAAGGGAGGTTTTTGAATGGGCTTTGACTGGAATGGCTCAAAGCACCTGTTATTTAAGTGTTAAAAAGCTTTAAATATTGATGCTTTGGGACAATTTCTGCCTTTATTTTTTTTTTTTTTTTTTACTTTTTTTTACTTTTAAGTAGATGAGCTTTACAGACAAACCCATCAAGTACACTATAGAGAAAACAACCTCAACATTCAAAACCAAAACAAAACCAAGAAAAGAAATAATAAAAATGACAAAAAGAAAGAGTAGAGTTAAAAACAAAAAACAACAAAGCAAAAAAAACAAAAAAACAAAAAAAACACAAAACAAAAAAACAAAAAACACTAATAGTATTCCAGTAATTTCTGCCTTTAAGGTATTTTTAAAATAATTTTCTATTGTGGAAAACTTTTTTCTGATGGTGTAAAAAAACGTTTTTTTAACAACACAATCTTTTATTCTAACAGAAAACTCAGTGTCAGCAAAGTCTAACTTTTTCTGATGGTGTAAAAATAATTTTAACAACACAATCTTTTGTTCTAACAAAAAACTCAGTGGCAGCAAAGTCAAACTTTTTCTGATGGTGTAAAAAAACTAAACTTCTATTGTGGAAAACTTTTTTCTGATGGTGTAAAAAAACGTATTTTAACAACACAATCTTTTATTCTAACAGAAAACTCAGTGGCTGCAAAGTCAGTAATGTGTGTTTTTTTTGTTTGCTTTGTTGTTTTGTTTTTTAACTCTACTCTTTCTTTTTGTCATTATTATTATTGTTATTTCTTTTCCTGGTTTTGTTTTTGTTTTTGAATGTTGAGGTTGTTTTCTCTATAGTGTACTTGATGGGTTTGTCTGTAAAGCTCATCTACTTAAAAGTTTATAGACTGTTGTAATTACAAACAGTGGATTGCATATATGAAAACAGCCTTGAAAAAAGGGAAAAAATAAAGTATAAACCCCTCCCAAAAAAACAAAACAAATTTTAACAACACAATCTTTTATTCTAACAGAAAACTCAGTGGCAGCAAAGTCAGGCGGCTGCTTCCCAGGCTCCTCCACTGTCATCCTCCAGGATGGCACCAAGAAGGCTGTTAAACACCTCCAACCTGGAGACAGGGTCCTGGCAGCAGATGACGAAGGAAACCCAGTTTACACCGACTTCATCATGTTCATAGACCAAGACTCGACGACCAGGAGGCTCTTCTATGTAATCGAAACCGACTCGGGCCAGAAAATCACCCTCACAGCCGCGCACCTCCTCTTCATCGTCCACAACACCACAGAAGAGGAGCGCATGTCGGCGGCGATCTTCGCCAGCGAAGTTCGATCTGGACAGAAGGTGTTCGTGTTCGACGCCGAGCGAAGTCGACTCGAGCCTGTGATGGTGAAACGGATTTACACGCAAATGCACGAAGGCTCGTTTGCACCGGTGACCGTGCAGGGCACCGTGGTGGTGGACCAGGTCCTTGCGTCCTGTTATGCAGTGATTGAAGACCACGACCTGGCACACTGGAGCCTGGCACCCATCAGGCTCACCCACTGGGTGTCATCGTTGCTTTTCACTTCCCAGCCTGCACAGAGTAACGACGGAGTGCACTGGTACTCTAAGATGCTTTATCAATTAGGAACATGGCTCTTGGACAGCCACTCGATGCATCCACTTGGGATGTCAGTATATTCGAGTTGAAAACCTCTACTACAGGAGCAGAAATGAGACTTTATACATGTAGGACACATGAACTATTCAGTAGATTAAAAAATAAAATAATAATAATTAAAAAAACAAACAAACAAACAAGACAAAAGGCCCCCCAGAGGAGTTGGGATATTTATTTCAGTGACTTTTTTCCATGTGTCCCCCCTTTCTTTCAAAGAATGAATGGAGCCTTAAAAAAGTTTCTCTTTGAATAATTTATTCTCATGTGAACTCGCTGCTGTTGTCACACAAATGGATTCTGAAAAAAACGTGTGTGTGTGTATGAGCAGGCAAAAATTGTGCATAATCTATTTTTGTATATCTCAAATGCAAAAAAAAAAAAAAAAAGAAAGAAAAAAAATGAAGAAAAAAAAATATGGCAAAGAGAAAAGAAGAAGAAGAAGTAGAAAAGGAGCTAACTTTGACAGGTTGTAATGTTCATATGTGCATATATATATGTGTGCAACTGACTGTTATATTTTGGGGAGAACAAACTTCTTGGGGTTCCATAAATTATATTTTTATACACAGAATTGTAAATTAGATTTTGACAGATCGCTACCGAATCACATTTCGTTATTTGAAATAGTGTAAGATATGAGAATATATTTTAATTTAAATACAGTAGTTGGGAAAGTATTGGAAAAAATCTTGTACTGCTTGGTTTTATTAAGAATTTTATTATTTTGGAAACTGTTCGTTTAAGTTGTCGGAGAGGGACAGATATTCTGCCTCATGTCTGCATTCTCTGCTTTTTTGTTTTATTTGTTGTGTTTCTATTTTTCTGTTTTCTTCTGAGAGAAAAATATTAAATGCAGATTCTGACAATTCAGTAAACAGTTAAAAGTAGGTACTGAAACAGTTTCGTTAAAATAAATTAATAAGTAACTCCTGTAAATGTACTAAAAAATGTATTTTTCTTTTCATATTTTGTAATAGGGAAATAGTTTTATAGAAATGACCTGCGGCAGATGCAAAGTTTGGATAGTCTATATAGCCAGACCATACCAGTTAACTTTCATAACAGGGCGATGCGTCAAAAAATGTCTAGAGTTTATTATTTATATGTTTATTACAAAATGAGATAAAGAAAATCTTCAAACTTGCAGTTGTTACATGTCTTTGTCTGAGTGAGCTTCACAGGAAAACACAAATTTAAGGTCTTAAATTAAGTTGTTGGAACAGTTTTCACTTTGGTCCAGTTGTGTTTAACATAACATTCATTTTGTGTGGTTATAATTAACATATAACAACTGTTTTACATGCTTATTGAATGAGCTTATAGCCTACTAGGAGCAAACAATTTCACCCTGTTTGCCAGCTTTTTACAAAATGGAGAAAATATTGCGCTTTGAACTACCTTTTGCATGCTTGCGAAATGTTGAGAGCCCATGTCAAATTTAACGAGGTTTGCCCTCCGCAAATAACTCCTAACTTGCAGACAAAATAAACACAAGTGTGTGTTTGTTGGCCCCTAAATGTGCTTCTCTCGGTGTCTGCTGGTTGAGGTCAGATTGCTCCATCAGTGACTGACAGTCCAGAAAAGAAGAAACACGCTCATTGTCTAAAATCACAGCTCTTAGGAAAACATCTGTCAGTGTTAACAAATCTCTATAATCCTCCAGTATTTTCACAGGGACTTATAGTGTGCATGTAGCACTTAATAGTGAGGTTTTAATGATGCATTTCTATGATATTAGAAGGCTGCATGACATTGATTAGAGCATCAGTTTCTCGTGTCATTAAGTTGTGCAAGTGCGACACCATGTGGTGAAACACTGGTACTGCTGATTGATTGTACAGTAATTGACTTAACTCACATGTAAAAAATAAGAAGTAACTGCTATTTATGAGTTAACTACTACTAATTAATTAATATGAGATCTAAAGGCTGACAGAACTAACTAAAGTGGCTTTCAATTTGGCTGTTTTTAAGAATTTAAAGGTCATACTGATAACATTTTTATGTAGATTAATATTTAAAAAAAATAATAATACATTCACAGGGCTTTTAGAAAGGCACCCAATAAAAGTATAGCTTTTCCTGAAAACAATTATTATGATGGTGAATTGATAATTTTTTTTAAATTTGGCGGGTCCAAAATTATGTTTTGTTTATCTCTGTGGAAGATATCTGACCTTTGGTTCCCACCTCTAACAAGGCTTGCGAGCTAATAGTAAAATTACATTGTAATCAGGTGGTATCTCTGGGTCGTCAGTTAGTGTGGGAATAGACAGATAAATGGCTGAGATTGACGGTAAGTGACTGGCAATGACTTGTTGTGAGGTAAATGCAGTGGCTGAATGTTATCAATAGAGTGCTCCAGGGATGACGTATGTTTGTAGGCCAACCAGGAAGTTAGCATCGCCCTGGTTCCCTCGACAAAAAGCGAATAGGATTTTTGTTTGTTTTTCAATTATTGCAGAGAATATTCTGTGGCAAACACACATTTATGATACTTAGACGTTTTGTTCATCAAGATAATCTTCACAAATGAACACAACTTTTATGATTTTTGAAGTGTGAATACTATCGCCAGAAGTAAAAAGTTAACGTTAGGCTATAAACGAACTACACCACTGTTGCATGAGCGCAAGTATACACAAGAATGTAACGGCGGATGAGGATGAGTCGGCGTGATGAGGTATAGTAGTCTCATTTAGCCACTTGTTAGCAAACACCTTTTAAAGACATTTAAAAGCTTCAAAATCCACGAATGTGGTATTTATTAATGTATTTTATGTTGTTGAACAAAGCGTTAAAATCTCTTACGCTTGTGTTAACCACAGACCTTATTTCAGGCATCTAACTAAAAATCCATTAACAAGAAATTGACTTCCTGACGAGGGAACCGGAAGTGCTAAAATGCTAACTCATTTACGGATTTTAAAACTCATTCATGTAGCACTCTACGGCACCTTTAAGTTTGATGTTGTGTAGTGAGAAGAAGTGCAAATGACTAATCAAAATATATGAAAATACAAATTAATAACGCAAATCTATTGTTTTTTTCAATCACAAATCACAAAAATGACACCCAGACGTATCAAAGGTAAAAGGGGCCATTGAACCTGAGTTTCTGAACACTGTAGCAACACGAGCAGGAATTCCATTTCCTTCTCCCAGGTCGCCCACATTGTGTTTTGTTGTTGATACTGTGAGGTGGAAACTTTGTGGAGGGACAAAGCGGGCCCATCTCTGCCGTCGCTGTGACCTTGGGTCCCTGACAGATACAAAAGCGTCCGTGCAGGGCAGCATTCCTCAGAGCAGGTAAACAGAGCCTCCTCTAATCCCTCTGGGGGCCCTCAGTCTGCTGGAGCTCAACAACGGCTTTTACAAATGTTGACATTTGCAAACACGAACAGTCTGGCATTCTGGAAAACAAATCTCCCCCGTTTCTAAGAAAGTTCTGCAAATGGCAGCGCTCCGTTCTTCTTTACAGGCAACATTTGCTCCTCTGTGGCAGCGACCAGCAGAGTGATCAAAGACGTCTACGTGGTAAATTGGAGGGGGGAATACATTTTACAAGATCCTAAACATGGCAACACACCTTTACTACTGCCTCCTCCCTTACTGTCAATAAACTGAATCATACAGCTGAACCTTTCAAGACGGACCAACTAGACTTTGCAAATACACTCATGATAGATGGACGGACAAATGGCTAGATAGATAATACAGTAGATGGACAGAAATGAAGAGGATAGATACGTGATTATAAATGTTTTTACCAAAATAAAGAGATATGGCTGGATGGAGTAACAATGTATGACAATTAAAACTTTGATTTGAATCAATTAGTATTACTTCAGAGTTCTCATGACCTTTCCCGGTTGATGCGATCTATGAAGCACAAATGTTATTAAACTGCAGCACTGTTTTAACTCGCATCTAAACATCACAATCAAAAGGTTCAAGATTTTAATTATGTCTCAGATATACTGGTCTTCAATTTAGAAAGAAAAAGATTGAAGACGGCATGAAACCAACAAAAACCCTTGAAGGGTTGCCAGATTAATATGAGTGGTCGCAAGATAATAAGGGGGACAGAAAAGAAGGAAAACAGTTCTACAACACAAGATGTAGATTGTTTTTTCCGACTTTCCTTCCTTTGTACAACACTAGATAAGGTCCTGAAGAAGCAAAACAAATACTCAATCTGAGAAGTTTAATCACTCTTAGGTTGAACTGCTCATAACTAAAAATATATTGAACAGTCGAGGGATCACAAGCCGATCACCGGCCGAAAACAAATTAAGAACCACTGCTTTAGATGACACCCATTGGTGGGTTTGATCTGAAAGGAAGTAGCTTTGGACTCAGTTGCAAAACACTCACAATAAAAACAAACTCAAATCCATTGCTGTGTATATCAAAACCTTTATTTTTCTCAAGTGTCTAGTATCAAATTTAACACATTCCATCTCTTTAAGAAGTATTCACTTTCTTTTAAAAAACATTAAATTTCTTTAGAAAACATAATTTACAGCATCAGAACAGGATTTGATTTCCGAACACAAAACATGATTACTTCATGTTATACATCAAGTTGTGAACAAACATGACAGGATGGATTGTCAACAGTTTCAAGGTTGGATTTTCAGTCATTATTTGATGCACCATACTGTTCGGGATGAGGAAACCACTGTAGTGTCTTTTTTTTCAAAATCCAACCAAACAATGCATGTCAAGGAGTCGGGATGACCTTTGGTGCAGTGAAAGCCATAAAGCGGCTTTAGAGTTACGTGTCTGCTCTGTGAACCCGGCTGTCGTCACAGAGATGGAAACCTCCATCCACTGGGCTAACAAACAATGGTAATCCAGGTAGGCCACCCTGCTTGATACAGAAGTTCATTCAACAACAGCAGCATCAAGGAAATGATGAGCAAATATATGCAAGTTGGAAGAAGAGCCGATGGCAGGAAAAGCAGCAATGGAAGGAAATGCGGCGGGCCAAATGAATGCGGCAATATCTATTTAGTGAGGGAAGTAAGCTCAAGTGAAATCTTCACTCCAAGGCCGGACACTGCATGGCTGAAAAGGAACCTAAAGTGTTAAGTGAAGGCAGGAAAAGTGACATAGTATCATGGCTAAAGCTGGTCAATGGCTCCTCTCACTGGGACGCTGTTGAAAAATGATTAATACTAAAGGTCATTCTGTTATAGTGATGTGCCCTACAGTGCCCTCCAAAACAAAACCTCAAACAGCCCAGATGTGTTTCAACCAGGAGCACCACAAGTGTCGGACCATGCCAAAGGTTTTGAATGCTTTTGTTCAACCTGTTTGCGCCTCTCATGTAATCAATACTTCTAAGAGTTTTGCATCAATGGTTTCATTAAAGTCACAATCTTAAAAGGTCTTATTGATAACATTTTCATGTAGACGAATATTTTTTGATGATTGTGAATTAATCATTTAAAACATTTTTGACGGGTCCAAAATGAATGTTTTTGTTTATTTCTGTGGAAGATATCTGGCGTTTGGTTCCCACTTCTAACAAGGCTTGTGAGCCAATAGTAAAACGACGTTGGTATCACGTGGTATCTCGGCCATCAGGGTTTTGATGGTAAGTGTGTCTGGCAACGACTTGTTGTGAAGAGAATGCAATGTAACGGGTGAGGGAGAATGCGACATCTAGTGGTCGAATGTTATCAATAGCACCTTTAAGCAAATGATTTCATCAAATATAAATACAAGGCAAAATAAAAGAAAACTGTGGGTCATTTGACAACACTTAAAGCTGCTTTCTGCTGGTATAAAAAACTATCCATCTGGTGTATCGTTAACTTAAATAAATACGGTGCAACTATTACTTGAACCAAACAAAGACAAAAACTGGAGATGTACTGTATCTTCTTGGTTGTTTAGCACAACTTGAGGAGAATTAGATTAAAAAAGCTGATTAAAACCTTTCAGTTTGGTGATGTGTTGTAAACAACATGCAGCAAATGAATTATTTTTCATACCAGCAGGATAGAAAAGCCTTTGAGAAATCAAAACAGTAGCAAGTGTTTTCAAATGACCTGCTGGGTTTAATTTATTACATTAGAGGGACAAACTATAAACCACCCAACTCAAATATCAGATGTTGGAGCTTTGCATAAGCACCTGAATGCATCAACAAGGAACCAATAACATGAACTACCTTATCATGCAACAATAACTTTGACAGAATGTAAAGCCAATTAATAGTCGAATGTGATGGATTGCCAATTTTAAGCAAGTTGATTTTCACACAGCGCTTGCATGAACTAAAACCAACAGCTGCCTTTAAGTTGGGAAAAGCTGTAGCTATAATTTATAAATCATAACCCATTTATAACCCAATTTGTCGATTTGCTAAAACATGCTAAACCCTTGGTATGGTCCTTTGCTTTTGGGGTCTAGCAACCACACTGATGACAGCTTGTGAGACAGCTCTGTTGGCATGAATGCGACCTGAAGAGAAAGAAAAAATTTAATTATTTCAGCCTGTCTGCAAAATCTCAGCACCCTGGATCATCAAATGGACCTGTTGAAAAAAAAGTTGTGAGTTAGTGTTATGTAAAACCTAACCCAGCTAGTGTAACCATTCTGATGCTAGCAGCCATAATGAAGGCTTATGCAAGCATAAGAAAGACCCATAGACACAAATGAGCCTTTCTTAATAAAATATTAAATACCCTACTGCAACCACATGAGGTGATGTGATTGGAAAAACAAGCTAGTTAAATAGCCTGCTGTAAATCAGAGCCCCATTTTCCTCAAGGAAATTACTATAAGATATAGAACACAATGTCTATAAGTTCAAGGTACATATATGTACGAAACTCTTAAAATTAAGGTACAAAAAAGATTCAATATGAATCTGCTGTCATTACAAGACCAGATGTCTTGTAGCAATATAACTATCACTGGCATTGCCGGTACTCTTTCAAATCCACAGGATTTACCATAGCACTAAAAATCAAGTGTAACCCACAACATGAAAGACATTAAATACACATTGTTAGGGAACAAAAACCTCTACATCAGTTCAACTCAAAACAAAAAGGAATAAAAACATAAAGAAGACAGTTTAGAACAACTGTACAACATACAAAAAAAGACTTAGAACCGTGGAACCTCAAGTTTCACAAGAAGAAGGAGTTATTTTCAAACACCCCATTTGTCCCAACACTTTGGATACTTCAAGCATGTTGAGAATTAAGTGACCTTTACTGGCAAGAATCACGAATGTGCAGCTTATTTTAAAACTTTTTGTGGAGTTTGACTTACTTCAAGTAATTTAAGGGAAATACCACTAAATTTATGAATTTGATTCACACATGCAGACAAGGACAGAGGCCAATACGTAGTTGTGAACATGAACAACTCTTTCCCAAGTCTTAAAACCAGAGAACCAAGAACGTAATCTGTGATGTCATCCAGATGCACAGCCAGGAGTTGATTTACTAACAGTAAATAATAGACCCTCAAAATTATCTTTGTTTCAGTCAAATCCAGTGAAATAGTTTAAAAGTCTTTGCCTATTGCGTTACCTCTAGCACGTCAGGGCTATAGGGAGCTGAACATTAGTATGACATCACAGTTAAAGGGGCAGGACAGATTCTTGTGTTTTCGGCTATGAAGCAAATCATTTCAATGCCAAAATTCAGTGGCATTCCCCTAAATCTATATGACGTTGTATTTCTTGCCATACAAGGTGTTTAAAAAGTGTTTTTAAAGTATATGCGATATGTTGCACGTTGAATACCCAGGAACTTACAGAATACGTAAAGTATAAATTAATAAATTGCAGCAAAAATAAGAAAGATTATTCATCGTAAAAGGCACCAGACAGATGGACATCACACACATCTTTGGGCTAAAGTTTAACCGGCTTCACATACCTGCATGTTCACGGTATATTGGCCATGTTTTTATTTTCCCTTAAACTTTTTGTCAAATGTTTTATAAACAGAAATGTGGTCCAGTCATTCTTCATTTTGGCTCTAAATTAGAAACAAAACACTAGTAAAATGATTTATGTCTGGACACATCAGCATATCTTTACATATAAAAATGTTTTAACTTGATACAACAAAAAAAAAATTCAACAGGATGAATATTGAGAGAAAGTTCTGGTCTACGTATGTACATGATCACTACATAGATAATGGTTGCCCCCTCGGCTTCCTTTGTCACATTCCTGTGAATAATGTACATTAGAGTCACTTCTGGACTTCAATTATTAGTTACCATGCGTAACAACGTCTTAATATTTAAAATAACTGTTTTTGTTTAACTTTAAACCCGGGATAGACAAAACAAATGTTGTGTGATGAAGGGAAAAAAATCATGGAATTATGGAAAAAGTAAATGAGCCTTCGTTGCTTTATTTAGTCTAATAACGATGTGTCATAAAATCAAACTGAGAGCCAGACACGGAAATTAAATATTTAGAAAATTGAAGGATTTCAGTGACGTAGTAGCATTCCCCAAACAAGGGCACATGCTCAAATAAAATTAAAATATATCAGAGATTGTACTTAGAAATTCTCATGAAGAAATTTAACTTTATGTACGATCAATGTGATTTAGGATGTCTTTATTATATTAAGGGGGATTCAATTTAAGGGGCAAAGTAATACAGTGAATTACTTTTCTGCTCTACGGCCAGACATCTATGTTATCAGCTCAGTGTGAAGGCAAACCGTTCAAATTTCCATTCCAGATACAACACGCAGCTCAATGATAAGGCACCAAATTATCAACTGATAGTCACGCAGATTCAATTATACCAGAACGGAGGAAGCCTAATGTATATCCTAGCAAAACATTCACAGAAATGTATCCTGACGTACCAAATATATGACGAATATTAAATCTCCCAAACAATATACAATTGTAAAAAAACAACTCAAAAAAACATCTTACATACTCATTCCCTAAAAGTACACTCAGCAGATTATAAACCTAAATCTTACTACTCCATAATCAGACATACAACTAAAATATGCATCCAAAATGCAATGAAGGTTATTCCAAAAGGGATTCCAGGTAACAGTTAAAATATCTAACAATATTTAGAACAAGGACAACAACGCCGAATGACCGAACTGACTAACCCGAACTAGAGATGGTCTGAACAATCTGTCCCAGAAGCTGCACTCAAAACTGAAAAGCACCACAAAATATACACAAGAGTCACAACATTTACACTTCCTAAAACTATTGGGAATTTAGAAAAAAACGTTTTACATCCGATGCCAATTTGGTCACAGTAGTCACTGCTACGTGTCAAATGTTAAACCTCTGTGCCTGTATACAAGTTCTCCACTAGATCGTGCCATTCACCCAAAAACAGCTAGGAGACTCATCTCTACCTGAAAGTTTGGAAGAACATGAAGCACCATTACTGATGAAATACTGCCATCTACAGGGGGGGAGAAACACTGCTATGTGAAGAGGCTGGCCTCAGTCTGCCACAACCATTTCCTGCACCGAACCAAACGGCGAGCTGCAAACTAATAAACTATGAAGTGGTCATATCAGAATTACTCTACAAGGTTTAGGTGTTTGTTTTAATAATTAACCTAATTTAGGAGGGGAGCAACCATTATCCCATGATAAGTTCTACTTAGTGTCCGTGTAAGATGCACAAAACATCACAAACTACGTCAAAGTAGGATTAACTGTCCAGTGTCTCTCCAGTGCCATTTTACAACAATGGACAATTGGTAAAGTCAAAAAAAAAAGGCATGCTCGCAGCTAATGTTCACTGTTCCAAGTTGTTGAGGAGATGAATGACGCTTCTGTGCAGAGATGTCGACTGTGTGTGACCCCCAAAGCGCTGAGGAAGTATTCCTATGCCAGGTTGGAGCTGTGCACGAGAGAGGCTCCCACGTTGGGAGAAGGTGACTCCTTGTAACGGGACTCCCTGGCTCTATTGCGCTCCTCATCCATCAACCAGCGTCACATCAATGTGGGACAAATCAATCATGTGCCTGTGTAGTAATTGTGATAAGGTTTGAGCCATCGTCTCAGGGGCAAAGATACCAATAAACACTTATGTCGTACAATATGTACAGCAGCTAAATAGAGAGGCAAAGTCCCGCCCCTTACGGTGGACCACCATGGGACCTTATTTTATAAAGAATATTAAGTATATAAGCATATTGTGTGAGATGAGAGATGTAGTTCACTGAACTGTTTCACACAAAACTAAATGCTACGACAAAACCTACAACAAACTGAGACTTTGACTCGCAAAATTATGTTTTAAATTGACAAACATCATATGTGTGATTCATGGCGCAATTCAAACGGGATCAAAAAAAATATTTGTCTCTCTCCGTTAACTACGTATATATATTTTTTTATCCGAAATAACGTCCCATGGCGGGACTTCGCCCCTTCTATTCCATGACCATCACGTTGGCAAAATTTAAAGGCTACCAACTACAGTATGTAACTGTTTAAATGGTATCTCTATAAAGATGATGAAAAGAGGGAATATTGATTACCTATGGAAGCTCATTTGAAAATTTTCTGCATGTTGGGGACTGGAAAATGTGGCGATTGCTTTCCTCTGCTGGGGCATCATTTTGAACATCTGCAATAAACCGAAATAGTGAAATACAATTAGGCCTTTCTCACAGCAGACCTTTTGACTTGTCATAGTAGGAAAAAATCCCAAGTGTAACTAATAACACTAACGATGGCTCTGTTTCAGTGAAGCATGCACAATAGCCATCATTAATTAATTTCATTATTTACACCTGTGTTTTTCCTGCTGTGACAAGCCAAAATATCTTCAGTGAAAATTAGATTCTCTCCTTATCCACAAGAGGGAGTGGGGGTGGTGTAGGGAAATTGATCTATTCATTCACTTTCTCTACCTACCTAATCACTACGACAGAGGGCGCTATGGGATCACACTACGAACATTTCATTACTGCCTCTCTGGTGGGTGCAAGTACATATCTACGTTTTAAGTTTCCATCACGAGGTTACACTTTACACAAACTGGATGCTTTACAAGCACATTAAGTAATACGAAAGGTACTTTAATACATTAAAGTATGAAACTTTGTACCTACCTCTATGGGGCCGATGGACCGGAGAAGATTCTGCAGTTGAACGTCAGTTGTGGATGAGGAGAGGCCCTCAATGGACACAGTGCAGCGTTCGCTCTCTGTTTCTCTTTGGCTCTGTCTGGTGGCCATCGGACGACCTCGACCCGTCTGACCAACCCCTCTACCTCGGCCCCGGCCCGACACGACAACCTGCACCGACGGCAGGTGTGAGAAAAATTGCCCACATGTGGTAAAAAAAAATTCGGGGAAGGGTTGGGAGAAAAGGCGGCGGGCGGAAACACAAGACTGAAGCTCTCACTGCTTACACAGGCATGTTGATGTTTTAATCTCGCATTCAACCATGTGGAGAGGAGCTATACTGCTTCTCAGCACATTTAAAAAAACGCTATGTTTTCCTCTCGCTCCTCTCAGACACGCCAAGCTTTCACACGATTGACTTATCATATTTCTACATAGAACATCAACGTCAGAACATGATGCATGTGGCATGGCATATCTTCATTTGAGCTTGAGAGTGAGAGGTATGTTTCTTCAGCTGCAGAGGAAGAGGAAGAGGAGGAGGAGGAGGGAGAGACCCCGAAAAGAGAAGAGAGGAGGTAGAGGGAATATGTGTGTGTGTTGGGGGCGGGGGAGCCTAAGACAGAGGAGCCATGCAAGCGTTATGGTGACTGCCTTACCCTGTCAGCGTCAGTGAGTATGGTAACTGTGACAGCAGCCTGGTGGTGACAGGCGTGCAGAGAGGCCAGGGGACCTTGTGTAGCCCCCCGTGTTACACTGCTTTCAGCTTGTCAATACTGCTGCACCTGGCATACTGTCCTGTCTTATTACCACTACTGCTCGATTGGTATGTCTACTGAATGCCAGGGTAGCAGCATAGGACAACTTTACAGGAGACATTTCAGCTCCTTTTATTTTAGAACTGCCATTACCCCAAAGTCTGCACTATTAATATACTGTGTATATATATTTTAGGTGAAATGGTGGCTGGTGTCCAAAGCATAGATAAAGGCTGCGTGTGTTCATTTATGACATACCCTGTTTTGCTGTGGGTTGCCCACGACCCCTCGGCCAGCCGGTGGTGTTGCGCCTGGTCCCTGTTGCTGCTGCTGCCCCGTCATGGTAACCTTCCTCTGCACAGCCTCGTTGGGCGGGGTTGCCGGCCAGGTGCCTTGTTGCGGCACTGGGCTGCCGGCTGCCACTGGCCCCTTTCCACTCTGCATAGGGATGATGGACAACAACACTAATTTAGAACACAAAATTCCTTTAACTCCATTCATCTGCAGGCATCACAATCCTATTCACAATACCGATCAACCAATATGTTTGTTTTTTTCCAGAGCCGATACCCATTATTAGTAATCAAGGAAAAAATCTTAGAATCAAAATCGAGAATAACACAAACTCCAACACAAAACTTAGTTTAAATGCCTGTAAGCATGTTTCATTAATTTAAAATTCTGTGGTTTATCAGTGAAGTAGAAGATTGTGACGTTTATTGCAACTTCAGCAATATCTGCTGTCTTAGGCTGCATTCACTCCACATCTGGCAGTGTGGCGAAAACGCAAGTCCTCCCAATTCGTTTGGAATAGGGATAGTGCGTTTGGGCTGCTGCAGGGGGTGCCAGGAAAAATGCAGCGCCATGCGGCGGAAAACTAGAAACAGAATCAAGTTTTGGAAAAACGCAACCCAACGTCACGCTGTGGTGGCCAATCACGAAAACTGGCGATCCAGAGCTGTACAACCCAGCCATGCGGGAACAAAAGACAGTAATTGTCGTGCAGATGCAGTGACTGTCCCCACCGCCGCACAACCCTGCGGAAAATCGTCGCAACGCCTGATCTGGTGTGAATGCTCCGCTCGCTCACCAGAGCAGCTTTGACCGTCAGACGAACAGTATCCTTCAGTGGTGGTGATGGGCTATTACCCGTGACGTGTAACCAATCAGATAGTGCTGTGGGCGGGACATTAAGTGAGACTACAAAGTGGGGACTACAGTCATCCGGCTGTATCCGAGACAAAGTAGCACATTTTTTAATTAATTAATTTTATCGGCAACGAGATTAAAAAAGTAACAATTCCCATAATCGTAAAAATGTTGAATATCGCAGCTGATAACTGGTCGATCCTTAATTCACATTTAGCATTTAGGCAAAGTGTTTATGAACAACAGGGAAAAAACCAAGGCCATATCTCCAAAAGCAAAAGGGAAAAAAGTGCCAGCATTGGCGCTGGATCCCTATCAGACATGCTGTGGGGAATAAAGATCAACCAAACAAGGTGATGGTCTCATTATCAAATAAAGTCACAGCTCAACTCTGTTGACATGCGGGGAAGAATTGAAGGTCGTCTCTTCCCCGACTCTGCGGAGAGATGTGACAGATCAATACAGGCGAAGAAAAGAGGCGATATCTCTGACCTGTCCCCAGTTGAGAGTAAATGGATTAATCCCTCCTATAGAAATCACAGCTCCTGATTGCACCCATCAAATGCTAAGCTGCATTACACTGGAACGACAGCAGCTCGATGTGTACCCCATCCCCCTTACACCCCTCTCCTCCCCGGCTTTTGTGTCTTGCGCTGCTTTGTATTATCCCTGATGAAAATATAATTTGCCTCTTATCTGTGTGCCTAAGCCATACAAATCCAAATCCTCAAAAGTGGCAACTTTCTTACACAGGTATTATGTTGCCCCCCCTCCCCGTTCAACCAAAAAAGATTAATTACAAGGGTCTTGGATTGGCATTCTTTTGTTGCCTCGCACCTGAGAGATGGGTTGATGGGAAAAAGCAACCGAGGGATGACAGAGGAAGAGAGAGAGCAAGAAAAAAAGAGAAGGGAGGAGATAACATTGTCAAGAGCCCGCTGATGACAGCAGAACAATGTGGAAGAGGGAGCATCTAGACAATCTTCTTTTCACTACGGCCTTAGCTGTTTCTTTCTGTTTCCATCTCTCCTTCTCCACCTCACATCCCACTCCTCTTTTTTCTCCAAGATGCGCTACATCAGATAGCTCTGCGCAGGTTTCCATTAACGCACTGACACCCAGTTATCTTCATCTGCAGCCAGCCTGCGATTTTGGCTCTGTGGCTTGATCCTCTGGGATGGAGTCGGAAAGCGGCTTATTTCAAAATACTATCACATCCCACCAACACGTCTCATCAGTGACAAGTATGAATGTTTAACATGCATGCCTTTGTGGTTATTCAATAAAGATTAATGTGTAATTAAGGCTGCAGCAGTAACTTATCAAGCGAGTATAAAATAGCCGGCAGTGGTAATTCTGGACTTGTTGGTGTTACTGTCATTCTTGTTTTACCCTCTATCTTTGAAAGAATACTCTTCTGCCCTTAAAAGAGGATATCAACCTTTAAGAGCAGTGATGAAGTGTCCCCAACTCTACAGATAAATGTCATACTGCTCTCTTTAATGCCTTTCTGTGTTCTAAAGGTAAGATGTGCGTTGTGTCTTAAATACCAGTTCCCAAAGCTTAAGAGAGGAAACTCTTAACAGATCAATTTTACCAAAATGACACAGACATCACCTTGTCATTCCCATAGGTTAGATATCTTTTGGATTACAAAATAGACAGTGTGAAGCCAATCAGTGGCATTTCACTTCAAAACTGTCGTTTCCCTCGTGGGTGAAATCTGTTGAAGAGGATCAAATAAATGTCGGACCGAAACACAGAAGAAGGTGTTGGATAAAAAATTAAATGCTCACCGCTCCTGAAAGTTTGACGACTCTGACTTTCTGTGGCACCTGCTGGCCTTCGAAACCAGAATTCTTGGCTCGCTGCATCACAGTTCTTTTAGCCCCGGGTTTAGGTCCTTGAGTCGGAGCCGGAGCCTGGCCAGGGCCCACAGAGGGAGTCACAGGTATGATCTTTTGGGGGACCTGACTGGACTGGATCGGAGCACCAGGCCGGTTTAGGTTCTGCACAGCATTGTTCCTTTGCTGTTGTTGTTGCAGCTGCTGAATTTGTTGAGGCGGCCTCCATTGCTGGTCTGGAACAGGCCCAGGGGTCTGCTGCTGCTGGGAGCCACCTTTTACCATCTGCAGCCGTGTCTTAACATTGGGACGTGGGCTAGGGATCTGAGGACTGCCGTTGGGAGGGATGGGGGTGGCTTGATTAGGATTCCTTAATGATTGATTTAATGATTGTTGTGGTCTCTGAGGCAACTGTCTCTGCTGTTGTAGCTGCAGTTGTTGCTGCTGTCTTTGTTCCTGTTGTTGCTGCTGTAGTTGCGGAGGTGGTGGTTGTTGTTGTTGTTGTTGTTGTTGTTGATGTTGTAGCTGTTGTACAGGGTGGGGCATTTGCTGATTTTGTGGTGAGGGTTGAATGTGTGCAGGAACTGGGCCTTGGCTCGGAGACTGGGCGTTGAGCCTGTCCAGCAGCTCTTTCTTCCTGACGCCAGCCTGCATCTGCCGTCGCATCTCCTTTCTCTTCAGGATCTCCTCTCTCAGACGCTTCTGCTCCTCAATCTTCAGACGGTACTGCCGTGTCTCCTCATCCTCATCAGGGTTCTGTGGCACAAAACACAAACTGACAATATGACCACCTGTCTCCGCTTACTGGAAAGGGAGCTGTGAGCCACTGTGTCCTATTTGCACCATATTACTTGGCCTGACACTCAGATGTAATCAAAGGCAAAACCCCAAGAGAAAAATGCAATAGTATTGATCTGGTCTTTCCAATGGAATGAGACTGCTGTCATTAACAACCTTATGATTGGGCTTTTAATAAATGGGGGTCTTTCTCAGCACACTAATAAGCACGGCCAAGCTTACAATTTCTGAGTCACTGGAAATTTAGCAGGAAACAAATACTCATGGTTTACACCACCATTTCCGAAGGATATTAATAAAAAACTAAAGCTTTCAAAGTTAACTAATAGCGCGTTAACGCAAATTTGTTTTAACGCCACTAATTTCTTTAACACACATTTAGTGCAACTTTCAATTTTTAGGTTGTAGTGTTTTAAAGCAAGAGTGAAGATACTGGCATCATATGAAACTAGAAAACCTAAGGAATCCATTTGTACCAGCCATGTCATACTAGCTTGTCGGGAAGGAGGCTCAACAACGCTCCAAATTTACGCTAAATTTTGGCGAGGAAAAACTGGCATGGCCATTTTCAAGGTGTCCCTTGACCTCTGACCTCAAGATATATGAATGTAAATGGGTTCTATGGGTACCCACGAGTCTCCCCTTTACAGACATGCCCACTTTATGATAATCACATGCAGTTTGGGGCAAGTCATAGTCAAGTCAGCACACTGACACACTGACACACTGACGTTTGTTGCTGTGGGGCTGCAGTTTGCCATGTTATGATTTGAGCATATTTGTTATGCTAAATGCAGTACCTGTGAGGGCTTCTGGACAATATTTGTCATTGTTTTGTGTTGTTAATTGATTTCCAATAATAAATATATGCATACATTTGCATAAAGCAAGCACATTTGCCCACTCCCATGTTGATTAGAGCATCAAATACTTGACAAATCTCCCTTTAAGGTACATTTTGAACAGATACAAAATGTGCAATTAATTTGCAATTAATCGTGATTAAATATTTGAATCGATTGACAGCCCTATAAAAAAAAAATGAATAAACATTTATCTGAAATAATGTGTCCATTGTGCCATAATGACATGATACCATTCCTTTGTTTTGCTTTTTTTGTTAAATAGCTGACCTGTGGTGCCGTGCTGGACGGCGTGCTTGGGATTTCCTTGCGAACCACTGTCCTGCCTGCTCCTCCAGGCTGTGATTCGATCTTGGCAGCAACTTGGCCTCTTCCTCTGCCACCGTCAGGCACCAGCTGAGTGTTCTGCCCGGGACGCACCCCCTGTGTTGCCTTGGCAACAGGCCTAACGTTGGCGGCGGGGCGGTTACTGTTCATGTTTGTGTTGCCAGGTGCTACCGGGAGCTCCCGGAGGTTGCTGTTGCGCTGCTGCATTTGCTTAGAGATGGGTGTGTTCTAAAGAAAGGGCACAATACAAACATTTATGTTTTATTTACAATCAATCTGATCTTAATATATGCATTTAGTTATATTCATTATTCACACACTCTTTTTTTGTTTATTGAGGAGAGGTGCTGACAGTATACAGTAATTAGAATGACCCCATTTTACTGCCTTTCATCAGTTTGAGCAGAAAATAGATGAGCTGATATGTTAATCTCTCACCATCCTCTGCCTGTTGGACATGTTGCGCTGTTGGGGGTTCTGAGGGCGGGGAGTCATCTGCCTGGGGCTACCATGCGCCTGCTGTTGATGGAAGGGATTCTGGCCATGGTGCATCATGGGGCGAGGCTCATTGACATTTAGATGTTGCTGCTGATGATGGGGTATCTCCTGCCTATGATGTTGCTGCTGCTGGTGCATGGGCTGATGGGATTGTAAGGGCTCGTGATGTGGAATCTGGGAGACAGGAGGGCCGTGCATTAAGCCCTGAAATATCAGAGAATGAAGGGAAACATATAATGCTATATAATGATTACATATAATGTTAAATATTCATGTGATTTTTAACAGCAATTATTACTTCTTATGAACACTTATCTCAACATTAAATGAGGCAATTCCTGCCTATAATTAACCTCCAACTGGTATCCTCAAGTATCTACCTAGCAGTACAACAATAGTGATTCAATCACTAGAGGGAGCTCTTGTCTATGTCTCTTGACAAAAGAGGTGGCAGACAGACAGGAGTCTTTTTCCTTAACGCTTCAGTAGAAGTGAATATGATAACTAGTCTAGTTTATTCATGTGTACAGTACTTGTCTAGTCATTGCTCTTGCCACAGCTATTTTAATAATCTAAGCAAAGCTGACAAAAATTCATACATTCATGGCAGACAAAGCATGTGAATTGTTTGCCAGGCTCCTTTACAAGATTTGTTACAGGTAAGAGAGGATGCAACAAAAAAAAACATTATGATATTCAAATAAAATTACCATATTTAGTAAGCAAATTCAAGAAACAATATGGGAGGAACTACAGAGAAGCACAACATACATCTACTGGCTTAAATCACTTACTCTTAGTCGTACCTGCATCCCAAATTGGACTTGTGGAGGGGGGAAAAGGTTCCCCTGCTGGCCAAACGGCTGACGAGGGCCCATGAAAGGTCTGGGCTGGTTGGGGGGGCCACCTTGTTGATTCAAGCCGACCATCCCCTGATGACCTTGGTGGGGAGGGATGTTGGGTCTTGGGGGTTCTCTCGGAAAAAGTCCTAGCGGACCCTGGCCCGGCTGGTTGAAGGCTGGTCCTGGCGGGCCGAAGCCCATGTGGCCCTGGCCGGGCAGCTGCTGCTGCTGCTGCTGCTGCTGGTGGAGGTTGTTCATCAGAGGAGCTGGGCCCTGGTGATCAAACATGTGCTGCCCTGGAAACCGTGTTGACTCTGTGCGCTCTGTGTGCACACGAGGAAGACCAAACAAAAAACAACACAACAGAGATGTCAGTTTTTTGCCTTGCGAGCCAATTTCAATACATCAGTAACTCCCTCTCCAGATGTATAGTGTTATGGCAAGGGAAACGAAAACAGACAACTCTATCAAGGTGAAAGTGTACAACAAAGTGGGTCGTATTTAATTCTACATTGTGAATGAAAAATGGGAAATATAGATGTTTAATGCAGTTTCCAAAGCTCATTCAGATGTATATATATACACATGCATTTAACATGAGTGCTGCTGATGGAGCTGCACCAGAAAGCTAGCAGCGTACCCTGTAGGTATACTGCCAGAGGTGATGTCGAATAGGATTAAATATGCCAAGAGAGCTTTGTAACCCTTCGTCCAAGGTGGGTGTGGGACTCACCTCCCATAAAGAGGGGCTCTCTGTCTTGTGGGCCTTGAGGTGGCTGGTTCCTAAAGGGCTCCATGTGATGAGGGGGCCGCTGGGGCTGACCAAAATTACCAGACATGTGCTGCTGGAAGTCTCCCGGTCCCTGGGAAAACACAAAACTCATGAATTATAGGCCATACTGGGAACTCAATAATGACAAACAAATTAAACTAATGAAAAATGGGAATTTGTTGTGGAGTACTGCATCGGGCAGGGAGCGCTTGTAATTGAAAGGCTAGGGTCATTAAAAAGACGCAGAATCTTGAGTTGTAAACATCAATATGCATGCCAATATTAAAAGAAACCCTTCGGCCTGAATTTGTGAGCGAACCTGCATTAATGCTACTTGGGGCTTTGTTGATAAACCTTCTAAAAGCCCATCTCTAACAAGGAAAGGGTATTTCAGGAGGGGATAAGTGCCCTTACCTTTGTTTCAACCTCTACGTGTGTTCGACAGATTTCTACTCATTGCATGCGCATTACTCCCAATCTATCTTCCAAGGAAAACTAGATAACAACCCTTTAATCCCTCCTTGGAATTCGAATCCCCCTCATAACTGTCTCCTTTATTCTTTTAAACATCCATCTCTGTTGAAAAATTAACCTGCTATTCAACACGTGGCACTTCCACAAATGGGCTGCTTGCCTCCTCCAAGCCTATTGTAAATTACTTAAGATGCTATCAAGGCTTAATCCATCTTTATTCCACTGCTGCGTGGCGGTATTTAGAGAGGAGAGGTGTTAGAAAGCTAGAAGGCCAGAGTCCCAAAAACTTGCTTAACAGAAAGTTAATCAAAGGGGCTTACAAAGACAGGGGATCACAATGAGGGCGCAATCATACCGTTCTAAAAAGGTCAGACAGGCAGGTTTGCACAATGAGGACTCTGGTGTCCATATAATACCTCTCAAATAACGCCGCTCATCCTCTCGCTTTTAATCCTTGATAAACAGGCTGCGGGCTGCTCAATATGTAACTGATGCTAGGGGATAACCAAGACAAATATAATGGAGAGGGGCCAAATGTCAAAGTATTTAATAAAGAATGGAAATTTGGGTTTAAAGAGATGCTTTGTCTCTGGCTTTCATGTTAACTTCTTATAGCTAATACCAATATATGCTGTGGGCACTGAAGCATATTCTTTGTTTTTGGCATATGGTACTGTTCACAAGAGAGTTAAGGAGCTGTGACTGCGTCCAATTATCACCAAGGAAGAATTTAATTAGGGTTGCAACTAACAATTATTTTCATCGTCGAATAATATGTCGATTATTTTCTTGATTAATTGATTAGTTGTTTGGTCGATTAAAATGTATGTAGAAATAAAAATTTAGAAAATTGTTTCCCAAAGCCCAAGATGACATCCTCAATTGTCGTATTTTGTAGCCAACTAGAATTTATTCAGTTTACTGTCATAGAGGAGTAAAGAAACCAGAAAATATTCACATTTAAGAAGCTGGAATCAGAGAATTGTGACTTGTTTTTTCTTTAAAAAATTACTCAAACCGACAGCTTCATCCCGCAGGCCATAAGACTGCTGAACTCTTGAGCTACTGAGCTCATCATTTTACCTTTATATACTTTTACTTTACATACTGTTATACAAACTGTTATACCTCTGTGTATATACTGTATATACACACATTTACTACTTCTCTATACATACTACCTACCACTACTACTACCATTCCTGTTTACACCTCTGTGTACATATATTACATCATATACATACTACACCCTGTTTACATTCAGTTTTCCCATCTGAAATACTGTCTTCAACAAAATTACAAATTTACATTACTATTTTATATTTACTTATGTTTATATTTAAGCCCTATATTTTAACTGCACTATTTTATGCCTAAATTTACCATTTTGCTGTTACTTGTGTGATTCGGCCTTTTATATATACATATTTTATGAGCATTGTTGAAGGAATCTGAGACCAAAGATTTTCATTGCCAATGACTGCTTTGTTGGAATTGACAAATGACAAATAAAGAATCTTGAAATCGATTATCAAAATAGCTGATGATTAATTTAATAGTTGACAACTAATTGGTTAATCGTTGCATCTCTAAATTTGATTATCAACATGCACAACAAGAAATAAAGATTTCAAAAAGGTATATATATATATATATATAGGTAATAACTACTGGAAATTACAGTCCTTACTGACATTTCCAAATATTGTGGCATCTTTATTTCGTGGTTAAAATGAATGTCATTATCCAAACAGATTAAATATTCTAATACCGTTAATTGGCGCCGAGATTAATATTTCAAAACCAGTCTCCCCCAGCAAAAATTTAATGCAGTAATACTAGAGGCTATGACCCCCCATTCGCCCGGTCTTTTAACAATTAAATTTGATGGGATGATAATGTATGATAATCATGAGTAATCAGGTGCCCACTGGTAAATGGAATGTTGCCGGCTGCTATGTCACCTGCATTTCAAATTGTGTCCTTGGCAACGGCAGCCTAAACGCGATTGACAGCTGGGGAATCCAACACTATGCTATTCATCAGCCCAGTTGTCTGCATACCCTTCCAAACCCCACCGTCTACTGTCTGATAAGAGGCAAAACAGCTCCCTGCTACTGTGCTATCAATATCTAGCACAATCAAAGACCTCGGGGAGCAGGAATTGCACGATACTGACATTGAAGGTTGGAAGAGAGGTAAATAAAAATACATTTTTTGGACAAAGATTGTCTCCATGTGAAAGCCTGGCTCATTTGGCAACCTGGTTGTAAATCCACATGAATGCAATTGGATGCAGCTATTTTCCAATGGCTAATTTGCATAAATCCATATAAAATGCACTTTCCAGGAAGATGTCAGTCAGTACCAGCACCACCTGATGCCTGGACATCATTAACTAGAAGGACGGAGTAACTTAAGGCACTTTGGCTGTCGAGCCATTTCCCTCAATACAGTAATTACTTTAAAGGCATTTCCGTCATCCCTTGGAGGGGTTCTTTGTGAGTGAAATAAAGGACCTTTTCTTACAGGAAATCACTGACTTAAGATCCCTTTTCTCTGACGTGAAATTCCGCCTTCGGAATATATGGTTGCAAAAAGGCAAGAGGCTCACCCCTGCCCCATCAAACCACCAGCATGTTTCATTAATTCAAATACCGTTCAAAAAAGGTCTCCGTGCCTTTGGGACACAAACTTGTGGAAAGTGAATTTTAACTGGCAGTATATCCTGGTTTCACAATTCCATTATGTGCCAAGCTGGCTAGTCTGAGCCCCAGCCCATCCATGAAGAGTTGCTAACTAAGTCCCGCCACTGCAGCCTCGACCTCCAAAAGTCTACCGCCTAAAGCCCCTATCACGCATTTCCAGTTGTGCAGCCAGACTCATATCGGTGTTTACAGATTTGCTTTAACAGTATTTGGCCAGGGCAGGCGGTCTAATTGCCGTAATGATATTGCCCTCACAAAAAGGGACGCTAACCGTGTGGAGAGGGAGAGAAAGTGAGGCGAAAGGGAGGGAGAGGAGCAGCTGCTACTCACAGGGAACCTCTGAGGACCCACAGCAGGTCTGGGCTGGCTCTGAGCAGGAGGCATCAAGGGCACTGCAATGAGAGAGAGAGAGAGAGCAAGAGAAAGGAGGGTGGATGGAGGAGGGGGAGAAAATGAAAATGAGGGGCAGTAGGCAGAGAGAGGGTGGTGATAGTAGAAAGGAGGAGCCCATTAAACATCTCCATGCTAAAGGCTGTTACACAGACATACATGTTCCTCACATCTTTACACAGCTACGGACCAGAGAGCTCAAGGAAATATCAAATACACGAGAAGAAATTGCCAAACTCAACCAATAGAGATGAATAAGACATTTTCTGTTTGACAACATTTGGCACAATATAATTCAATGAACTGGATTTTCATATTGCTGGCATACTGCTTCAAAATAAGGGTTACCGTAATTTAATGTCAACATCTACAACTGGAAAACATTCATTTAAATGAATATATAAATAAATAAACAGACATATATATATACAAACACATGCACACACACACTTAATCATAACCACAGGCAATCCCTGATTTTCCAGAACACGTCTTCCTCTCAGGAGCAAAACCGAAACCCCATGCGCACTAGCACACACACACACACAGACACACGCTAACATGCTTTACTAACAAAATTTCAATCTTGGCCTGGACAGACAGGCCAGATAAACCCATCTCAGGGAATGAAATGGTGATGCCGCCAGAAGAAAAATGGAGGATAAACCCATTACTGGCTGAGAGAGCTATTCACTTGTCATTCAACCAAACAACAAAATGACATTCTAATCCAGACACCTTTCAGGACAGTGTAAGGATAACTGCCAGCCATAGCGTACACCTTAACCGAGCATCTTGCTGTTTAACTAGGGCTACACACATTCGGATTAAATTAAAAAATTATGATTTTCATTCTCAGAATTTAGATTATGAAATTTAAAGAAATCATTTTTTAAAATAAAAACATTTATTGCATTTTTATTTGCCTTCATAATGTAAATACATGTTAGTATTATACGTAGGATGACTTTGGCTCTACTCATCTTACACAGTCTGGATACGATTAATCGATTAGTTATAATTCTAAGTATATAATGAACCTACCTTGTACAGAGGATGACGTGGGCCCTCTGAAATGGGGGTTAATGTGGATGTTTTTGGGCTGTGGAGGCTGCTGCTGGTGATGCTGAGGGAAGTTGGGTGGCGGGGAATTCATCAGTCGTGGCGGCTCCAACTGGGGCCGCAACGGTGGGGAGCGGTGAGTCATGTGTGGAGGGATGAGGGGCTGAAGGGGCTGCTGGGCCAGCGGGCGCCCGTGGTCCTGGAAGGGAGGAGGACCTCTTGGACGTGAAGGGTGGTGCTGCTGCTGGGAGTGCAGTTGCTGCTGATGGGGCTGATGAGGAAGAGGCATTCGGGAGGATGGCTGCTAATTGGAAAGAGATGGGGAAACGGAGAGGAGGGAAAACCAAAACAACCTGTCAAAACACATTTATTTCTGAGAAGGCTCTGATATCACTGCTTGCAGCCATGCAATGACACACCAACAAGTCAATTCACAGGCAAGATTGAAGATGATATCATAAAATAAGTTAATGCAAGGCTCCCCTGACGATAAAATAATTTGTAAAAGTGACATAAAACATAAGGTAACCTTGGTGGGATCACTATATATATATTTAAAGTGAGCTACAGCCTTTAAGAAGAAAAAAGTCAGCTGTATATATATAGAGAATATATCAAGCAGGGATGCACCAAATGATAAATCAACAATAATTATATCGTCAAGTGAAGTTTCAACAGTGTGCTTGATAATTGGCCAGTCTATCCGTTTAAACTACCAAACAAACAAATAAACAAACATGCCAGTGACCAAATTACTCAAGTGGTTAAACATACAGTATGTTGTAAAAAGTACAAGCTCATTAACAGCAGTCAGCCCAATGTTTGTGGTGTTGGCGTGTCGTCCATCTGTCATTAAATATTCATTTCCAGCGTTGATGTTTTGTTTTTGAATTTCACAGCCTATTATCATTGAATTAAAAAAAAATAATAATGAGAGCTGGAGTGAAATGTAACGTAGCCTTGAGAACAATCGCTTTAACACAATATTTATTATTCATGTACAATAGTTTTGTTTCTGTGCACTTTTATACGATGTAGCCTTGTTAAAATGAATAATTTCATTCAGTGATCAAATAAAAGAATAACATAAAAAATAGAAATGTGGTACGTCACGATTAACAGGAAGTGATTATGGTAACAACTACACCTTACCCAGCTCTGAAATCTGATAACCTTCCACTGTGTTACTGAAGATCATCACTAGTTCTTTTTATTTAGGTTACATGTTCGAAGTAACTTTTTCCCCTAGACCTTCAAAAGGTCTTGTATGAACTGATGAACCATGTAAATCAAAGGATTAAATGCTTGGAGTGATATCTAATAATGAAAGCCCACAAGAAACTAAATCCTGGGCAAAGAACAAATTTAATTTTGTGTAACACTGTCTAAATGGACTACTGCCAGATGATTTGCTATAATCCATATATCAACATAGATACGGGGGAGCAGAGCGCTTTGACTTTTGTCATGCGTAAACGACCATGGCTTTGGAGGTCTTAGATAGTGAAGAGAGCAGCAGCGAATAAAACACGTGTTTTACAAGAAGGTAAAAAGTCAAGCCCTTTTAAATCATCTTATCCAGTGAAGCTCTCTTTAGCTACTCTTCAAGAGGAGTGTGATGAGTTACTCAGTGTAGCCAAAAGGATTATCCCTTTAAAAGTGTTCAGGTGGATGACTGTATAATGGCTTACCTGCATGCCCATGTGTCCCATCAGGGGGATCCTGTGGTCAATCATTCTTCCTCTGTTTCCTCCTCTAAAATCCATCATTCCGAAAGGTGGGAAGCCTCCTCTTCCTCTGCCTCCTCGCATTCCTCCTCGCATGCCTCGGCCTCCGTATCCGTATCGGTTTTGTCTCTTTTGCCGTTCTTGTTCCTCAAACTCCATCAAATCTTGCTTCGCCTTCTCTGACAGTTCTAATGAAAACAGAGCACGTGTACATTAACCGTCTGGAAAAACTTGGTATAAAATACAGGTTCAAGTTCATAGTAATGTAAAACTACATAAAATCAGAAAATATTTGAGAATTCACTCTGGTTGTTAGTGAACGAAGGAATAATTTGTACCTAGTGTTTCTGGGATATTCCTCCGGTTACTGCCTGCATCAGCCAACCGCACAACAGCGCCATCCTTTCTCTCAGATTTGAACCGTATGCGACCAGATTGTTCATCTTCCTCATCCTCCTCGTCCGATTCCTCCTTTGTTTCTTCTTCAGGCCCAGCTTCATTTTCAATCTGAGGACATTTTTCAGAAGTTAAAACCAGAAGTCACAATGTTTTACAATCTAACGTCATCATGGTTTACAGTGCATCACAAACTCTCCTCTGACGCTGAAACAATTAGCCAATTAATTCATTAGTTGATCCAAAGACTTTTTATCTGCCGCAATTTTAATAATCAATATATAGTTTAAGCAGCTTTTTTAAGAAAAAATGCCAAAAATGCTTTGAATGCACCATATAACTACATATCCCTATGTTCACACACTGAGCTATGATGAAGAGTAAGAAAATTAATAAATGGTTAACTATCTGCACCCTAGGGATGTCACAAGAACCGATACTTCGGTACCAAGTCAATGCCAAAATTTTAAAAAAGTGACGGTACTCTTTTTCTACAGTACCGAATGTACCGTACGATGCCTGTAATGGTCGTTGGCAGGGATGTGACAGTGAGGAAAATTTTCCCACCGGTTAATAAACTTGTGACAACACCTTTGTTACCGATTACACCGGACATTTTACAAGAAAAGATGACGGTCAATATGTGCAGAGCGCTGACTCTGATCTTTACTGTCGGGTGGCGGTGTGTCTGGCCTCTCCGGTAGTGCTTTTGCTGCGGGGGTCTACCTGGCGCCGCTGCTCCGTGCACACCTGCTGTGACAGCTCCATCCACCTCGAGGCGATTACCTCATTAACATTATGGTTCCCTTATGGCATTGAGATTAACCGTGAAACATTGCCAAATAGGTGCGTTTGCTTTTCACTTCGACAATAAATCCTCTGCCTTCTGCTCCTACTACTCTGAGATGACGGACCAGATGCGTTCATGGTCAGTATGTAGTGTCCGTCGTCTGACTATCGATTGATAGCATGCCGCTGATACGCCAAAATGAACAAAATGGGTCAATTCTTTGTATTTATTACTTAAAGGCTACATGCCTGTTTTTTATAATGTTCAAATGTTTTTAATAAAAGAGTATGTGTTGAATTACGTGGGATTTATTGTTGTTGGGTTTTTTTATTGTGGTATCGACTTTGATATCGAGAATCGTGGAAATTCACTGGTATTGGTATCGACTACTAGATTTCTGGTACCGTGACATCCCTACTGCACCCTCTTTGCTGGGTTTCAACAGCAGATTCCATCTATAGCAACAAAGAGTGTAATGTGTTGTTTGAGGGGGTGTCATCATACAGACCTGAGAGCCCTCGGCTGTGTCTTCCTCCTCCTCTTCCTGCTCCTCCTGCTCTTCCTGCTCCTCGGGGACCTCCTCCTGTTGGACTCCATGCTCACCCAGACGCCCATCATCATAAGAGGTTTGGTATTCATCATCCTTTAAAGATCACATGGATAATACGTATTGATTAGTTTAAGTGGTAACAACGCTTCGATAAGGATCAGCAATGGCCGACTGTGTTTCAGCCATTGCTGGAAAACCATCTCTAAGTGTCTCTGCTGTAAATGAAAACATCTATTTATGCTGTGTGATGCTGTCATGATGTACAGCAAATATATATATATATATAAAGCAGCTGACATCCAAGAGCACATTTAATGAAATATGGATGTACACATTTTTTTTATCCAATTTGAATGGCTAAATAAATACAAGTGGGCTTAATGATGATATACTTGTGCGTATCTGTAATTTAGACGGATAGAAATTTTATCTTTCTTATAAAAAAGGTCAAAAATCATACAGAGCATGAAGGCAAACATTAAAATGTTATGGAGAGGATTTTTGGGAGACACCATGTAACCCCCCCTCCGAACCCAAATTACCATAACAGTGGGAGCAAGGCTTCATTACTATTCCTGACAGCATTTGAAATTCAATGAGATGTAAATGTTTGACATGATATACAGAAATGCAGGCACGGATAAAAGCACTCCTCCCCAGTTCAATGATGGTGAAAATATCATTGACTGACTCCTCGCAAATCGCTCCGTTATTGGCCGCACAGTAAATTCATGACTGCATGCCAAAAACATCGCACAGACATAAACATTCTGGGAGATGACAAATCTTTTTTTTTTGCCACTCCATAAGAAAAATTCACTTCAAGTCATGATGCAATCATTTCATATAATCCTAAATACACAGTCAGTCATTCCAGAAAACTAACAACCTCTTACTACTGGTGTAGGAGATTAGCTGCAACAATAATTCGATTCACTGATTAGTTGTCAACTATTAAATTAATAGAATTTTTTTTTTTAAACAAAAAACAAGTCAATTCTCTGATTCCAGCTTCTTAAATGTGAATATTTTCTGGTTTCTTTACTCCTCTATGACAGTAAACTGAATATCTTTGAGTTGTGGACAAAACAAGATATTTCAGGATGTCATCTTGGGCTTTGGGAAACACTAATCAACATTTTATAGATCAAACAACTGATCGATTAACCGAGAATATATATATCGACAGATTAATCGACAATGAAAATAATCGTTAGTTGCGGCCCTATATGGGAGTTGCTAGTCATTCTATCTGCATAACACCCTCTAACAAAAACTCATCGCTAAATAAGGTCAGACTGTAGGTCACACCATGGTGTTTGGTGTTACGCTCCATTAACCTGCCAAACAGCAGCACATATTTAATGCAGAAAAAAAAACACTTTCAGCAAACCAGACGGATGGACAGGCCGCCCCAAGGGAACACAACAGCTTAATCCTTTAAACTGTTCCACATAGTACTCAATGAATACCATGGTGAGCAAAATGTCACGGCCAGGCTGTTTAGTGACCTTGTAAACAGTTATTACACATACACATAATACAAATACACATCCAAAATAGGAATCCACTTGTGCCGCACACCCTCAGTAAGAAGGTCAACGTCTTATCTTTGTTTGGAGAAAGGAGGTAGGCCAATATATCTCTGTCAGATGCCAAACACCATCACACCTTGGTAAATGGACCATAACGGACATTTGCACATGGATCTGGTCTTATCTTTGATCCTCTTAGTCCTGGCTAAGAGGGAAGGGAAACGAATAAAAGGGAAACTCGCATCAATCATTAGAAAACTGTATGGGGTGTCCTCAGGAAGGTCAATAATCTTTTCACCTGCATGAGACTTTATCAGATCCAGTCTAAAGCCTGAGATAAAAGCCCCCCACATTAACCTCCGCCGATTGGCAGCACATCTCCCCGACACAAAGCAGCTCCTTACTCCCCCAAAGATACAGGGCCCAAGGTCACAATAGCATGGGGATTTGGAGGCGACAGCAGAGCATTACCTCATGCCAAACAAGCTGTCAACACAAACTTTGTCAGCAAGATGGAGAAATTAACTGGCAGGAAGTGATAATGAATCTAATCCTCTTCTGCCCAAAAACGCCAACCAACATCTCCTTCTCCTGAATAGATTTTCAATCCTGACTGTCCCCTTACCGAGACAAGAAAACTGATATCATCTCTTGGATACAATAGAGTTGGATAGAAAGGGGAGTGGGAGGATGTATGTGTGTGTGTGTGTGTGTTTGTGTGTGCAACCGCAAGCTTTTTATGTGTGAGTAAGCAAATGTGAGAACTCACTTGAAATTCACCATCTAAGGGCTCATTGATTTGGATGTCTAGCACTTCATCCTGGTAGCCATCGTCACCCTCAGCTAGCTCTCCGGTGTAATCCATTTGGTCTTCAGGCATCTCTGTGTTGTTGTCTTGGCTGTATTCCTGTGTGTACACCTCTACCCCCTCTTGCTGGTAACGCTCCCCTCCTACATCCCCTTCTGCACCCAGGTTCACAACGTCATCTGTGTAGTCTGCTTCCTGCGTGTTTTCCTGCTGGCCATAGGATGCGCCCAAGCTGTATGTGGCATTGAGGCTCACACCCTGACCGCTGAAAACAAACAAACATGGGGACTTAGCAGAAAACAGAAATGAAGTATGATGGTAAAATGTGCAAAATTTGGATCTTAGCTTTGTTAACTTTATAAATGAAATCATTAAAAAAACTTGTCACACACTTATGTCATTAGCTTACCTTATATTTACATCTTCCTCATCACTTTGTAGAAGGTCATCATTCAGCTCTTCATCTGACATTTCTGAGGGATTCTAAAACACAAATAAAATAAACATTATGGTGTGCTTTAAAATACTATTTTACTCTTCCTCAGTTGTGTGTTTGTCCGTGTGTGAGGCGTGGGGGCAGGGGACCACCTCCAACCCCAAAGGATGCTCTATTCCCATGTGGTGAAGGCAATCTGGGCAGGTCAACACAGCTCTTTTTTGTCCACTGTACTTCCTCCTGGTTCACATCAACAGATCCCCCCGCGGAGGAGCCACCTGCTCCAAGTCAACTGTCCACTTCTATTTTCTAAATGTTCTACCAACACCAACACTCAATGTTTTGGACATTATTTTCCGTTTCCTGCTTGTAAGCAGAGAAACCACACTGACAAGCCAAGTGTTTTTCTGGCACCAAATCAACATAAACAAAAGTGTGAGAGTTTGTATTATCTTACCTTTTTTCCTGACAGCCAATCCTCCCCCAACAAATCCTCTTCCAAATCACTTTTAGGGAAAAACAACAACCAATAACAGGTTAGCGGAGTCAGATAATAGTGCAGAGTGTTATTTCTATTCACAAATAATGTTTTTCTACGATAATAAAGTGCTTGTTTTCACTATACGTCCCAGGGAGGTATATCAAGTGCTTTCTTTGTGTGTGACCACTCTCAACCGTTAAACAGTACCCAAAGACCAAAACAAAGGGTAAAAAAAAATGTGCATTAAGAACTGTCAATTATAATCTATAACAGCAACAGCAGATATTTTGGTGTTAGAGGGTTATTGACTGTGTATGACTGATTTAAGTGTTCATCACTGTCTCTGTCGCTGTTATTCTGCCAGAACCCTATTTTTGTGACCTTACGAAGTAGTTTGTGTATTAGTAGTTAGTACATATGGATACAAATAAACTGAAGGATTCAGCATTCCTTTAAAGGATGAGAAAATTATTACTACTACTACTTCTTAAGCTAAATACATTATGGCATTCATTGAATTATCTGAAAAAATGTCAGAAAGCTGAAAAAACAGTTGTTTTTCTTAAAACCTAAAAAGTTGATGTTTTGTAGATGCATGGTTTTCACAGTATAGGGATGTTTTGTTTGTGGGAAAATAAGATTATTATGCTGCATTCAACCCCTCTTGAATTTGACTACCTTAGCAGGGTGTGAATCTCATACATTACAGTACTCTTCTTGTAGAGAAATTAGAACTTGAGAAGATGAGTTACCTCTCTAGATCGTCATCTTCACCTCTCCTCCTGCGTGACCGCTCAGCACCAGGTTTGTCATATTCATCAAAGTCAAAATCTGCAAAAGAAAAGCAATTTTGTTTACAGAGCAATGGACTATGCTAATAATATTCACCATCCTCAAAGCTTGATATCAGTCTGTCCTACTGGCTTGCACAATTCGAAATGTACCGAGAATATTAGCACACCAAATTGTTGATTCAGATTGCCATGCCCCTCATGCCAAGCTGAATCAACAACTCGTGCAGCAAGTACACAAATGCCTGTATACCAATAGCATGGTATACAGTAGAGACAAGTAAACACATCTTTCTCATGGCTGAATCCAAATAGAAAGGTATTGTATTATTTATTATACATGAAACTAAAGTTTTTTACTAAAGTATAGTTGTATAGGTTTAAGTGTTCAGAATTCAACCAGATATTTATCTGTTTCTAGTTATCAACTTAATCCTCAATAAGAATTTGTTATCACAGCACCTGCCACACCTCCTGCTACTGTTTGATCATCAGCTGATACAAATCAACAACAATCCTTCTGCCTCATGTTTCCCATGCACTCAGTTTTAATAGGTTTTCCCAATCTTGCCACAACATAATATTTGGCACACTGGCTCTACCAAAGGGAGCGCAGATACTGGGAGAAAAGATCAGGCAAAGGGCAACCCTCAATTCCCTCAGAGTTACACGTCTTCCAAGAAAAAATGTGAGGAATAACCAGAAAGATGACACCATAGACATTCCCCAAGAAGATATTTCATATAATAACAGTTTGTTATTGTAAGCAGTAACAACCTAAAAAAAATGTATATCTAGGATGGGTCCGACAATAACTCTGCACCATTTGCCCTAACAAAGCTGATTGGAGAGACACTGGCTTTGTGATTTAATTCCTCAGTTTATATCCTGGGTCTGCTTGCATCTGGACATAGGCCTTATTCACAGCTTGACTTGTCATAGTTGGAAAAACAAGTGTTATTACCACCATTAACAACAGCTTCATTCTATTCAAATGTCACAGTAAGGCCTGTAGCTTCTCGTGCTAGGCTCTGCGTGTTTGTATGGGCACCCGCAAACCTGCACACAGCTCCCGGTTAAACAAGGTTTATGCTGCCATATTGTCCCCAGCACGAGGGTGCACGAGCCAAAAATTACATGTATTTTGCGTAAAGCATGATGGCTCTGCAAGGGGTTGCGGCTCTTGGTTGTGATCCTCACTAGGCGCCCACTGCCTGAGGGCTTTTCAGACATGAGTGCCACAAATACTGAAAAAAAATCTAATTGTTTAAATTAAGAAGTAAAATAATTAAATTATTTTACTATAAATATCTCAGGAGTTTAGAAAGATGACCTATTCATTTTAAAAGCGATTAAAAAGGGGATCTTAAAAATCTACATTTGAGTAAATATTTTACAAGCCAAATCAAATCGTTTTCAGGATATTTAACCTATTAACCTTTGTTTCATTATAATACATTTGTTGTTCTAAATAATTGACTCCTTTTTTTACAGGGATTGTATAAAGGTGATAAAGTATGTCCATGAATATTTTATATGAGATATGATCTGATATAATCTTCCAGTAACTCTTGTCTTGCTTCTTCACAGAATGTTTTGTTTGTAAGCTCCCCTTGGCGTTTTGGAGAATACTACAACAAACACAGCACGGAGCATAAACGTCTTTGTGCGTGCTCACACCTTGCACGCCAAGTGTCTTGCGCAAGAATAAACAAGGCTTTAATGATTGGTTAATTCACTTCCTCATCTGCATCCTTCAAAAACACACAGATAATCAGATAACCAACGTTATAAAGACGAGAAGAAGAAGGAAGCAAGTAGAATACAACACACGAGCACAGTGGCGAAAAAGCCACTGTAAAAAAAAGTTTGAATAAAGAACCATCACATGCAGCTTTTCCTGCTTTCTTCTTCTACCCATGTGCTTGCTATAGATGTGTCCACAGCACCCAGATGGACAAGAGTGAGGCTTGTATGTACACAATAACTGTTGTGGCAGTGCATGTACACCCACATAGGAGACAGCATGCAGGTTTCTACAGAAAGCATGCTGAGATTTTAAGCTATGACACTGTTACAGTGAGCCAGCATGCACAATACCATGTGCATAAAACCAAAGCAACTAAATAAAATTCAGCCATCATTAATTTTATTATTTAGACTTGTGCTTTTCTGCTACTGCGACATGTCTTCCATGAAACAGACATATTACTGGCTTCAAAATAAGGTTGTGGATGTGGCCAAGATTAAGTTTAAACTGTTGGTCTAACATTTCAGTCTCTGCACTTGAAGCTCTCTTGAGTTACTCAATACCTACTCAGACATGACAGGCTGATGAAGCTGCCCCATTACAAAAATAGCTAGGAAATGCATCCTTCTGTTGCACGTATTTTGCAGACAAATTTGGGAGTATTTGGCAAATATCAGAAGACCAAGCCATATTTACCAAGTGTTTGCATTCAGGTGGTAATCAGTAACTGGTTAATTTAGAGTTTGAGGGAAAAGCCAATGCATGATGTAAATATTGGAATATTTTCTTGCCTGGATATGTTGTTAATCACAGGACAATACAGAAAGATATTAGTTATATGGGCATATTTGCTTGTATCTCTTCCCCAGTAATGCCACTTTTGGTGAGCTAATGTGTGCTAAACAGGCCTGGTGCATGTATTTCACCACATCAAGTCACCTGTATAGACTTTGAGTATAATTATCATGCTAAGTACCTTCTGATATTCAGTACAGCCCAAACACTGATTAAAAAAGTCAAAAGGCAAATGTGGAATAAAACACTGCGTCATATACTGGTGTCCCCATACATACACAAAACTGTTGGTCTAACATTTGATAACAACAGCACTTGAAGCTCTCTTGAGTTACTCAATACCTACTCAGACATAACAGGCTGATGAAGCTGCCCGATTACAAAAATAGCTAGGAAATGCATCTTTCTGTTGCACGTATTTTCAGAGGATAATACAGAAAGATATTAGTTATATGGGCACACTTGCTTGTAACTAATATCTTTCTGTATTGTCCTGTGATTAACAACATATCCAGGCTGCAAGCAAGAAAATATTCCAATATTTACAACCTGTATATGTTGTTAATCACAGGACAATACAGAAAGATATTAGTTATACGGGCACACTTGCTTGTAACAACATAACAACATATCCAGGCTGTAAGCAAGAAAATATTCCAATATTTACATCATGCATTGTGGCTTTTCTCTCAAACTCTAAATTAACCAGTTACTGATTATCACCTGAATGCAAACACTCTGTAAATATTGCTTGGTCTTCTGACATTTTGCAGACACAATTTGAGTATTTGGCAAAATATCAGAAGACCAAGCAATATTTACCAAGCAAGCCTGCATATGTTGATATGTTGGTACAAGCAAGTGTGCCCATACAACTAACATCTTTCTGCATTGTTCAGTGATTAACAACATATGCAGGCTGTAAGCAAGATTCCAATATTTACATCATGCAGTGGCTTTTCAGCCTGGATATGTTGTTAATCACAGAACAATTGGGAGTATTTAGCAATATCAGAAGACCAAGCCATATTTACCAAGTGTTTGCATTCAGGTGGTAATCAGTAACTGGTTAATTTAGAGTTTGAGAGAAAAGCCAATGCATGATGTAAATATTAGAATATTTTCTTGCCTGGATATGTTGTTAATCACAGAACAATACAGAAAGATATTAGTTATATGGGCATATTTGCTTGTATCTCTTCCCCAGTAATGCCACTTGTGGTGAGCTAATGTGTGCTAAACAGGCCTGGTGCATGTATTTCACCACATCAAGTCACCTGTATAGACTTTGAGTATAATTATCATGCTAAGTACCTTCTGATAGTCACTACAGCCCAAACGCAAATGTGGAATAAAAGCACCGCGTAAACTGCGTCATATACTGGTGTCCCCATGCACCCAACCCTGGCGACAAGGACAAACAATAAAAGACTATGACTACCAGTTATGTCAGATACTGCAACGTTTGTTAAGTTAAAGTCTTTCTAAGAAACACGATTGCCTTGTGCGTAATTGGATAGCTTCTACCAGAAATGCTAATGTTAGCTTGCATTTGAGCCCAAAACACCTGACATTATGGAGAACATTATCCCCCCAAAACATCACAATTTTATCAAAGTTAACACTTCAAGAGTAATTGTAATATGGCAAACCAGACGCAAGACTCTGGATCAGTCACTCAAGTGATGTTATGATGATTGGTACAAAGCTAAATTAGCTTACAATGTTAGCACACACAGCCGGAAAACTTAAGATTAAAACATTAAAAGCTTAAGTTAGCTCGTAATTTAACCTACAGTTAATAAGCTGTGGATAATAATAGTTGATATAATCGTGGATAAGCAAATAAACACTTTTATAAATGGCACAAATTACGCTAAAATAAGCTAGCCGCTATATCATGTGAATGCTAGTGTTAGCTCACAAGCTAATGCTAGTGTTAGCTTTAACTTGATTTTATTTATGTTTATAACCAAAGAGTGTTAAATGTTTACTCAATGTGAAGCTAATCTATCTTTTAGTTTACAAAAACAGAGGTTTAGTATGCGGCCTACAGTCAACACAGCCTGGTTAGCTTAGCTACATTAGCTACAATGCTAAGTTAACTTTAGCATTGTCGACAACACGCCTCTGTCGCTACTCACCTTGTGTGTTGGCTGACATGGTGCAAGGCGCGTCCAGCTTAAAGTCTGACTACAAACTAATAGAGTGCATTTAATTCTTTAGTATTTCACCATTATGTAAGGTTACAAAGAGGTGAAACTACTGCAAAGAGAACAGCTTCTTCTCTCTATGCGGCAGGCTGTGGTTTCCACTCGCGACCGAACATGGCCGAGCTGTGTTTGCTGCGGTGATGCATTGTGGGTGGTAAACACCAGCTCAACCCCCTATAGGTTTGCTGCACAACAGAGAGCTGATGACAGGTTCAGGTAAAACACATGACAGCGATACTGTTGTGAAGCAAATACTGACTGACCTCAGAAGGAGGAGAACTTTGGACAAGAACCAGATCCTCCCATGGAGCCAACTGGACTTCTGATACCCTGTACTTTGTGAGGTTTACCCTGAACATTGTGATCTTACCCTGTATATTGTGATGTTACCCATGCCCCAGAGCCCGGTCCCTCCGGTTCCGGCCTTTCTCAATTGACCTCTAACCTTGTGCGCTCAAGGAGGCACTTTTAACGAACAATCAATGACTTCTCCACATAGCACTTTATTTGCATAACTGTCTTTTCTTTTTGTATTCTTCTATTGTAATCCATGTCACATCCTATGTATATTCACCAAATTCCTATAAAATTGTAAAAATTGAATAAAGTCTTTAAAAAAAAAAAAAAGTAAAACACACTGACAGCTTGTACAAGGTTTACATATCTGTGTTTATTCCTCAGAGAAAAACCTTTTTTTCGCATGGTTGATATTCGTTTGTTTTTTAATTTGTAAATCCACTTTGAAAATACTGTTGTCCGCACTGTGAAAAATGGTTTACGCAGGGTTAACCTTGGGAGTAAATTTTTTAACAAAGCACCACCTCTAATTTTGCCTTATTCACTTTGTACCATGTTTAGTTTACTTATGAGATAGTGTTATTCTAGTTTTGTATTTGCTCTTGAAAATCTGCTGTTTGTGGTAATAGTTGACAGTATTTTGTATTTGCACTTTTAAATCTACTGTGACAAGTTTACACTGGGTTTATAACTGTATTTGCTGTTCTTAATCCACTCTGAAGATACATTTGAAGTATGTATATGCTCCTATTGATACACTGTGAAAACGGTTAATGCAAGGTTACATTATATGTATTGCGAATCCATTGCACTCTATGCCGAATTTACATTGTTTCTATTGTGAATCCACTGTTCAGTGAAACCACAAACAGTTGTGTGATTTGCATTATGTATTTGTGTTTGAATCCACTGCTGTTGATGCAGGGCTCAATATAGCAACATTTTGGTAACGAAAAAAAAAAGAAAAGTAAAACACACTGGACTGGAGGATCATTATGAATCTGACATGCAATCTGCAAACTCCACAACTGCATGCAAATAACAAAGCACTAAAGGGCATTCAGCTGCTCTGCTCCCAGGTTATGGAACTCACTCCCACCACACATCCGGCAGTCTGACAATATCACATCATTCAAATCCCTCCTCAAAACCCACCTGTTTAAACTGGCCTACTCTCTCTAGTACTCATCATCACCCATCCTATGTGTCTGTACAATTATGTCTCTGTCATGTCCTGTTGTTTTTATATTGTTTTATCTGTCAATGTTGTAATTGATTCTTGTAAGGTGTCCTTGGGTGTCAAGAAAGGCGCCACTAAATAAAATGTATTATTATTATTATTATTATTTAATGGTTTAGGGCCAAAATACATTTCTGATATTGTGCTATGTTATGAACCATCCAGACCTCTCAGGTCATCTGGATCAGGTCTGCTTAGTGTCCCCAGAGTCACAACTAAACATGCAGAAGCAGCGTTCAGTTTTTATGCACCAAATATTTGGAACAAGCTCCCAGAAACCTGCAGGACCAACTCCAACTCTTTTAAATCAAAGCTTAAAACTTTCCTGTTTGCTGCTGCTGCCTTTTATTAAACCAGATAATGATCTTATACTGCACTACAGCTTTTACTCTTGTGTGTTATTCTCTATTTTAGCTTCGATCCTAGCTTTTATTTTTAGCTTGTTTTTATTTTTTAATATTTAATGTTTTTATGTTTTTATAACTGTTTTAATTATGTCTCAATGTTCTTTTGCACTTTGTCGCAATGTTCTTGAATGTTTATGTAAAGCACTTATGTAGAACTTAAACCTGCTTTATAATATAAAAGACATGAAAATGTCAGTTTTTACAATATGGGAGTATTGCATCACAGATCACGGGCTTTAGATGTTTTAAAGCCTGAAAACAGAGCCATGAGGAGGTGCAGAAGTCTAGTTTTCTCTCAGAACACTTGAATTACAATATGCTGAAAGGTTATTATGGAATTTTTGCCCAATTATGCCAAAAATATTCTGCCTACTGCAGGTTTAACTCACTCTTAGTCCCACCTTCCTTTGCCATTTTAGGCAATTTTAATAGCACAACAAATCTTTGAATGCATTAGAACCTGAAAATTAGTCAATCTTAAAAAAATATGATTATTCTTGGTTTCCAATTTTAGTGCTATAGCAAGTATGCCACATGTTTGTATGCTTGTTCTTTTAAATCTTGGTCAATTTGGCAATTCAAGTTTTATTCAAGTCACTCCTTTGATTTTCTTCCCTGTAAGGTCAAAGCCTTTTTATCTCTGACCAAGTTTTTTCCTCATTCGTGCTTAAGTCTGGGAGTCAGAGTTGTTGTCTACAGCGAGACTACAGCAGAATCCTAACCCCCAAATTCCTCCTGGGCTGACAAACGTCAACAAAGACCCCGAGAGACACCAAAGAGAGGTGAGCAGTGAACTGAAGCCTCATTGTATTGGCTCATTATGGGGTCCCGCAGTGAGGAAGAAGCTATTTTGTAGCAGCACAAGGTCAATATATGAAAGCCAGGGCGATGGAGGGGATCAGCCATGAGATTTTTAATTTGAGAAAGCGTAAAGGGGTTTTCCTCATGAAAGACAGTGTGTGAATTCTAATGGACTGTGGGGATTGTACAGCCAAGATGTTGAGCTTGCAAATGTTTCCCTTTTCTCTTTAAAAGTAATATGAAATGCAATTTATCCACAGTATTGCAGGCTCCCAGGCACTTCCTTGAGTCATGGGCAGTTATTGCTTCATGCAAGGTCAATATTTATAGTAGTGTACAAATTAAATAAAAAATGGCAAGGGCCCAGTTTTTATAACGTGCTTTCTTATCTTTCTAAAAGCCTGATGTTTCAGCCTCCCAAACTCCCATTTTTCATGTTGTATGTACATGCACAAGCTTGTGTATCCAGTTTTTCCTCCTTGAATTGAATGCAGGTGCAATGCATATCAATATGTAATCCACACCTTATTAAATATTCACTCTAAACAGCTGTTTCCAAAGCTCTATGAGATATTTCTTTGCTCCCTGGATTCACTTTCCCAGGAATTTTGATTTTACTTCCAAATAGGTGTGAAAAGGGGAGCTGTCACACTCTATTATGGTGACCTCAATGATTCTGTGCCCTGTCCAAATCCAGCGGTTTTCCATAACAATGCAAATTAAAGGGTGCAAAGCCGAAGGAGACAAGACTTGTTATTTTCCATCCAAAGGACAGAGGTTCTTTACAACAAACTTGTCTGTACGCCTTTAAATTTAATTCAACTTGGAAGTTGTTTTGTGCGAGACAATGAGTTTTTTGCTGTCAATTCATGAGGGTCAGTAACTGTCTTGAGAAAGTGATACTGGAGCTGTGGAGTGTATTGGCCTGCAATAGATTGTCTTGTGAATGAGAGATTTAATAAGTAATTTTTTAAATGCATTGTTTTTAGATGCAGACTATCATCCAAGTTGGAGCAGTTTTTGTAATTAGGGGAGGTCAAAGGATACCTGAGAACAATTAGCTTAATATACTCCAACAGGAAGATTTGCCTTTGGCAGATTTATAGATGTTTGTTTCAAATGCACATGGGAGACTGGGGGTTTGAATCTCATATTTTTTCACTGGAAAAGTCAGGGATTTGAGCTTCTATTCTGAACATTGTTTACGCAGAAAATATTATATTTTGATATCCAAGGACAATCCTACACCTTACTGTGCACACATCCTATAGAGGTCTTACTTATAGTCTATATTCTCAGCTATTATTCTAGTCTATTGTAGTGTTTTTAATTGTATTTTGGTTCTTATCTGCCTCATCTATCCATCTATCTATCTAGAAATATATATAATTTACTATTCACGCAGATAGATTAATTAATCATCATGAATCATCATTAATCATCATGAATCATCATGAATCATCATTAATCATCACTAATTATAATCCATTGATTTTGTGTTTTTCTGAAATGGGAAATTCTGCATAATGAGTACTTTTACTTTTGGTACTTAAAGTATATTTTGATGCTTAATGCACAAATTTGACTTATAACAGAGTATTTTTTAATTTTGCAGTAATTTCAGTCAAATGTAGATAGATAGATAGATAGATAGATAGATAGATAGATGGATATATATATATATATATATATAGATAGATAGATAGATAGATAGATAGATAGATAGATAGATAGATGGATAGATAGATAGTTAGATAGATCGATAGATAGGTGGATATATATATATATATATATATATATAGATAGATAGATAGATAGATAGATAGATAGATAGATGTACTTTATTGATCCCAAATTGGGAAATTCTTGCTTTTTTTTGATAGATAGATGAAATAAGTATGGTATTATAATAGTAGTATAGTCATGTGCAACAAAGGATTGTATGTATTGACACAAAATCTGTGTGGTTCCTTTATAAACTAAGGTCATATTAATGTGCTTTTCCATGGTATATATTTAAAAAGAATATGAAAAAATGTAGATTATGATTATGTTAGTTAATTACATTTAGGCCGTGTACAATTAATTGTATAATTCATGCACATATCTGTGGGTAATAATATGTCTTTGTAATACATAATACCACGCATCTGCATTGAGTGAATAGGCTGCAGTCAGTGACCCATATCTCAGTGCAATGAACTGCTTAACTCAGACTGTTGTTTTATTCAGTGCACTGTCAACACAGACTGGTGAGGAGGAGGCGGAGAGGGCGGGGCTTATACGCATCGGGCCGCTCTGATTGGACGCTGGATTCGGCTCCTCTTCTCCTATTGGCTGCTCGAGCTGTCACTTCTGGAATCTGTTATCGCCGCTTCCCGCGCCATTCGGCGTGCACGCGCAAAAGACAAGCAGGCACGTCCCCGCTTGGAGACTGTCTGGAGTCTGTCTGAAATTGATAAAATTGCAGATGGAGTTTTTTTTTTTACATCTGTTTTGCTCATTTTTACAACGAAGCCGACTGATGGAAATGGGATTTTTTTTTTTTGCTCTCCATCCTGCAGACGTCTTCGCCCACGAGTCGCCAGGCTGAGACAAAAAATATATTTTATTAGATAAATGCTGTGAAAGTTTTTTTTCCTCCTGCAGTCTATCAGCTCTTTATGCACAGGTAGGTAAGGCAGGCGCCTGAGTGCAAGTTAGCTATCACACACAGTGGATACTGCAGCATTATCTGCAAAAAAGATGTTTATTTTTGCACGTTTTTGTTGCAAAAAATGGCTTGCTAGCTTCTAATTTAAAATATTCTGTGCTATTGTAACAAACTGGAAGTGGCTTGATTATTTTGTGTCGTTAAAATAATGTTGCATGATATGCTTTTTTATTATTATTTCTTTTTTTGCATGCATTTTTGTGCATGTATTTTTTGTTTTGGAGACTTGACCTCATTCACACTACTTCAGGAGGAGATGCGCAGGTGACGCACCTTTGCTGCTGACGTGTGGTTGTTGATTAACCCCACGCGCGCTTTAAGCTACCTGTTACCCAGCAGGCACCTGGGGGGGAAACCTGTCTTCTTTTTTATTTTTTAACCCTTTCAGCCATACCTCCAATATTAATTTATGATTACCGAATATGACATATTTCACGCACACATGCAGATAACTAATTTAAACTAATCTATGTGTCTCTGAGATGAGGTAAAATCATGAATCCATGTATAAATTGTTTATTTTCTTGTCCTGCCCTTGTTTATTATGCTCTGCAGGGCATCAGGAGTTCAAGAGGAGTGCAACATCCAGAAGTTCAGTCTGCAGCTCAGAAAAGGTCAGTTGCTGTACACATTGTAGGTTCAAACAGGGGTAGTAGTGTGTTCACTTTAAATGTCTGTAGAGTGGTGTTGAGTGATAATGCATAGATTTAATAGGGTTTATCACACCATTGCATTTATTCATTTGTCATTATTACATCTCCCAATAGCAATTTTGAAAACATTTTAATGTTTTCAGTATTTATGGTAAACTTCACACAAGCTTAAAAGTACAATAAAACATTTTCCACACTGTCTGACAACATTACATAAAGTATATATGTATCTGCAGTCTTTCACACTATATTTAAATCTATCTAAATGTAATATTAAATCATCACTTTAAATAGAGAATTCTGCATGTTTTGTGCATTGTTTTTACACATTCTCTGGGGTTGAGCCTGGCATATTATTTTTTGTTTATTTAACCTTGATTCAGTCCTGATAACTGGTGGTCCTTTTGAATGTATCTTCTTGTGTTTTAATGTGATCTGTCTGGATGTGATATGCTGTTTTAATGCACTCTTTTAATAGCAGTTTTTCCACATGCAACAAAAAAAAAGACAAATTTCTGCCTTTTGTACACGAAAAGCACACAAAAAAGCATTTTCTATTCTATAATCAGTGGTGTAGTGGAGGGTATACGCAGTGTATGGACTATACTCACCTCTTTTTCTGGTGGTTTACAGTAAACCCACCAATCAGCCACATTGGAATATATAGGAGAGTATACCCACTTCCTCTTCTGTAACCTACTACTCGTCTACCTAGTAGTACACCCACCTCATCAACGACCACTACACCGCTTGATATATTTAAAAAAATGTTACGATGTTCACCAGTTTGAACAGTGCTTGTCCACACTTTTGAGGAGGTTAATCATCACACTATTTCCTACCCACATTTCTGAGCTTTTACATCTCGTAGATCAGAAATTAAAATAGGGGTAAATATGTGCAAATAAGTTGTATGCGACAATGTATGTGTACCTGTTCTGCTGCCTCAGACTCGTCTAGACGCTTTTGCCCCGTCACTGCAGTTGTCAGCAGACGGTGCAGCAGTCATATGACTTGGGGAGCCTTCCTCCCCTCCTCCCAGTGTCTGCTCTTTTGGGGCAAGATGGCTGCTATAGCACTGTTGTTATCCATGACGTATATATGAATTGATGTGAGCGGAAAAAACATGGGAGACATGGTGATACATTATACTTCAATGAAACCGAGCACAGCTGCTCAAGCATATCCCTGTACAGTATATCGCACACAGGAAAGGACAGTGAACTCTTTAACAGGTTTTGTTAACCTAAATGTTTTTGCATTTAGTCGATTGGATGATTATTTAATCACTAGTTTTCATCCTATAGTGTCAACGCAACCCAGTAACTGGACCGTTCCAGTGTTATTATGCAATTCTTGACTTGATGGAAGTTCATTCCTTGTTCTCTACCACAGCGTATCTGTCTGTTATTAGTACGTTTGGTAGCCATTTTGTCTGATTCATCACTTTGGTGAGCAACGATAATGTCTATGCACACTATAGAAATATCAGCAGTGGCTTCTGATTTTAATCGGTATATCTATTGAATACAATATCATGCAACTACACATACTTATAGGAGGTATCTCTAAAGTAATTACAATATGTTAGAGGCCGTTTGAAAGAAATATAAACAAAATATATTATAATTACAGCATTTTCTATCATGTGGCGAAGCACATTGTGGAGGCAACAGTGTGAACACAAGCGTAATTTTATGCAATGTATGAATATTGTTGATAATGAAATTAGCAGCTGTAAAAAAACGGTTTATATTTTGGTATAAATGATCATATTTGGTGGATTTTGGGCTAAATACTCACTGAATCTAGATGACATTTCTCATCAGTTAGAAGCAAAAGTTACATTTTAAGTATTATTATCACTTCTTGTAGCTTTGTTGCTTTAGACTCAGTTCCTTGCTATAATAATAGTCAATGAAACGTATCTTAATGTCATAATTTCTATCGTAAAAAGTGGTATGCATGATGGTATAAGATAAGCCTCTTATGTTCATGAGAGGTTAAGTTTCATGAGCAGCAACCTGCCACTTAGTGGATTTGTTTAAGCACTATATCACTTATTTATATACATTTTTACAGCTTTAAAAAGTCATATATTGCACAAAGCAATGACGTGCTTTTTAAAAAAAGTACTTTTTTTTTACAGTCCACTTATTCAGTGAGGGAGGCAATATTAACTTTGGCTTCTAAAAGTGCTTCGAGCTTCACTCTGACATTACAAGTTACTTCCACTCAGTGAGTGTATGATGTTTATCTGTTTGCCATATCAGTGACCGGCCTGGACAGATCTCTTCATTAACACCTACTTAGTGCATACTCGTCTGCTGTCAGACAGCTCCTCTTAGTCTCGTCTTGTCATATTCCTTAATGGTTTGTGAGTGCTTGTTGATTATGTTTTCATTGGAGAGTACAGAAACACTTAAAGCATGCAGTGTCTTTGCAGGGCCTGTCCCAAAACTGATCCAGTGTCTGACAAAAATGACTGGAATCGTAATTAGAAAGGTAAGAAATATGGACAGCACAGTTTTAGGATTATGCATTTTTCTTGGGGTAACTTGTTGTCGTAGTTCTGCTCAATATATATTATCAGATTATTGACGGTATGGCTTTCAGTTTTGTTTTCAAAACATAAAAAATATGCGTCACAAAATCACAATTCTCGGTTATGCATACAGTTAGAGCTGCAACTATTAAAGTAATCGCCACCTATTTTGATGATCAATTAATCAGTTTGAGTAATTTTTCAAGAAAATAAGGAAAATTTCTTTGATTCCAGCTTCTTAAATGTGAATATTTTCTGGTTTCTTTACTCATCTATGACAGTAAACTGAATATCTTTGAGCTGTGGACAAAACAAGATATTTTAGGACGTCATCTTGGGCTTTGGGAAACACTAATCAACATTTTTCACCATTTTCTAGACCAAACAACTAATCGATTAATCAAGAAAATAATTGACGGATTAATCGACAATGAAAATAATCATCATTTGCAGCCCTACATATGATACAGCAGTTTATTAGATGTTGGTGGTCATGTGTTGTTATTTGTAGTAGTGACCACAATACTGAGTGGATGAGGATTTGTGTGCTTGTTATACAATAAGTGATGCATCACTTAATACTACCTTAAAACAATTATTCCTAATTTATACGGCTTGAATTAGATATCCTCTATTTTAACGTAAATATTATGCTTTTTTTTACAATGATAAACGACTGCAACAATTATTTGTTTTTAATCGTTTCGGACAATTCTTGCTACCTATGCAACATCGTATTTATTTATATATATTTTCTAACTTAAGGACTGCAAATATAGTTTGATATAGCCAAATCTACAAAACAAATGTGGAAAAAGCTTTTTAATTTAATGCTCGTCCTTTAGGTTTCATTCTGTTTGTTTATTGACTCTGTCTGTGACAACATGTGTCTCTAGACCAAGCCTCACAGCTGTTTGTTTTTTCTCTCCCTTGTTTTCACAGGACGTCCATGGTTCCTTGCAGCCTGTCATGCCTCCATGTCTCCGACGCTGGAGTGTGTCCGCCCAAATGGTAAGATCTGTGTTGACCTGTTCATTAAAGCACATTTGGGCACGTTAAAAGTTGAGAAAAGCTATTCCAGGAATGCTTTAAGGTGCTGCAGTGGGCGAATGTGATTGCCTGAGGGAAATATCAGTCGGCTGCACACACCAGTGTTTACAGAGGTTGAGCTCTGGCTTGCAGCGTCAATCCTGCATGATATGATGAGGAGAAATGGCTAATCAAATTCAGTGCTGTCGTTCACTCGTCAGCAGCAATCATTTTTTATTTACACTGATTTGTGATCTCTTCATAAGATAATCATGGATATGGATCTCGTAACTTTCACTTGAGGCTTAGCCGGAAAATGCTGATGCAAGAAGGGCTCTGAATCTCCATCCTGATTTTCTATTGGCTCATTGTCTCCACCCACAGTGCAGTCACGAGGTCCAACATCATGATGATGTCTGGAGAAAACAGGCTTTCATCCAGGCTCTAATGCTGCCTGAGCTATAATGAAAAGGGTTATTTCTGTGCACATACACAGTAAAATGTGAGCTAGTTTCAAAGCGTTGCTCTGTACTACAGCAGCACCTGCCATTGTCTGTTGTAAAACGGTGGGTTGTTTATCTCGCCAGCCTCTGCTGCGTAATGACGCAGTTTCCTTTGACATTGGTGTGGCATATTTTAAATCAAGGCCTTCACTGTATTTTAAGGAGGCTCCTGGCAGCCTGCCAAAACATGGATCCATTTGCCCGTTCCCTCCTAAGAGCACAACTGCACAGCTGTGACCCCAAGCCGGTCCTAGCCATCGATAACTCAAAGCCAGCGGCGTCCATTTTAGGTTTAGGCAGTGGCGAAAGAGATATACTATAACATAGCTGGTAGAAAAAAGGAAATCTGAACTCGCAGCGTAAATTCAGTTTGGAAACGGTACGACTTTTGTGGAACTTTTCAGGGGACAGATTTGAAAATGATACCGAACAAACGGGCACACGTGGAAAAATTCTTGCATTGAATTGCGTTTTATGATTTATAGGTTCACTTTTTGTCAAGTGCAACGCGTTTCATTTTCATTTGGATGAGCGTTTTGATTTTAGCATTACATTTTCCTATTTTATTTTCACTCTTCTTTTTAAACAAATGCTTTTGATGGGATATTTCATTTTTCAAAAAATGCACGTCGATAAAGACTTGATAAAATGTTGCAGCAGTAATTAAATTCCATGCGTATAATAATATACTACAGTAACATAATATTAACCAAGTGAAATTATTTACTTTGAAAATGTCGTGTGCGATGCAGTTTTGCTGTTTATTTATATTTTTAATTGCAAAAATGATCCAAACGTCACCTAAATCATAAGGTGATGAGTAAGACGTGCAAAGTACGTGAAGAGAAAAATATTTTCAAAAGGAATGAAAAGATTTTTTTTTGATACGCTCGATGATTTGATATTGTAAGTGTATATTTTCAACAGCTGAATATTACATGTATTATTAGTTCTTGACGTAGTTAAATTGTGTTTTATTTATAAAAAACTGTCATCAAAAGAATATATACACATTAAATAAAATTTAGTTTTATTTAAGCAAGTCGGGCATTGTAAACATGATTTAATACAAAATTATTTTTTTCAGTACATCACCTGGGTAATAAAGGACATTAAAATGTTAGTTGGCTGTTTTGCACGATCATATTATATTAAAAAAAGAAAATTATTTCAGTTTGCAAATATTGCGATGCCATTTTTGTCATTTTAAGCTAACTATAAACACGTGTATATTAAATGTAAAAAATATTTTATGTACAGTATATTACGCTTACTGAGAATTTAAAAAAAAAATGAAAGCAATATAAAATACCATGTTATTTGTTTGTTATTTTGCATTAATTGAAAATTCTTCATCTTAAAACTGATCGTTATATCTTTATGATAAAGTTGCAAACTTTCAATTTAAAATCAGCCCATTGCAGCATTTATTTAAACATACTGTACATTGTGATGCAGAGCTGCTAACTTAACTCCCTGAAAGGTTTAGGTGACCTTTACCCTCTTGAATACGTGTTTTCGTCCACCGTTAAGACCTTGCGTGAAAGCCAGACTGTGTCCTGATGCCACGTAACACAACAGTGGCTGTCAGTAACATATTAAGCTGCAGGCCTCTGCTCTGTTGCCATGAAAATAGAGAGAGAAAAGGCACTTTGGGGTTATGCATATGTTGGGGGAAGGTCGGAACCTATAGATTAATGTCAGATTGAGTATTTTCATTTTTTATTTTATTTATTGTTTTGCAAACCTGTTGACCTTTTTTTGTAGATGGTGCAAAACAAGTTTACTTCACCATATTGCAAGCAGGTAGTATGGACACTGAAATTAAACTATTTTAGCCGAATAATATCCCGATTGTATTAAATAGTTATTCATATCGATACTTCAGTTCACCACAAATGCTTTTGATAATATTCTCTGTTGTTTTTTTGTCGTTTGATCTAATATTTCTGCCGATCAGTTACAATTTATTTCCTTTATACTGTATTTGTGACGCACTAATATTACAATAACAACATGTTTATCGGCTGGATTTTGCAAACTATCTTGTTCTCTTGTGTTCAAACACAATTTCTGAGGTGTGCAATTGATCTTGAGCCAACAGTGAGATCTTTGCCTGGAGATAGCAGACCTTTGTTTCAACATAAAAACAACCACAACACACACCATTCACTGACTGAGCAGAGGTTTTGAATTTCAGGTGCAGCCACAACATCAATATCAGCGTCACATGAATATTAGATCCTCATTAGAAGAATTAAATTCTGTAAATGTCGATTGTTAAAACGCTTATTTTTGAGCTTTGTGAAAGGTAAGTAAATAACTTCTGCAGTGTTGTGTGACCTGCCGTATGTTTGTGACCCAGCCAGCAGCACGTCCGTTCTCTCTCAGCTGCGTAGCATTGACAGCATCAGCGATACTTCCTGTTTTAATTTGACTGCGAATCCACCACTGACTTTGAAATGGAGTGTGCTCATCTATAACACCCTCATAAACGGTACAAAGGCGGCTGTAGGCCTGGGTGACCACTGTTTGACTGCGGTGCAAGGCTGCATGCCTGCTTAAACTGAACAGCAGCCTGAACAAGTACTACTCACTTTCTGGGAAGAAACTTTTGGCCTGAGATGAACTTCTGCTTTTTCACTTTAACTCTTAACTTTCACTGAGTTTTCAACACGTACCGCTGGATGGAGGCAAATGAAGAGGTGTAGTCTAAGTTACCATTTTCATTTCAATGCAACAGTTGCATGAACAGTGCTTTATGACGATTGTGTTGTTCATTAGAACAACAGGGTCAGTGTCTACAGTAAAATCATCAAATATGTGCATGTTTGGACTCAATTCTCAACTAAAAGATATATATTTTTTTCCCTTTCATACAAAAGCTGATGAAAAAAACACTGGTTGCCGTTGGTAACAATGGGTCAATTCACTGTCCGTTATCTAACCCAGATCTACCTTTCTCTGAGCCGGGGTTCCATGCAGGCCAGACCCTGTTCAGCTCTGATATGAAAGGTTGAACGTAAAGTACATAGTGTCTTTGTAACCCTGTAGTGACTACAGTATATAGAGCCTGACAGTGATAAAACATTCTGCTAATGATAAATCAGCAGATATTTGTTTATTTTCTACACATTTTAATCAAGAATCAATCAAATTCAGTTATTAGAGTTATTGTGCAGTTGAACAATAACGTGATTGTCTTACCAGAGTGATTACAAACATCTGGTCAAACTGTATTATGGTACTATGAGAACCATATTAGAGCTGCATCTAACGATTATTTTCATTGTCGATTAGTCTGTTGATTATTTTCCTGATTAATCAATAGTTTCTTGGTCTATAAAATGTCAGAAAATTGTGAAAAATGTCGATCAGTGTTCAGATGACGTCCTGAAATGTCTTGCTTTGTCCACAACTCAAAGATATTCAGTTTACTGTCATAGAGGAGTAAAGAAACCAGAAAATATTCTCATTTAAGAAGCTGGAATCAGAGAATTTTTCTTTTTTCCCTTAAAAGATTACTCAAACCGATTAATTGATTATCAAAATAGTTGGCGATTAATTTATTATTTGACAACTAATCGATTAATCGCTGTATCTCTAAACCATATAGTAAAACGATTTGTATTCATTTCTAGTCCGCTCAGCTATAAATTTTGCTTTTTTGAACCTTAAAGACGCTTGAACTCAAGTGTAACATGTTGAATTAACTTTATATACTGACGAAAGAGAAACTATGAAGTTAGACATGTTTTGTCTCTGCTCTCAGCTGCAGCTAAGGTGTAAAAATAATATTGCAGCTCGAGCTTCAATGATTAATCAAATAATTGATTAGTTATCATTCTCTGATTCAGCTTCTTAAATGTGAATATTTTCTGGTTTCTTTACTCCTCTATGACAGTAAACTGAATATTTTTGAGTTGTGGACAAAACAAGACATTTGAGGACGTCATCTTGGGCATTTTTTCGCTATTTTTCACAATTTTCTGTCATTTTATAACCAAACAACTAATATATTAATTGAGAAAATAATCGTTAGTTGCAGCCCTAATTGCAGCAAGTAGTTTTAATGATGCAACAACCCTGTTTAGCCGTAAGAGTTGCAAACCCCAGTTGTACACTTGTGTAAACACCACTATTTGTGTTTCGTGTTCAATAATTTAGTTTAAATATCATATTCATACAATGAGCTTGTATGTAAAAGTTATTTCTATTGCTCCCATTTTTCTCTCCATATGCAATGAATATGTAAAAAAGTGCTCTAACATGCCACAGCATTAAAATTGCCCCAGATCAGGAGCTTTACTGGAAGTTTCCTTCCAAGTTGGATATGTGAGACTTGAGGGTGTGCTTGCATTTTTCCCTAATTGGGGCTTATTTTAAACACACCTGGACACACCTTCCACTTTGCCATTTGACCTTTTTGTGAATTAAGACAGCAAAGCATCAGAGTAGGAGTCGTCAACCCTGCGGTACATCACAGAGGAAAGGGGAGGCCGCACCATGACTAATTAGTAAATCTCACTTCTCTCTAAGGTGAAAAAAATGATTTCCTTTGCAGTGAGGTTGGGGGTTGATGAGTAAATACCCACCTGCTCCAAGTTGCAGTAACCTAATAAGTCTCCCTGGACTTTGAAAGTGAATATTTCATATTTCACTGATCTCTAACAGCTTTTCTGCATGTCTCATATTTGACTCTCCATAAGCCATGTAAGATGGGTAAAGGGGAAACACAGACTGCAGGGTCTCTTTCCTGCCACACAATGGCGTGGAAAGGTCAGGCCTAATGAAGTCGGGGGTGTGACCCCTCGTATTCAGTGACTTTGCATGGGCCTCCGTCCCACCGCTGCAACCATGCCGCTTAATCCCTTTTTGATCCTAATTGATAGGCATTAACATGATCCTTATCCAGGAGCTGTGTTTTGTCTTCCACAGCCCTTCTCTCTGGGTGTCAGTGACACAAAGTGTGAAAGCGTTAAACCAAATGTGAAATTGATATTTTTCATGTTTGTGTGCTTAAAATCTGGCTGTGTTTCTAAACACTCACACAAAAGTGGCCAATGCTCAGCCGTTTGCCCTTTGAGGCTCTTAACAGGACTTAGCACCTGACCTCTAGAATCCGACTGTGATGTGAATGGTACCAGCCCATTTCCATTTTGTTTCCCTTTGAGGGCTTTCATCTTCATCACTAGGTGATTACCGCCTTCAACTATTAACTAATGACCCTCTTTAAAATGTTGTGAGGACTTTAAGTCAGGACCCGTGTCACCTTTATGAAAGTGCAGGAGTTCTACCACTTCTTAGTAACTTCTTCTGTTAACATTCTCTGATCTTCATACTGCAACCCATATTAGCACTTTATATTATTTATATGTTTACTGGCAGTCACTAGACCCTAATGAACCCTTTTTAGAACTGCAACGTTTACTATTAAATTAATCAGTAACTATTTTGTTAATCGATTAATCAGTTTGAGTAATTCTTATAAGAAAAACAAGTCTTAATTATCTGATTCAGCTTCTTAAATGTGAATATTTTCTGGTTTCTTTACTCCTCTATGACAGTAAACTGAATATCTTTGAGTTGTGGACAAAACGAGACATTTGAGGACGTCATCTTGGGCTTTGGGAAACACTGATCGACACTTTTCACCATTTTATAGACGAAACAACTAATCAATTAATCTAGAAAATTATCGACAGATTAATCGAGAAAATGATCCTTAGTTGCAGCCCTCAACCTTTTCATCCTTTTCACCGTTTCACTCCAGCTAGAAGTGGTTACCAACTTAACTAAATTATATTAGACATCTTCCACGTTACAACATCTGTACTGAAGTTTTACATTATTCTCACATCTTTGTTAGAAATTTACACTGTAGCCAACAATTGCAGTAATTTGCCACTTGGCTGTATATCAAAATATACTTTTGTTATTGAACTTTATTCATTTTAACAAATTATTTCCTCATGAAATGCCTGAAACTGAATTTTTTTCTCAGTGGGGAGTGATTGGCAATAATACAATAGATAAATAACTAATAAATCAGGATGTTTAGAAATACTTCTTAAAATTATCTTTTCACAAACTCTGTATATTTTTTACAAACCTGTTGCATAGAAATAGTTTTATTTGTTATGATATGACTTTGTTTTGGTACAATATGACGGTTCTATCAGAAATTAAGAAAGGACTCAGATTATTGGGGTTATTAATGAGGTATTGAGCAATGCTGCTGCTTGATCCTCTGATCATTTTGATTGATCCACTAGGTTTGTAAAGTATATAAATTGTATAAAAGTGTTTAGTGAATGAGGACGACGTTTACTTTTTAAAACTCAAATAAGTTCCTGTTGAATCTTTAAGTTGAGCCACATATAGTATGTCTAACCTGCCATCAGTTTACCTTCAACAAGTTTTTCATTCAATTACACTGAAAATATAAACAGTGAATGTCTGACAGCCTGCAGAGGATTGCTGATGAACAGGTTATTTAGATGTTCCCCTCCTCATACTTCCAAGACTACAGCAAGGCAAGTTGTAGAGTTTGTTTATAGCAAATATTTACAGTATTAATAAGTGTTGCCTTAAAGAGCATAATAATTTTTTTTTTACTTTTACAGCTTAGACTGAGCACATTCATTGACCTGTTTATTCTGTGGATACTTTCCAAGAAAGGTTTACCATTTTTAAACACATTTAACTCCTCTTTGCATCTGATATTTAGGTTTAATTTTTCCCTTTTTCCTTTGATTTTTCTCAGATGTTTTGAAATATTTTCACACTATTGAATGTTGTCGGGTGTAGCCTTAAAATGAGTAAATACTGTAGACTGTACACTGACTAGACAGTGACATATTTAGTAGGGCTGCAGTTAACAATTAATCTTTTATCATTGATTAATCTGTTGATCAGTTCTTCGATTAATCGATTAGTTGTTTGGTTTATGAAATGTCAGAAAATGGTAAGAAAATGTTGATCAGTGTTTCCCAAAGCCCAAGATGACGTCCTCATATGTCCACAACTCAAAGATATTCAGTTTACTGTCATGGAGGAGTAAAGAAACCAGAAAATATTCACCTTTTGTTTTCTTAAAAAAATACTCAAACCGATGAATCGATTATCAAAATAGTTGGCGATTAATTTAATAGTTGACAACTAATTGATTAATCGTTGCAGCTCTATTTGGCATACCCTTGAACTGATGCTAAGCTACAACAACCTTTCTTTTCTTTTTTTCTCTCTTTTAAGATGTCCAAACATTAAGTCAGTTTCCTCATAAATACATATTTATATAAAAAGGCAGGTTTTTAAGCCTTTATATGGCCGACCATATGTGTGATCTTTTTTTTTTCCCTCAGCACTCTCAAACCTGCACAATTAAGAAGCATGTCTCTCCATTGTGCTCAGCAGTGTGCAACAGCCCACTTTAGCTGGAAAATGCCAGGTGTCGTGTTGGTTCTTGTTGGTTTCACACAGCGACTCGAGTCCCTCCCTGGAACGCGGTTCCCAGGTCTCCATAGGATTGGGTGTTATTTCCAGCTTGTTTGTTGCACTGAATAATGAGTACTCTGTAAGGCCTGATGACATAATTTGGAGATTGCTACGGAAAAATAACTAATTATGGAGCTCAGAAACTACAGATTGGGACTCCGCTCGTGTACTTCACTTGACTGGCACCACCTGCCCTCTATATGTCACACTCACTTCACTTATCCCACAGTTGTGAAAGCGAGCTGGTGTCTGCCAGTTATGTGCAACCCCCAGCAGACACACACAGACACACACAGACACGCAATGAATCAGTAGTGGGTTGGACTTGATAATGCTTTTGTCATTTAGATTTTATTTACCCGTAAACAAAAGATTAGAAGTAGATGACGTAGAGGATTGAGAGTTTGGTTCGAAGGAGGATTCAGTGAAATCCCTCCAGTGTTGCTGATTTTACCGAAACTTAGGGAAAGTTTAGAAAGTCAGCAGTGAAAAGAAAGTTTCTAGGCGCTTATTAGTACATATGGTGCACTGGACAGTATTTGTCAGATGTTGTGGCTTGACCTGCTGCTGGAAGAGCTCTGGTTTTTCTTGCATTTTGTCTAAAATATTTCAATAAAATGTTTTGGGAATAGACATTTAGAAGGGCAGGAACACGGTGTAGGGCATATGCAGCACTGTATGAGGAGTTTGCTTCACTTCTGGTTGTGAATCTCTTCCCTCTGCATTATTATTTTTTCTCCACACTACCTTGTTGAAAAAAGTGACAAAGTCGTTCATGAATATAAATCAGCTTTTGGTTTAAGTTCTAACATTTATGCCACAGTGGCACTACGACAAGTTCAATACATTAAGTGATTTTCCAACTGATACCTACAATGTGCATCTGACTGCCACACATTTAAAGTAATATTTTACTTTTGCACAATTTACCAGTAAATTGTCATCTTGCAGCAGTTTGGCTTTAGCTGCCCTGGAAATTTGTATTCTTTCCTGGTTTACAAACCTTTTTTTTCTCTGACTATTTTTTTTATATCAATAATTGCAAGGCCAAAAAGTAAAGAAAGGAAAGAACAAAGAAAAGCAACATCAGCCACATCATGTTTGTGTATGTTAGAGGTTTGATTTTTTTTAGTGCTGAAGCAGGTGCAAGCGTGCAGCAGCATCATTACAGAGAAGAACCAATGTGGTTGACAACTGACTGGCCAAGCCATGCTTACTCATGTCATATCGTTGTTTTAGTGCATGTCAATACAGCAGGTCTTGAGCATTTCAGGGCAGTTACGAGCGTCATCTCTGAAGTTTGGAGTTGTGCTTTTATTTGGTACTGGAAAAAAAAGCCTCTTGAGCATCATCCCAACATCAGCACACACATCAGAGCACCTCACCTGCTCCAGTTTATTCCCTCCATATTGTTTTTTTTTTTATATGAACTCCTCTCCTAGAAATGACACAGATGAAGAAATCAGATGTAAAATACGAGCAGGATGTTGCTGCATCACAGCAGGGATGAGGAGAGCTTGTTGTCATGTGTGAAGTAGATCTTTTAAGACGTTGAAGTCAACAGTAATTTCCGCTCTTCTCAGGATATAGCTGTCAGAAATCATAGCAGCAGACTGTCATTCAGTTCGTTTTTTTAAGAATCAGCTTATTTATCTGTGCCATTTGACCATTTTCGGCTACTTAGATGTGCATCTTCACAGTTATTTTGCTCATTCGTTTAGCTATTTGCTTCTTTTCATGCATTTCAATTTTATTTTAACTTATTTATATATAGATTAAAAACAGACAGCTGAAAGTTTGGGGCCTGGATGTGATTTTATAATGAAGAAAAGTAAGAAAAGGTCGATAATTAGGACCTGTAGATAAAGAAAAGTAGGAAGGTAAACAATTCACGGAATAGAATATGTGCTATGTCAGACCTGGGACACTGAAATTTAAGAGGATATTAAAATTACATGAAATTTCAGCACTTAAAATCAGCTTTACATAATTTCTCTGGAGTTTAAAGTTAATAAGAGAAAAATCGTCTTTAGTTGGAGTTTTACCTTGGATGTTCTGTGTGTCCTAGTTCTACCAGTAATATTCATAAATCTCATTATTCATTAAAATGTCAATTTGTTCTGGTAATACTATTAATTTGGATGTCATAAATCCCTCATATCTACATTCAAAGTTAGGATGGCAGGTCTGTCTGAAACCTTGAATAGGTACATTCAGTGGCGGAATGTAACTAAGTACAAGTATTCGAGGTACTTATACTTTAGTATTTTCATTTTATGCAACTTTATACTTCTACTCCACTGCATCTCAGAGGTAAATATCGTGGTTTTTACTCCAATATATTTATTTGTCAGCTTTATTTACTAGTTACTTTGCAGATTATTAATACAAAATAATTTCAGACTATGATGTATTATCTTAGATAAGCTACATAGCAGTATTTAAAGTAATTCAAATTAGCTCCACCTTTGCCAGCTGCAATGTCAAACACATTAACTCATCAATATATGTAATCCAATAATTTATATATATTATTCTGAAATGGGCCAGTCTGCATAATGAGTACATTACTTTGGTAATTTAAGTATATTTTTATGTTAATACTTTTGTGCTTGAGTACGATTTTGAATGCATGACTTTTACTTCTAACTGAGTATACATTGTAGTATTGCTACTTTTACCTAAGTAAAAGATCGGAGTACTTCTTCCAACACTGCGTACATTCATTTAAAACTGAATTTTGTGCTGTAGCTGGTTATATTTACTGTGAGTTTATCTTATAATCCAGGCTTCCCTCTCATGATTGGTGGACAGAGTGATGCATTCGTTAGACAAATATGTAAGTTTAATATTCAATTTGGGCGTGGGGCATATTATCCCTGTGATTTGTAGCTGTTAGAATCATATAATGTGTGCAAAAATATATGTTTTATACTTCTTTCCAGATCATCGTTGCTTGGCTTGTGCCAGCCAAGAGCTGAATTTATATTTTTAAGCATTGTTATGAGATCAGTTTTCATAAGAAAGCTGGTCCCATAAGAGCAGACCACTCAATCTAACTTTACTTCCCAATGCTGCACATTCACCTTTTTCATCTGACAGAGCCGTTCACGATCAAGGGCGGTATCACCTTTGCCACTAATGAGGTTGTTTATTTACCAAATTTCCTTGTGGACTGTGAGAGAAAGACGAGCCATGCATAGCAGAGCATAAAATCAGCATTAGCACGACTGAGCTCCAAAAGTTCTACATTTTTGTGACAGTAAAACGTGTAGCTCACCTGAAGTACCTGCATGTTGAACATGGAAACCTTTCAACCACATTATTACAACCTGAAGTCGAGCTGGATTTTTAAATTGGACGTAATCTTCAAAGGAAAGAAATAAAGACTTCCTGACTGGAGATTAGCACTTTTAAGGCTTTTATTTAAAATTTGCTCGATACCCATTTTGATAACATTCACTACTTTTATACCATGTCAGGTTTTCAAAAACCCAGATGAGTATGTCAAAATAGCACAACTTTGAAGATTTGCATGTGACTGATATCTTTAACAGTAATACCTCTTAAAATCCAGACTCTTCATTTTTATTCTATGATTTCACTCCGCTAGTTACACCAGTGCACATACAGGAGAGAGACAAAACAGCGATAAACACCTCATGAAAATGATCACAACTCTGAAGCAACTTCCTCTAGGGGTGTAAATCACAAGTTTCAGCGCAATATATCGATATTATATTGATTCTTTGGACAACGTTACGATATTTGCTGATACCACAAAGTCTGACACGATACGATTTCGATCCAATTCAGGGGCCAACTCACAAAAAGCAACTCAATTATGATCTGACAATTTCGTTACTGGGCTTTTCCAGACATTTAAATGAAAAAACAATCTATTCTTTTTTGGGCTGCCCGCGTTAACGCAAATTTGTTTATTACCACTAATTTTTTTAACACATTAACGCAACTTGCGATTTTTTATGTTGTAGCGGGCTCAGTTTTAAAGCTAGAGTGAAGATACCGGTATCATATGAAACTAGAAATCCTAAGGAACCCCTTTGGTACCAACCATGTCATACTAGCGAAGGAGGCTAAATAATGTTCCAAACTTACGCAAAATTTTGGCGAGGAAAAACTGGCATGGCCATTTTCAACGGGGTCCCTCGACCTGAAAATGGGTTCTATGGGTACCCACGAGTCTCCCCTTTACAGACATGCCCACTTTTATGACAATCACATTCAGTTTGGGGCAAGTCATAGTCAAGTCAGCACACTGACACACTGACAGCTGTTGTTGCCTGTTGGGCTGCTGTTTCTAATGTTATGATTTGAGCATATTTCTATTTTAAATGCAGTACCTGTGAGGGTTTCTAGACAATATTTGTCATTGTTTTGTGTTGTTAACTGATTTCCAATAATAAATATATACATACATTTGCATCCACATGTTAATAAGAGTATTAAATACTTGACAAATCTCCCTTTAAGGAACATTTTGAATAGATAAAAATGTGCGATTAATTTGCCATTAATCACGATTAAATATTTTAATCGATTGACCCTTTATTTATTTATTTATTCTTTTTAATAAAAATAATAAAAAATAGACCTGTAGTTTACTATAAAGTGTCACATTTCTCACTGCAAATATTTTTTATCAGTAAAGAATTTCAAAATAAAGGCATATCTTAAAGATGATATGTATCGATGTTTTCACTTTGCATCGATGTTATTGGATCGTTGATCATTGAATCGATCCAGATCGATGTATCATTACACCATTGACTTCCTCACAACGTTAAAAATGCTAGTAATATTATGTGGAATACCAGTTAGCATCATTTTTCTAGATGTCTAGTAATTAGCACTTTGATTTTTTTCAAGGCAATATGAGCTGCAGCGGTTTAAAAAAAAAAAAAAAAAAAATTTGATATGTGAAAGGAGCAGTGAAAAGTCATGACGCTATGTGCAAAACACTGACACAGCTTTGACCAAGTGGACTGAGAGCAAGGTGAAACTAACCAACAGACAGACATACAGCAAATACTGCTAATTGGCAATCAACCTAATATGATGCACCTGTGTAGCAACAATGCTGATTTACTAAACTCAAAGTTTGGCCACCACATATTGGCTTTTCTAGTTACGGTTATGCCTACTGTTTCATGTCTTAAATTATTTACCTCTTTCTATCGACTGTATTGTATTAGAAACTCTAAACTGTCACATAAATTAGTGTTTTTTTCATTTCATTTCCATCACACATCTATCCACAGTGGTACAACACAGATTAGTTTAAACTGATGAAGAGCCTCTGGGCATTGATAGTAATAATAATAATGATGCATGTGTGGCACCGTTCTGTATTTTGTGCACAGCAGAAATCCATTTCTGCTTAAATCCGTCAGTGGTTTGCAGACCTGCTCATCAGAGCCCATGTACACTGCTTTATTTGCTGATTTAGATTGGCTTCCAATCTCTGCGTAAATGTGCGAGGCTTTACTGTATGTTTGCTTATCTGTCCAGCCATCCCATCTATTCAAACAGCGTTCCTTTCATTTAAGGCTGTGTGTGCTGCCTGGGCTTTTTTTTTTTTTTTTTTTTTTCTGGGACCTTTTCTGTTATTTTGGGACCAGATGGCGAGGGGGCACGGAAGCGCCTCTTTTGTCCGGGCGCCCCAGTGAAAGGAGGCTGTCCTCCCTAATGTAATCAGCGGCACCGGAAGGGTCCATTTTGGGCTGTGAAAGAAGACAATCGGGTCTGGACACGTCTAGATTACAGAAACGCAGAGTTCATCTCCCGACCCTGCCCCCTTTGACCAAAGCCCTGGCATGGAGGATCCTCATCTTTGATCAGTGGAGGGTGGAGGTGCTGATCCGACCTCACAAGGGCCAAAGGCCACCCGCTCCCCCTCCGCCCTGTTTACCCTGCACTTGGCTGCTGCTGACACCTCCTTCCGGAAAGAGCCAGGGGGTGGTGGGTTGGTGTGGGCATAGAGGGGGGGATACCATGACCTGTCTAGACACCGTTGCTTGTTGCCCTGGTGTTGCCAAGGGGACATAATGAACTTTGACCTCAAATGTAGTTGGTTAGGAGCCACTCTGGTCATCCAGGGAAGACATTTTTTTTTTCTTTTTAATTTTCAGTGTTGGGGGTGGGGAAATGAGGCGGGGGCACTGATGTGACCCACATAATACACAATCTGCTTTGAGGGACCACAAGCATGAATTTGTTGGCAAAACTTCCTTTTTTTATTTTAATAACTGAGTGACATTTTCAGAGAGGTGTCAGGACGTCAGGACAGATAAAGAACAATATAGCTGACTAATTTACTTTTCCGAGAATTTTATGTTTGTTTGCTTTAGTTCATCTGATGCCACGATGACGCTCTTGGAAGGAGGATTTTTTTTTTTTTTTTTAATTTGTGACATTTTCTAACACCACAGAAGTCATGCTGTTTTTGGTTCATCATATTATTATTTTTTACATTTTTGGACCATTTATTTCTCATGCACAGTAAGTAATCTTTGAATTTCTTACCTGTTTTATCTTGTTAAATATTATATTCAACAGGCAGTTTGTGGGTAAAACAAAGAAAAATATTCTTACGTTGACATATTTTTTAACATTGCTGAGTAATACACGTCTTCCAGAGCTGTTTTTACGTTGTGCCTTGTTGATCCAAGGCAATTTTCTACCTCATACAGTAATTTTGCATTCTATTTTATTCTGTTTTATCATGTATAAAATTGTGATTTTATATTTCAGTAGATGAGTTATCTGCATTTATTCTCAACATGCACTTTTCTCTTAATTTGTATTTATACAGAGCTTATACATACATGATTTAATGAAAAAGATTTGATAAATATTAAAAATTTAAGCTGTGCAGTGCAATAAACAAAGCAAAGCGGAGTCAAAGTCTTTTGTAAAAACCAAAGTAGATGAATACCGACATACAGTATTGATGTATACTATTGAACGTACAGACTTACTATTGATGTATAGTATTTTGAATTTAAATGTCACAAGTCTAGATTTTTTATGGAAGGTTTTGCAAATAATTAGGATGAAAATTGTTTTCATATTGTCAGAATAACGTAATTAGTATGTGAATTCTCTAACACAAATGCTTCGCCGTGCATGCAGTAAGATGTTGGCATTGTTCTAATTTATCACGTCATTCTTCGTCCTGTACCTAGAGTCCCTGGTTTTGGCCCCGAACCACAACACAACCCAATGTGTGAACTGGCTTTGATGTTGAGGCTCTTCCTCAGGAGTGGGTGTAGCGATTCCACCATCATGGCCGCCGCTACCAACCCCGCCCTCTCGCCTGCCACTCAGGAACAGTTAAAATGGCAGCATGCAGCAAAATGAGTGAGAGGGAGAAAGAGAGAGACGCCCACTACTGTGAGCTGTGGCACGGTCGACTGAGCCGCAGCTACGCCAACTCAAACTGAGGTGATTATTTTTGGTGTATTCGGCCGTCTGAGAACAATGTAGAATCTGAAGGAGTCTAGACAGGTAGATTGGGCTGGAAACCAGTGAAGGGTTAACCTCTTTTGTCACCGCTTTATCCCAAATCAGTTCACGATGGTGCTCTATTTCCAGCCACAATTTGTCAGGATGTAGAACTAAATACATTCCTCTATTAAATGTTTAAAAAATGGAATCCGTCCAAACATAATTGGCGAAACCACGGCTGCAATTTTCACACTACAAATGCAGCCAAATAGAAAAACATCCAGTGACCATTACAACAATATAATGGATGGTGTTAACATTTTTTGAACTCTTCACCCAGATCTTTGGCCGGCTGCCATTTTATTCTCCAAATTATGGGTTGCAGCCTGGCACGGGGAACGGGCACTCGCTGATCATCACAGCGTTTTCCTGCTCTGTAGCATCTAAGATGTGAAAACCAGCTGTATTATTCATATACTGTATATGTGTTAGTTGTAATATATCTTAGTTTTGGTAGTCAGTGTTGACCATAGCATCATTTGTATTCTGAACAGTACAGTATTTCAGTGGCTGTATTCATTTTTAATGTAGAAAGAACAAAGTGATCATTGAAACCCTTTGCTCTTAGTCAAACCGCTCTATGTATGTTCCTATTATGTCATCTACTTAATACCAATTAAAGGCTATACGCTACACCAACCCAACGCTGTTCCAATGAGCTGGAGACCCATTTAGAATGGATCACAGAGCGTAGATGTGTGCATCCAGTCTCAATAAACCATCTGAAATTAAGTATTACACCCAATCATTCCCTTTGCAGGTCTGGCTGCCACTTCATAACAACTCTATTGCAAGGCATCCCACATCCAAACTGCACTGCAGTGTGGAGAATTTTAAGGTAAATGTCCAAATCTTCTATTTTTAGGTCTTGCTACTCACACTGAATGACATTTTATTATTGGCTCCTGGTGTGAATATGTGTGTTTTTTTTCTTCTTCCTCGGTGGTGGACTAGGAGGAAGATGTCATGCTAAGGATGGGTTTTGGTGATGATGTTGCTGCTGTTGATGCGGCGTCGAGCTCTCACTTTGTGCCTCTGTCAGTTATGATGCGTAACCACAAAGTGAGTGACAGGCCAGTCCCCGGGGAGAGCAGGGGGCCTGAGGTGAGTCAGATGTATCCTTGACCCTGTCTAGCTGTGTCAGCAAGCAACACAAACTCAGTAACAAAGGCCAGAAATGGCATGACTGTACATTGTACATCTTAATTTAGTATATAGAAGAAGAAGAATGTAGGAAACACACAACCAACTTGACTATTTCTGTTCAAGAGATCTGGTTTCCATTGCATAAGCTCCCATCATCTTATGAATTATGAAATCATAATGCAGCATATCACACATACAGCTCGTACCTTTTGATTTCTTTACATGCATCTGTTTCCTCCAGAGTACTGGATGTTTTTAGTAGTGATTTTGGTAGATATTCAGCATTGTTTACTTCAGTGCTTTACAGATACAGTATTAAACACCCAATGCCACTTTAAAAAAAGATGTCAGAGAGAGGTATCGTTTCTGTGGAGTCAGATCTTGTTTTGTGAAGGTTTTGTTGCATACCTATTTTAGCTCAAATATAGCTTATATTTTAAGTTGGAAGGCTTACAGAGTTTGAGGGAGCAGGAAAATACTGGAGGCGTAGGAAGTTTTCAGTGCTAAATTTAGGGCTGCTGTTCAGGAATATTTTCTCAATCGATTAGTTGTTTGGTCTATAAAATGTCAGAAAATGGTGAAAAATGTCGATCAGTGTTTCCCAAAGCCCAAGATGACGTCCTCAAATGTCTTGTTTTGTCCACAACTCAAAGATATTCAGTTTACTGTCATAGAGGAGTAAAGAAACCAGAAAATATTCACATTTAAGAAGCTGGAATCAGAGAATTTTTACCGTTTTTTTCTTTAAAAATGACTCAACCGATCAATCGATTATCAGAATAGTTGCCGATTAATTTAATATTTGACAACTAATCGATTCATCGTTGTATCTCTAAACCATATAGTAAAACGATTTGTATTCATTTCTAGTCTGCTCAGCTATAAATTTAGCTTTTTTGAACCTCAAAGATGCTTGAGCTCAAGTGTAACATATTGAATTAACTTTATATACTGGCGAAAGAGAACTATGAAGTTAGACATGTTTTGTGTTTTCTGCTCTCAGTTGCATCTAAGGTGTAAAAATAATATTGCAGCTCGAGCTGTAACGATGAATCAATTAATTAATTAGTTATCATTCTTTGATTCCAGCTTCTTAAATATGAATGTTTTCTGGTTTCTTTACTCCTCTATGACATTAAAACTGAATATTTTTGAGTTGTGGACAAAACAAGACATTTGAGGACGATTAATCGTAGCAGCTCTAACTAAGTTACTTGAGAACTTGAGAAAACCTTCATTAGGATAATTACTGTTCATGAAACATGGGCAAACAGACAAAGAATCATTAACTGCAAATCAACTGCAACCCAAGGTGTTACAATACTTGAAGGTGAACTTTACAGATAGTGTATTGTACATTTGGAAAAATATTATCCATGCCGGGACATTGCTTGTTAAAATGAATAGCTGATCAATGTTTAATAACCCAACCAAACTTCCAATCCAAATGATTAAGAAATGTGTGAAGAAATTGTGGATTGTAATGCAATATCAGGTTTTTGCTTGCATCACTCATCTTGTTTTTGATTTGCCATATTATTTATAATACCTGGGAAAGAACAAAGTGTAAGTGTGACGCATTTTACACCAACTATAGTCTTATTACTGGTATTATCATTATATTCAGTGCTGAAGCAATTAGTTGATAAATCGATTAGTCGATGAACAGAAAATTAACCTACAACGACTGTGATGATCGATAAATGTCATTTATCAAGTACACTCTTACTGGTTCCAGCGTCTAAACTCAGGATTTTCTCTATTTTATGTTATGATAAATTAAATATCTTTGGATTTTTGACTCTTGATTGGACAAAACAAGCAATTTGAAGATGCTCTGGAAAATTGTGATGGGCTTTTTTAGTATTTTTTGTAATTTTATAGACTGAATGATTAATCGACTAATGATAAATGTAAACAACAAACTAACCGGTAGTGAGAATAATCATCAGTTGCAGCCTTTTTTATGTTAAACGTAAACGTAATGTTAAAAATAAACAATCCACCGACATTTCACAGGTTAAAATTATTATTGTTTGGTTCAGTGAGGAATATCTGCTTCCGTTTGCTAAAAAGAAAACACATCATCAGGAAAATTAGGGTTAGTGTTCAGTTTCAGAACACTGTTGTGATGTGTTGTACCAGAATTATCAGTGTAACGGTAACATTTTTTACCAAAGCCGTAGTAAATGTTATAATAAATGCAGTCTGCAAAAAAGTCGAAGTGTGACCGAAACAATTGATGCAACCTGTGTCATCATCAGAAATGATAAGAAGACTTTCTCTCTTTAACATTATCTTTTTTAAGAAGAAATATTTCCTCGTTTTGACGTTTTCTCCCACCAAAAAGCGAATAATCTTTTTGTGACACATCCATGATTCAGTCAGTGTAGACCAGAAGTACTGCTGCTCAAACCACGTTATAAACAAATTAAATGGGATATTTCCCGTTTTTAATTCATTCCTCTAAGCAGGAAACATCCACTCAAGAAACCAGATATGGTAGCTACATGGGAAAAAAAAGCACATGGAGATTTGTTTTTCCTGAATTTCGTTAAGCGAACAAAAAGAATCTTTATTGAAAAGTCTTGCATTTCTTTACAAGGGGGTCGCTCAAACACGGGTGTGTGAAATGAGAGTTGCCTGGGTGTGACTTCTCCAGAAAGCATCCGCTTGCTATTGTCTGCCTAGTCAACTTCTGCAGGCCCCAGTGCCCTGACTTCCATACATGAGAGATCAAGGGTTACCAAGGTGCTTTTGAGAAAGGAGGGCTCAATGTGAGAGGGGACAAACCAGTCCACAAAATACTCATTTCCTTTGCATGTTAGGTGCCCTAGTGGGGATTCAGACGGGGTCACCGACACAGCCAGCGTTGTTCTTAATGAAAACTGTTGCCTTTTCATCGGCTATCTGCCGCCTGTACAGTACGCGGCTCGATAATGTGCTGAGTTTGCCTAAAAGAAAGTTTGTTCAGACTCTGGCTGTTTATCCGGAGCCAGACAGAGGCACCTCATGTAGAAAAGGTAAAAGTAATTCTGTCCACCTCTCATTCTTGCCAGAAAGTTCAGTCACTGAGCCACGGCATTAACTTGTATTCTAACAAGATTAAAATATATTCGTCCTGGGGATTAGCATAGTTAGGTGTCCTTTTGCCTCTTTTTTTCCTGCACTGGTGCGGTGACAGTGGGCTTTGATCTGCGTTGCGAGGCAAGAGTCCTGGCTTGGACCTAGCCATTCGAGTGCCAAGTGTGAAATTGGCCTGATGTCATCCCCATTCTTCACCTTTTACATCTTTCACCACTTTAATTATGTTTCCGCCACAAAGCCCGGGCACCTCTGAGCAGATTCCACTCTGGCCGTAGGAAGCATTTAGAAAGTGGGTAAATGACACAGTAGGGGAGGGGGAGGATGGTAGGAGAGGTCATAGCAGGATGGGGCCCTTTTGTGTTTAGAGGTAGACATTGATACTTCCCTCATGTATCCTGCGCTCACTTCCATTTTTTACAGCGATGAGAACTTTGCGAAATTGTCAGCAATGCTGCAGAAAAATAACTTTTATTCCAGACAACTTCTGCATCCCATTCCAAGAAGACATGTTTGTTTTTTTACCCAGTTATGCACGCACATATTACTTGATTTATGCTGTCATGCATTATGTTTTCACAGCAATGCAAGTTGCGTGAAGCAGTTAGACGCCCCAAAACAAGGACCACTTGACCACCTGAATCTCACTTCTTCTGGCGACTAGACAAATTATTCTCGGATAAAAAAAAAAAAGCTTTTGTTCCAGGAGAATGTGCACAGCTCCAGCTATTGTTCATGCATCGGTGTCCCTATCTGAACTTCAGGGAGCTTCTCTGCCGGTGAATATTTTGATGAAGGTTCCTATTGATGCGCTGAATGAAGGACCAAAACAACAGGGGTGTGTGTGTGTGTGTGTGTGTGTGTGTAAGCGATGTGAGGAGGAACAGAAATGAATGAAGTGTTATGGGGATGTGTGCGTGCCAGGCAAGAATAAAATAAAACCGAGTGATAGTAAGATGTGTGTGTGTGTGTGAGGGAGAGAGAGAGAGAGTTGAGAAAGCTGTGTGTGGAGAATGGGTTACTGAGGGGCGGGAGGGGGGAAACCAGCCACCTGCAGCCATGACAGGCTTTGACCTTCATTGCTCTCTCTCTTTCTCTCTCTAGTGTGTCCCACTCTCTCTCTCTCTCTCACCCCCTCCCCTCTCTCTCTCTCTCCTTTCGACTCCCATTTCTGCCTTGTGATAGAAGCACAGGCTCCTTTCAGAGGCGGCGAGGAAGACTGACCGTCGTGGAGACAGTGCTGGGAGCCGCTCTAATGCTAGTAGTCACCGGCCGTTAGACATGGCGTTCAAAGACTAGCGGTGCAAGCATGGAAATGCAGATAAGGCATTGTTGAGGAAACATGCCTGGGAATTGTTCAAGGCTTTCCTCCTTGCATAATGTTGGGATGCTTTCGCAAATGTTTTAATCTCAAAACCCATGAATGTGATCCTCCATGAATGTGATCCAGAACCGCCCATAGAATGAGTGGGTGTTTGCATGGGGAAGGATTGTCATGCCATGCAAATTAATAATGTTTGTGATTGCATTTGTGAATATTTTGACATCTGGGAACATTTATTTAAAGCTATTTTTGTATATCTTTCTCTTTTCTGGACAATTTTTACTAGCAATGCATTTTTTTCTTCTAGATTATAATGCCTGCAGCTTTGATTGAATGTCACAATAGATCTCTGTTATTTTTTTTTTATGCGTTTAACTGTTTTTTTTTCTTCACATACAGATGCCAGAGACAATGCTTGTGTATAATCTTCAAGGTTTATTTACTCTTCTTTTGCAGTTTTTCAGGAGGCAGTTAATTACACAATTAATACATGATACAAATTATGTACATTTATACCAAAGAATACTTCCAACATAAAATAAAAAATAGCATTGTATTCTACAACTCTGTGTTGTAATTTTATTTAAACATGTTCATATATAGATAGATATACGCTGATGAGTAAATTCATAATGTCGTACCAGCAGTTTTTCATAAAGGCATTAAACTTGAATAGTCTGCATTTGAAGTAATACTGCTTCTCTGATTCGGCACAGTTCTGTTTCACACAAAGTTCACACCTGAACTTTAAGGCAAAGTGTGTTTCTGTTTGGTGGATTTTAATTCACACACACTTTTTGCAGATACACAACAAAAACACTTTGAAAGGCAAAAAGTCCACAATTTGGTATGGATACAGTCTAAAACTTAGCTCGATCATACTTGTGTCGATAAAGACCAGAGTTTATAAACACAGTTATTTGCCCAAGTACAACAAATTGCAGCTTTCATGCAAAGGCCCCATAAACTATTATCATTCACAAAAAAGAAACAAAAAGAAAGTTATTGCAAGATAAACAAGCAGTGTAAACACCTCAGATATCTACTCTAAAGCAACACTGGTCATTGGATAGATTTTTTTTTTCTCAATATAATCTATATAAATACACATATGAAGTCCTTTCAACAACGATAAGAGATTTCCAACATTTGTAATACAGTCACTGACGGATTTGCCTTCTTTTTATGATAAATGGATATGTAATAAAACTGTATATAGAGAAAAGATTTAACAAGAACATCCAATAACCTGCTTTTTATAGTCAAAAGAGTGCGCAGAATGGTTGTCATCATTGTCTTTATGCTACAGAGTTTGTTCTGTGACTTTATAGGCAGCATTATAGCCTTCAATTCAGTTCTAGCTACAAAACAAAAGATTGATATTGCTAGTTAAAACTATAATAGCTGCACTGATGCATTGGTATAACGAAGGGAATACGCACATAATATTGGTTTAAAGGCTATAAGACGACCACATGGATAATAAGCAAGGCGTAACTTAGCGTTTTAGTTCAGTGGCGTGTTAGAAAAAATCGCTACCTCTCAGTCACTTTATTATTATAATAATAATAATAAACTTCCTGTTTTTTTCTTTTTAAAAAACGTATCAAAATTCATTGTCTGCCCAATTAGGTCTGCACTCAAAAAATCCTCCGTCCTGTTTTTTTTTTTTTTTTTTTTACATTAAAACACAAACCAACAAGCATGGAAATAATAAAAAAAACTGGTGTTAGCATTTATTTAAATTCACAGTAGCCTGGATGCAGCAGAAAAATATTCTTTGGACTTCAGTTTTTGTTCACTGACAGATCGAAGTGCCAGTTAGTTCAATGTAAAATGATGACAATCATGTAGGCCTGTATATAGAAAAATGATGGGTGTAAGCATGTGTACCTCCTGTTGGGTGGTGGGGGGGACGACAAACAATGAAAACTTTATACAACATCTTTTATAGACGTGATATTGCAGAAATATCTCTCTTATTTTTTTTTTCAAACAATTTTATGCTGGTATACTCTACACTGGCCCTTTATTCGATGAAATTATTGCATTGTAGGCTTGACAAAAACCTCCCATAAAACGAAAAATCACTATAATATTCCTATAGAGAGCTTAAATATTCCTGTAGGGGGACTCTTTGTGGTCCTTATTTTATTTATTTCCTGTCAGCTTTATAGTGGTATTAATATGTATTTTTTATCTGCTGTAAATATGTAGTTTTTGCAGTGATATCTCTATAAAACATCTATCATAGGATTACTATAGGGTGGTTTTTCGTCAGGAAGGAGGCTGCTGCTGCTGTTGTGACTTCTCTTCTCTGTGAAATCAATCGCTGTCTGATTTTTCGTCTTTCGACGAGACGGTGGCGTGATTGTACAGTCCCTGTGCCATCAGGTGCAAGGCCAGAGAGTTTTTAGCGCCGGTGGCCTTCTTGATTTTGGCCCTCTTGTTCTGGAACCAGATCTTGATCTGGGACTCGTTGAGGCCCAGCTCCTGCGCCAGGTTCTGCCGCCTCTGCTCGGTCAGATACCGGTTGGTTTGAAACTCCGATTTTAGTCTTTGCAGCTGCTCTGCTGTGAAGGCCGTCCGTGGTCGCTTGTCCTCTTTGCTGGTCGTCGTCGTCGTCGTCGTCTTCTTCTTTGGTTTGCGAGATCTTGGCCCTGTGGGGTGTTGGGGACACAACATATTGGTTTGTCAATATCAAAACATGCTCATGAATATGGGCAAAAAATAAAAAACACACGAGTAATAATCAGGCAAACTGCTTAATAACAACTTTTGAAATGAAAAAAATCTAATTTTTGGGGGTTTTCTCATTAAAATAGTCAACCCACGTATAATTAGTATACTATTTTACTACTTTACATTTAGGAAAGAGCTTATGCATGTATCTAAAGTACGTGCGTAAAGTCTAAAGCACGTGCGTAAAGTCTATTTTATAAGATTTTTTTTTTTAACTTATTGTTTTTTTTTACTTATTGGTTTGTCAGTATCAAAACATGCTCATGAATATGGGCAAACCCCCCCTCCCCCCTCCCCACCCCTCTCAAAAAGAACATGCGTAAGAATCAGGCAAACTGCTTAATAACAACTTTAGAAATGAAAAAAATATTATTTATTTGGTTTTCTCATTAAAATAGTCAACCCACGTATAATTAGTATACTATTGTACTACTTTACATTTAGGAAAGAGCCTATACATGTATCTAAACCACGTGCGTAAAGTCTAGAACACATGCGTAAAGTCTAGAACACATACGTAAAGTCTAGAACACACGCGTAAAGTCTAGAACACATACGTAAAGTCTAGAACACACGCGTAAAGTCTAGAACACATACGTAAAGTCTAGAACACACGCGTAAAGTCTAGAACACACGCGTAAAGTCTATTTTATAAGATTTTTTTTTTCTTATTTTAATCTCCAAAATCAAGAAATAAGTAAACAAATGTCTCTTCACTCATCTGTTGTCATTTGGTGACTGTCTTTTAGAAGTTTAAATTTTTCATAAAACAAATCATAAAATAAGTTTTATTTAAAGCATTTTTGGCAAACTTGTAAATAATAATGAGGAGGACTGATTGTAAAATGTTGACACGTCCACTGAAGAAAAAAACACCCAAGAAGCAAAAACCTCCCCTCCCTCCCTGTTTCTATCCCTCTTCCTCTCTTACACACACATATATATACATACACACACACACACACACACATCACACACTCTGACACTGTCTGTAGTAATAAGGAATTATTCACCAATAGGGCAACACTTGGAAAAACATCACTGACCCACTGTTTTGGAAATACAGGATACACTTCAATGCAGCTACTTTGCATTTTTTGTTTTGTTTTTTTGTGGGCCACTTGAAAAGCTCCTCAATGGACAAACGTGAATAGAATCTGAGCAGCACGTTCATTTTCCATCTAGAGGCCTATTTAGTGGAGCTTTTGCACTTAGTGGTTTTTGTTCCCTCCTCCAAAACAGTGTTGAAAACATTAATGAAACCCCATAATACAGGCCGAACCTCTATACTGATGAATCAGCTTCTGTGTGTGTTTTTTTCAAGCAGCTCCATATAAAAACTGTGCAGCTCTACAACTCGTAGTAGTCGCCTACGCTACTCCATACAGCGTTACATAATGCATGAGAACAAGTTGTACTCCACTTTTCATATACACTAAGAAAAAATACACTAGATATTAACTTTGCTGCAGGCTGACAAGTTGTAATGTCTGTTTTCTAGTAAATAAAGATTAGAAATAAAACCAAAAACACTCACTACTGGTACGCATATACATGAGCTCTGGGAGCGTCCATTGTGAACACAGATGCATATTTAATTCATCCCAAACACAAACTCGCTTCTAAGAAGCAAAACAAGAGCAACAAATATTATTTTGCAGATTCTCTGGCGCGCTAATGTTTAGTATGTAGGACCCCATTATTCTCATATTCATAACACGAGGAAATATACAACAATACTGCCTGAATGGGAACATTTTTGTGCAGAAAAATCTGTGCGTAAAAGCTCCAAATAAAATTACTTTTTTTACGTTTTGATGTATTTTGTTGGGTAATTAAAATATTAAGATTTTACAAAGAGTTTCACTGTTTAAAAGATTTTTTTCTTTTCTCGTTTGCATTTAAAAGAGGCCTCCTCCTCTCACCGAAAAAAAGCCCCATTTCTATTTTCTTTGTGGTATTTTTTTCCCCCACATTGTACAATGACGTGTTGTTCGTGTAGTCTACTGCAGGATTTGTGTTTTGCATTAAATAATATTTCTAAAAATTTCTATTATGTTTGAGTAAATCACCAGCTTTTGCGCTGCTCAGCCACAAATGTCACATTAAATCACTATTTCACAACATCTCGTACTAAAAGGCAGGAAAAAGGCATTCAATATAGGCTCTATATACAAATATACTATAAACTGTGCTTTATCTTTCATGAAAATCTATTATTGCTTGGTACTTTTTCCCTCATTCGCCCACCGTATAGAGAGCGAAGCGCTATACTCTACTCTGCAGAAGTCGGTCAAGGCATCCGGGGTCAGTGTTATTGAGGGTATTTCAGGTTACAGAGAATAATAGTAAAAACGCATGCATGCACCAACCTGAAGAAGGCCTGTCCGAGTATCTGGTGCAGTAGACCCAGGCTGGCCACAGCATGGACTTGGACTGGGATGGGTTTGAGCTGGCTTGGGAACTGTCTGAGTCTGAGCTTAGGCACTGGTCTCCTCTCTCCACGCGGGGTTTCAGACTCTCCTCGGCGGCTATAGCTGGCTTCTTGGTCCCGGTGACCGTGTGCGGAGTGGAGGTTCCTTCAGCCGGCACCGTGTTGCCAACCGGCTCGGTCTGAGGCGCGTCTGGGCTGTTGTGGCTCTCCAGGCGGCTACTCTCTCTCTCTTCTTGGTTTGCGCCTCCTCCTCCTCCGTCCTTTTTGCGTCCGAAATCCGGCCGCAGGATGTTGTCGATGAAGAAATTGGTGACCCTGTGAGGAATCTGCTGCAGGTTCCCAGGCGCCTGTAACAGAGGAAGGATGCCTCTGTTGTTGGACTCATCCTGCTGCTGCTCCACCACCACGTCTATGTCTCCACGATCATTTTCTTCCATACTGATTCACTTTCTTTTTAACCCCTTTATCACTCTCTCTCCGCTCTGCAAGAAGCAAAAATTCGCAAAAAAAAGAACTTCAGGGGGATTTAAAATTTGCAAAAAAAAAAAAGAAAATGCACGCTTGGAATATATATTTATATAAAAAAAAATAAAACTCAAATTCTAGTGAGTGCCTTGGACACCATGCAAAGCCTTGCCGTAGTGTCCTCTTGAGAAAAGCATACTTTTTTTTGACATATATATCCTCTCAATCTCTACTGATAACGCAGAGCTAGTGCCATTTGCGCACCATCCAAATTTAGTGTTATCCGATTTCAGTGTGCCTACACCTAAACTAAACTAAGGGTAAATAAAGAGAGCTCCTAAACTGATGCTCTAATACTCTCACTCTGGAGTTTTGTTCTTATTTTCAATACGAGCCCCCCGAGTGACGTTTTCCCACCGTCCTCCCAGACACGTGCCTTGGACCAATGGGGTGGGAGAAACCGGGCCACCTGACGCAGACTCCAGAGCAGTCCACAAAAAAAACGCCCATCCTCAGCCTTTAGTAAAAGGGAAAGAGTCCTCCTGCACTGACGGAGAGGGAGAGAAGAAGCCTCATTTAAATCCAGTGCATGCTCCACAGATACTCCCAATAATTCATCTGTGTTTATGAACCTGTGACTTCATTTTTTTTGGGAGTTTTAGTTTGCAAATCTAATGTGCATCACATTGTTTGAGTTTATTATAGGAGATAGAAGCATCGGCTGTCAAAGTGGGATGTGGGGGGTTCCTTTGCTTGCAGGGCATGGAGGGAGGGATTCCCATTAAAACGAGGAATAGTATACGTTTTTACTATGTTATTATGCACTATATCACATCTTAGGTGTAAATAAGTTGCTTTATCGACACTTTTAAGATGCATACAGTTCAATACAGTTTAATTTTAAAACAATAACAACTAAACATCTGCTCATTTGAAGACAAAATCCTATTATATGGGGTAAAATAGCCTCATGTGGGTGTATTTTGGGGATCTGTGACATGAAAATCTGTGTTGAATTAGCTGAAAGTACACCTTTATACAACACTGAAAACACTATTATATGTTGGAAATATGTTTAAAACAATAACAACCAAAAAATCTGCTCATTTGAAGGCAAATAAGACAAAATTCTATTATATAGGGTAAAATAGCCTCATGTGGGTGTATTTGTGGATCTTTGACGTGAAAATCTGTGATGAAATATCTTAAAGTACACCTTTATACAACCCTGTAAACACTATTATATGTTGGAAATATGTTTACAATACATCTGCATTAAAGGTTATTATAGCACCTGTAAGGTCAACTGGACTCAGAGTAACTTATAGTGAGGTTGTCCTGGCCAAGGTTAAATACGTAAAACAATAGCTGCATGCTCTCATTTGTAACTGAGGGTGGAGTTCTTGACATTTTAATTTAATTTCAAAAACATTTATCTCGTTTAAACCTATAGCAGCATCACATTTTATGCTATATCATGAAATGGAACCACTTTATTTGTGTCTTAATGTGACGTGTTTGCTTTCAGTCGCCTCATAATTGGATGCAAAACTCTGAACTCTGAGTTCTTTTAAAACAAAGCTTAAAACTTTCCTGTTTGCTGCTGCCTTTTATTAAACCAGATAATGATCTTATACTGCACTAGAGCTTTTACTCTTGTGTGTTATATTCTATTTTAGCTTCTATCCTATAGCTTTTTTTTAAGCTTGTTTTTATTTTCTAATCTTTAATGTTTTTATAACTGTTTTCAGTATGTCTTAATGTTCTTTTGCACTTTGTTGCAATGTTCTTGAATGTTTATGTAAAGCACTTTGAATTGCCCTGTTGCTGAAATGTGCTCTACAGATAAAGCTGCCTTGCCTTGCCTTGCAAAATGCATCAAAACATGAAAATGTGCAACTGCAAACGTGCAGAGATGTTATATTATAAGTATTTTTTTGATGTCCTCATACATGTTCTCCTGTCGTGACGCTGCATGCACTCGACCAAGAAACTGGGTCCATATCCCTTTAAAAGAAAATCAGTGATGCAAACAAACTGTTTTGTGCGCCGCCGCTCAGGATACAGAGTCGCGCCAAAGACAAAACTTTGAGTAACTTTGCTGACCGGCTGCTAAGTTTGTGTTTCTCCTCCCAGGAGGGCTGCAGAGAGGCTGCAGAGAGAGAGAGCGAGAGAGATGGATGCATGGATGGATGGATGGATGGATGGATGGATGGAGCTCAGCCGGCTCTCCTGCTGGCGTTTGAACCGGTTGCTGCGCGTAAAAGAGAGGGGGCACCGAGGAGGACCAGGGGACCTGCAAGCTGCAAGACTCAGACTGAGTGAGGAGCCTTTGAACTATTCAGTTAGAAAGTCAGACTTTCTTTTTATTATTGCAAGCATGCATTGTCTGCTCCTGTAGTTTTTGGGGGAGTGGGAGAGGATCCAAATGTCTAAAATGAACACATACTATGTTGTGATTATTTGTGGTCAGCCTTTATCATATTTGCACTTTTTTGGGTGCTGTGAAGGTTTCAACAATAAGCTGCTGCTTTCTTTTTATTATTGCAAGCATGCATTGTCTGCTCCTGTAGTTTTTTGGGGGAGTGGGAGAGGATCCAAATGTCTAAAATGAACACAGGACTGCATACTATGTTGTGATTATCAGCCTTTATCAGATAGAATATACTGATTTATTTAAGCTATGGGGATGTTTGCCATACAAATGTGCACTTTTTTGGGTGCTGTGATGGTTGCAACAATAAGCTGCTGCTTTCTTTTTATTATTACAAGCATGCATTGTCTGCTCCTGTAGTTTTTTTTTAGGGGAGTGCATGGGAGAGGATCCAAAATGTCTAAAATGAACACACGGACTGCATACTATGTGTAACCAAATAGTCAAAAAAGTACTTAAGACTTAAATACCAAAAACTAACAAGTTGGTATAAATACACCCATTTTACACCTTGTTTCAATGGGGTGAATTCTGTGAGATGAGATGTTCAGGATTCAGATAATGTTTGGTTTCATACAGTTCAACCGTTTTGATTTAACTGGAAATAGTCTTTTCTCAAACTGGAAAAGATATTTTCTTTGTTGTGTAGTGTTTCTTGTGTTGTCAGAGTTCACTTTGGGTCAGCCTTTATCAGATAGAATATACAGATTTATTTAAGCTATGGGGACTTTTGCCATAAAAAATGTGCACTTTTTTGGGTGCTGTGGAGGTTTCAACAATAAGCTGCTGCTCAAAACTGTTGTTTTAATTTGTATTTGTGACACCCTGTAATTTAAACTCGAGTTTAAGCCTGGTATTGACCTGCGGGAAACATCCTATCCTTGATTTTTCACTTGTTAAACATAGATTTTGTGCAAATTGCAAAGTTAAGTCTTAATATTTACTTATATTTATGCACCAAATATTTGGAACAAGCTCCCAGAAACCTGCAGGACCAGCTGCAACTCTGAGTTCTTTAAAATCAAAGCTTAAAACTTTCCTGTTTGCTGCTGCCTTTTCTTAAACCAGATAATGATCTTATATACTGCACTAGAGCTTTTACTCTTGTGTGTTATACTCTATTTTAGCTTTTATTTTTAGCTAGTTTTTATTTTCTAATCTTTAATGTTTTTATAACTGTTTTAATTATGTCTTAATGTTCTTTTGCACTTTGTTGCAATGTTCTTGAATGATTGTGTAAAGCACTTTGAATTGCCCTGTTGCTGAAATGTGCTATACAAATAAAGCTGCCTTACCTTGATACTTAAAAATATGTGTTTGGGGTTAATCTGCATTTACGTGCACACAGATTCACAAAATGCAACATCCCAGGCTTTAAACTGATCTTTGGATCATATTTTTCTATTCTTGCTTTCTGATATCAATGCATTTTTAAAAAATCCTCACCCCAAAATCTACCTGAACCTCCTGCTCCTCCTGTCTCTCTCACATGGCCCCTCCACAAAGGGCCCATCCGAGCTCTGCACGTCGGCTGCTGCTGCTGCTGCTGCTGCAGTGAAAGTTGGGAGTGAAAGATGTAATTAGACAGGCCACTCTCATGCTGCGATTGTTTCTCACTTGTGAGAGGAAGCGCAGATTAATGTTGAGCTGCTAAATAAGCAGCAGACAATGGAGGCACAGACACAGACTACCGCCTGGGCTTGGCCTCTAACCTCACAGCAAAACACTGATGTCTGGAGGAAATGACACCATTTCAGCCTCTGAATTATAATAAGAGGCTGTGTGCACTGCAAAAAAAATACACATTTTCTTACCAACCAAGCTCCTAATAAGCCCTAGAATATGATTTTCTTAAAAATAGTGACATATATATCACTTAATCCACTTGTTTCCATTTTGCGTTTTAGTGGTTTTTACGCACATGGAACAAACCTCGCTGGAAATAGGTGAAACCCTATGCAGAAGTCATCTCACTCTATTGCAGCTTTTTAGCAGCAAAACAAGCTTTTTAATACTCAAAACTAGACTAAAATGTGTATTTTTTGCAGTGTATATACCGTACGAGCACATAATCCCACCATTGTGGGATTTTTGATTCACTATTGTGCGCTCAGTTTTTGACTGGCTTGTTTTGGTCTGTGGTGGTAAAACAAAAAGACAAAATGTGTCCTGTTTTAGCAGAAAATCTATGTTTTGCTTACTGAGGATTTCTTCTATCTTGACATATAATCCACTTTCTGGTTTACTTTTACACATTTTTAGGACAGTTTGTTCTGGTTGGTTAAGGGTTAAAATATTGCTGTGGCATCCAATTACGATATTGTTGTTTTTAAGTTGTTTATTTCCATGTTAAATCAGGCATTAATCGACTTATATGAAGCTGTTTGTTGTATAAATCTGGCTTTTTATTGTGTTTTTTGGTTGCATGCTTGCTTTGTTGTTTTTATTGTCTTGCTCTACATCTTCTATTATGTTGCTTTAGGATGTAAAGCCCCTTATAATCAATCTTTAAGATGTTTGTTGTTTCTTAAAATATTGATTAATACAGGGGGAAAAGGTACATTTTAAAAAATAAGCTTTTATGATGATCACCCTTTAACATAATGTTTTTTTTTATTATCTGTATCTACGCCCTTCCAGACGCTGTGAAATGGATATATGAATCCAAAATAATATTTTATTTTTCTTGCTTATAATAATCAGAAACCATCCAAATCAGTCTGTATTAGTTACGTTAAAGCGTGGCTGCATGTGTTCATCAAGCAGGCCTCACTCGCTTCTATTATAGGCGTGTAGATTTTATTTAAGAAGAAAACCTTAAAAAACACTTTTCCACATTTCGATAAAACATTGTCCAATAATCAAACAGCCTTGCAGAGACAGATATTCCTTAAAAAGGTGACTAACATCAACACATTTAAGAATTAACTCAAATGTGCAGCAATGGAATCATCACAAATGGTTCATATTCAAGTGTTATTTGTTATAATTTACTCCACAGCAGTCTGACATACTATATATAATACTGCTACTATACTATTGGTAATAAACACCATTATTGGTAATTTGCCAACATCACGTTCTCATTATATAGCTGCTTATTTGGACTATTTTAAAAAGTGTAAATTGCTTTGTGGGTTAAAGCAGGTTGGATACAATTTCAGCATGAATATATTCTGTTCTTGTTCAGGGAAGCAGGAAATATTGATTATTTTACATGTCATATCTGTCAGGTTCTGCTAAATAAGTGAATGCTTCTTCTCTCTTTTCTCTTGTTTGTTTAAAAAAAAAAAAAAAAAAGCAACAGAGAGTGTTTTTCTGCTTTGCATGGAAGGGTTAATATATATTTTTTTTTGGAAGAAAAAAAAAAAATCCAGTTGTGTGATTGTGTTACTATGCAGCCTATAAATCCAGGGTTTATTTCATATTCACTTATAGCTCCACTCCCTCCTCCTCCTCCTCCTCCTCCTCCTCTTCTTCTTCCTCACACACACACACACACACTCCTCCTACTATAATGCATCGCGTGCATTGTGCGCATGTGCCCTGTCCTTGAGTTCCTATAACCTATTTTTCTTCCTCTGTATTTTCCTTGGTAGGATTGTCTTACACGTCACCAGCGCTCAGTACTATGGAGTTACTACAAAAGGTGACGCGCAGAAAGGAGGATTTGTGAATGGACGCTGTGATGTGTGCCAGCTCACAGATCAGAGGCTGGTGGTGGTGGTGGTGGTGGGACTTCTGCAGATGCACCCTGCAGCCCCCACCACCACCAACACCCCTCCAGATGAATGGGGGTCTCTAGATATCAGCCCTGTCACCATGCAGGGGTCGGAGACCAAATCCTCCAGCTTCCTGTGCCTTTCAAAACCTGAAAGCAAGTCTCTCCTATTTGATGATCCCATATGATTTTTTTGTTGTTGTCCTTTTGTGGGTCTTGGTAGCTCGATGCCCTCTTGTTTCTTCATCCCAGGTCAGCCAAGAAGAGCATGGAGGCCGAATTAGAGCAGATTAGATAAGGGCCTAATTGTGTCTACACTGCAAAAAAGTCAATTAGTTTAAAAAAGGAAATTAATCTAAAATACATTTTAGGATTTGGAGAAAGAGAGAGTTGTTTCAAAATGACCCATTGTTTTCCAGGGATTTTCCAAAATGTGTGAGTTGAATGTGGGAGAAATGGGCAGATCACAAGACATTTATGTACAAAAGAAAGTCAATTAGTTTAAAAAGAAAATTAATCTAAATTACATTTTAGGAATTTGGAGAGAGAGTTGTTTCAAAATGACCCATTGTTTTCCAGGGATTTTCCAGAACATGCAGTGTGGTGAATATGGGAGAAGTGGCAAAATCACAAGAAATTTATGTGCAAAAAAAAAGTAGAAAATCAATCAAAAATACATTTTAGCATTTGGAGAGAGAGAGAGAGAGAGAGAGAGTTGTTTCCAATGACCCATTGTTTTCCAAGGATTTTCCAAAATGTGTTGAATGTGGGAGAAATGGGCAGATCACAAGAAATTTATGTGCAAAAAAAAAGTAGATTTGGATTAAAAACAAATCCAATTATTTGATTGCATTGGTGCATTTTTGCCACTTGTAAATTATATTTTTGCAGTATAGTACACCAACATAGCAGGCTATTACTGCTTCATATCATGGTGAAATGTTGCTGAAATACTGTGCGTAAAAAGCCATAAAACTTAGGTTTTTTAGGGAAAATATTTAGTGAAATGCTTCTCAAAGTCTAATTATCGCCTTCCAGATATCCTCCTTTTTACTCCACTATTTATTTATCATACACATCCTATGTAGATGATGTCTATATCGTGTTTTTGTTTTTTTCTTGGTGTGAAAGGTGTTTACAGAGAAATCCTCAGTGCTGCTGGATCTTCTGGTTTCAGCCCTTTATAGGTTTTAATAACTCTTAATCCGTCTGATCGGTCTGGCGTAGATAAGTCTCATTTGAATTGGGATTGTTCTTAAGGAGCAGCTCGTATTTCTCTCCACAGAAGTCTCAAACAGAGATTAAGCACAAACAACTGCAGCACCCTGAGCGCAATTAAGGCCGCGGCTAAATTGGATGAAGACTAATTGAATGCAGCTGAGCTCCCATCAGCAAACTCCTGAACGCTGCACTAATATGAGCAAAACGGTCGGTGGGTAGTCACTTATTGTTTTATATAAATATTTCTTAAAATGTAAAAAAAGCAGCAGCACTCCTGTCTGAATTTACATCAAAAACGGTTTTTTTTTTTTTTTTAAATGAAGTTTTCTTATTTCTCATAAGAGATAAAAACATAAACAAGTTTTTGTTAATTGAGTTGTGTTGGATGCAGAGTGGTAGGAAACTTGTAAGTTGGACCAATATATAAAACAAGTTCCTACATTTAATATTGATTTCGGGTCTTGCCCAAGTGGAAAATATATATGTTTTGTGTTAAAACCAGTAGTCACTTATTGTTTTATATAAATATTTCTTAAAATGTCCAACAACAAAAAAAAAAAAGCCAAACAAAGCAGCAGCATTCTTCTGAATTTACATCAAAAACGTTTTTTTTAAGAAAGTTTTCTTATTGCTCATAAGAGATGTAGGAGAAAAAGTTGTTTGCAGCTGTTGTTAATTGAGTTGTGTTGGATATAGAGTGGTAGGAAACTTGTAAGTTGGACCAATATATAAAACTGTGGCAAGTTCCTACATTTAATATTGATTTGATTTCTGGTCTTTCCCAAGTGGAAAATATATATATTTTTTAGTGTTAGTGTGTAAATCCTAAATAGGCTCATTACGAGCCAAAGTTGGTCTCCGTGAATCTAACATACAACTGTGAATATCATGAGGAGTCAAGTTTGTTCAATTTCTGAATATGTTATTGCCAAATACGGAATTTTAAATCGAGGGCGAGCCCATGATAAAATAAAACACCCTCCAGCTCTGACTACAAAATAAAACCAAAAAATACTACATGCCCAAAAGGAAAATAAAGTTACAAAAGTATACCTAACAAAACAAAACAAAACGAGAACAACACCAGTAGTTTAATTTCTTTTTTTTTTGTTATAGGAAATTCATGGCAAACGTGCATTGCTTTACTTTTACAACCTTTTTTTTATTTTGAAATTATTGAAAGGTAGAGGAGAAACTGCTGATTCATGCATTGTTACTTTAAGACCGAATGACTAAGGAATTAAAGGGTTAAAAAAGGAGAAAAAGACGCTCACAAAACAAGATTCAGCCATAGGACAAAACATCCTCTCTCTGACCCCTAACACTTTAAAACTACTGTTTCACTATTATTATTATTATTTTCCATGTCAAAGTAAATGTGTAAAAGTCATCAGTCTAATGAGAGAAGATAGTTAAAACTTCTTTTTTATTTTGAAATTATTGAAGGGTATATGAGAAACTGCTGATTCATGCATTGTTACTTTAAGACCCCATGACTAAGGAATTAAAGGGTTAAAAAAAGAAAAATTAGCTCACAAAAAAGACACTCACAAAACAAGATTTGGCTATTAGGACAATACATCCTCTCTCTGACCACTAGAACTTTAAAACTACAGTTTCATTATTATTTCCATGTTAGAATAAACATGTAGAAGTCATTATGCTCCTCATAAAGACTGTTAAAGTTCACTCTATTCTATGCATCCTCTATAGGCTCTATAGCTCTAGTGTTAATACTCAACTGGTGTCAGTGTTTTTCCATCATACTGTAGTTTTCCAGCTGGTCAGCCAACAGGACTTTTCACGTCTTAACTTGTGACAGCAAAGAATGAACTCCACGTGGTGGTTATTTCCGTCAGGTTAACGGGTTTACATTCTCCGTCATACAGAACAAATAAAGCTGCCATGCAACATGTGAGAGTGGTGGGAGTGGAGAGAGGAACCAGAGGAACCAGAGGGGGGGATTTATTTTATGAATGGAAATGTGCAGCTAAACAGATCTCAGAGGAAAGCCAGTGCACTGTTAAAAACGCTCCTCCTGATGTGCAGTGAATTTCTCTCTCTGTCACACTCAGCTCGGTGGGCCACTAAAGTTTTTGGTCACCCAGGATGCTTTAGGGGTTTTGCATCGTCCAAATGCCTCGTGCACCTGTCTCGAGCTCCTGCGTGCGTTTATGAGTAAGGAGGAACAAGTGTGAGAGAGAAACAGGTGGAAAACACTTGCTGCAGAATAAACAGAGCAGGTTTAAGCATGCAGGCTGGGCAGTGAAATATGTTGTGGTCACCTTAACAAAATATATGATTTCTTTTAAAGATATTCCCATATAAATATCCTGCAAATAAGAACATGTGCAATCACTAAATCTCTGCAAGGTGCATTTTTCCAAAAATGCATGTTAAACTAAAGCTAGATACATTTTCCAAATCTTCAATTTAAGCTACTCATTCAACCTGCAGAGATGTAGTGATTGCACATGTACTTCCACCTTTTATTTGCAAGATACCCTTTTTAGCTACATGGTAAAATCTTTAAAAGAAATCAAAGTATAAATGTTATATATTTCGGTATGGTGACCACCAGATATTTCACTGCCCTGCCTGCAAATTAAAGGCGGAAGTACATGTGCAACCACTACATCTCTGCAAGGTGCATTTCTCCAGAAATGCATGTTAAACTAAGGCTAGATACATTTTCCAAATCGTATTAATCTTCAGTTAAAGCAACTCATTCAACCTGTAGCTCATCTTAGTGGATTTTAGTTACAAATGTCAAACCAACCCGCCAGATGTGATCATACCACAGAGTTTTAAAAGTTCCACATTTAATGAAAGGTGCATTTTTTTTCAAAAATGCATGTTAAACTAAGGCTAGATACATTTTCCAAATCTTATTCATTTTCAATTTAAGCAACTCATTCAACCTGCAGAGATGTAGTGATTGCACTATACTTCCCCCTTTTATTTGCAGGATTTTTACATATAAATATCTTTAAAAGAAATCAAACTTAAGTATAAAATATCATATATTTTGGTGACCACCAGATATTTCACTGCCCTTCCTGCAAATTAAAGGGGGAAGTAAATGTGCAACCATTACATTCAAAAATGCATGTTAAACTAAGACTATATACATTTTCCAAATCTTATTAATCTTGACTTTAAGCAACTCATTCAACCTGTAGCTCATCTTAGTGGCTTTTAGTTACAAACGTCAAACCAACCTGCCAGATGTGATCATATCACAGAGTTTTTTTTTTTTATAATATGTTTATTGGGTTTTCTTATTTTCACAAACACAATAAGAATAAAAAATACAAAACAACAAACACAGTACAGATCAAAAAAACGTATATAGGATGTCATAGGAAATAGTCCATAGTGCAGGGAAGTCACAGGATATATGAGTTCATGTTCAAAGACTCCTTGTGAGATAATGGAAGAGAGATCAGGTCCAATATAATTCAAATAGGGCTGCCAAATATTGTGGAACTGATCTACTTTGGCATGTTGAATATTTGTGAGATATTCCAAAAAGTTCCACATTTAATGAAACGGTCCAAAAAAAAAAAAAGAGATCCAACATTGGCTACAACTTTTTTTTCCCCCTCCCGTTTATTTCCGTTTTTCAGATCGGAGTTCATTCTAAACAATTCCTGTTATGTCTCTGCGTCCAGCTTGCAACTTTAATTATAGTGGAAGGTCAGTCAGTCAGAAGCGCTTTCTTGACCTCTCTCCCTGTGTGGCATCGCCTAAAACTGCCAAAATAGTGCCGGACTTCCCTGAAAGCACCATGTGCCATGAGTCCCTTTCACCCCGCGTGCACCTGAGTTGTTTTTACCCCCCCTAGCCACTGGTATGTTGTGAATTTGTCACTTATCGGGGGGCTGGCTGTCAAAGGCCATTTTAGGCGCAATAACTTTCCCAGATGGATTTAGCCTGCCAACTTTGTGCGTCTCTCAGCAGCCAGAGAGATGAATAGGCTGCATGCCTGTTGCTCCACACAAATGTCTCTTACGCCTACTAATGAAGACTAATTAAAACATGACAAACATCGACCTTTAGTGCATCCTAAACAGGGCTGCGAGCATCGTTTGGATTATGCAAATTAGAGTCCCCATTCTTTGACAATATTCAAGCATATTTCTCACATGTGTGTGTTTATTTATTTAAAAAGGATCCCCTTTAGCTGAGACCAATGGCACAAGCTATAGTCTTCCTGGGGTCCGAAATCAAGTAACATCTATCACATACATACTATATACAACATCATATTTGTGGTACACTAATAACATTCAAATTTACCAAACATATATAAATTTTCAAGACCCATCATCAGGGAAAAGGAGCAAAAGAAAAAGCATACATGACCAACACTGGACTATCGATCAGCTGCTTAAGTAATGTATTCTTAGATGGTATTTGAATGAGGTTTTGTGTGTCTGTAAACAGTATTTCTGCTCTGTGTGTCCACACAACAGGTGTCTGAGCTTTTTAATTTTTAGGACACATAGTCTGAATGATTTCATATTTGATATTTTAATGTTTCTTGTACACAATTCAAAGCCCATAGCCAATACTGTCCAGAGCTAATCTTTAAAAATCAGTGAGTAAATTAGTTGAAGTCCAGACTGACAGAGCCTCTCCTCAATTATTTTGTTATTTATAGAAAACTAAAGCATACATATTGACCTGCGGTGTAACATTTTCTGTGAGTTTTCCCACAAAAAAAATGCAAAGTTTTTTTGTGTGTTGTGCCTCTCAGGATATGATCAGCTTGATTTATTCCATTACCTTTTATTCAGTTCTTATTATTATTATTACCCCGGTCGATTTGCAGAGTCTGATCTGGGCTGTGAGACGCACTGGGTGTGTTTAATTTACACTGGGAAGGATTTGTTTGGATGGCATGCATAATGTGCCATCACCTGAGGTTTAGCCTGTCATTTTTATTATTGTCCTGCGGAGGAAGAGGAGGAGGAGGAATGGCACACAAGGCTAAAGCAATGCTGACTGAACTGATAAATCCCCACTGTGAACTGTGTTGTTTACACTGTTAAAGATGATGCTGCATCTGTAGTCTTTTTCTGTTTTTTTATTGCTTTGATTTAGCCCTAAAGCACTGAAAAAAAAGCTGGGAATGGTAAATAAGAAAATGAAGAAAGGGTGTGAAAGGATAATTACACCCTCAGACAGGAATACGTGAGGCAGGGAGCAGCCTGAGACTGCCATTTGAATGGGATCTGAGAGGTAATTTGAGCTAAAATGGAGTCCACTTCTCACTCAGCCCCCCATGGCATCCACTGTAATTCATTATTCCTGGCCGGCACTGGGAGAGGCAATGAGCGAGGGCAGAGGACAGGAGTGGACCCAGCTCTGGTGTAATGAAGACTCAGTAGACCTAAACCTCTCACACACACACACACAGACACACACACACACAAGCTTTCATTATATATCGCAGAGAGCAGGACATTAATGCCACTGAAGACCTTTTGGCAGAGAAATAAGAGTGTGCAATGATTTTCTCCACACTCAATCCATTTCATTGACCTTTTCTATCATGCATGTGACTCTGCCCCGCTCACACCGCAGTGTGAGAGATAAATATTCCGAGAATAATCTGTTTAATAAATTATCTTTTTTGAATCTGAATTTTGATGCTCAGCGGTGGGTTTTTAGAGGTTTTAAAGAAACTCTGAATTTAAAAACAAATACTGGTAGGATTTTCTTAAATTTTCTCTTTTGTATGCAACATACTTGAACGTGCATTTTTAAACATAAAAAGCTTGCTATCTCGGATCAATTATCTGTCTGTGTTTTGTCTGAAGGCTATGGAGATTTATGTTATCTAAATTTAATCTTATAAAAGTAGTTATAATCAGGATAAACCTGCTGTATTATGAGATCAGGCCCTTACTGTTCCCTGTACCTCCACTAGGGGTCCATAGAGGTCACGGTAATAATGTCCAGACAAGCTGAGAGGATAAATACTGTCATCTGGTGGTAACAAAAGCCATCACTACTGAGTAGATAACACTGGAATCTCATAGTATACTGCATTGTTTACTCCTCTTCCCAATCATCTGCTCTTCATCTTTGTGCCACATGAATGCATGCAACACTTGTCAATATGTTGATGTATCTGAGAGACTTTTAAATGTGTGTGGCAGGTAGAGCGAGGAGACAGGAGGATGTCAGTCAATCTGCATCCACAGAGTCTGGATCTGCTGAGGGGCCCTAAGGTGAGAAGGAATTACTACACACAAGTTTGAAAAAGTAATTTAGGAGTGGATGACCTAAATGACAGACAATGGGCCTCATGCAGGAAGCGACATACAAACAAATCTCTCACATTTGTTCTTATTTTGTTAGTATTTCATTGATTTCTGAGATTCACCAATGTTTTCTTAGGTTTGCTCTTCTCTTAGTTAAGAGAAAATCTTTCTATCTAAGATCTTCTTACACTTTTTTGGTGGCCAATTCTTCACCTTGTGCCAGAGTATTTGCACACAGCACAGTACCTGCCCTTATATAGTGTTTAAAGGGGCGTTACCTATGCTAATAACACAACAATGGGCCACACGCCTCCAATTTATGATCAAGTTGGATTCATCATTCAGCAGATTTGGATATTTCAGAACGTTTGGTGCATCTGGAGTTGTCTTATTTTTTCTCTCTTAACATAAAATTAAGGCAAAATATAAGATTCATTTAAGATAATGTTGCTGCATGAGGCCCATTGGCTCATATGAGCGTATGTTAGCTTGGTTTAAAGGTGTTCATGGTGGGAGTTTTGAGGTCTGATATTATTAATATGGGGCATTCAAGGTGACCCAGATCATGCAATGTCTATATCTCTTTGTGTGTTATAAGTTCTCTGGTTTGGGTTGTCTTTCTCTCTCCTTCTCTCTCTCTCTCTTTCTCTTTTCTAAACCTGTGAGCCATGAAATCTAAATGGATTTCTTTATTTTGACCCAAGATCATATGGTAAATGAATTCTGCTTTTGCATTGATGATCTGACCTTTTCTATCAAATTGTAAATTAAACTATAAATAATTTAAATCACAGAAGAAATATAGTCATGTAAACATGTTCTAGTAGAAACCCAGAATACAAGTATGATCCTAAAAATGAGCATGAAATGTCCCCTTTAAGATGTTTTCTCTTGCGAGAACACCATACTTCTTAAACCACGCAAATCAATGATTTATGCACTTGTGGGGCATTTTACAGTAAATTAAGTGAGTTCCCCTTTTTTGAGATATCAAGGACATTCTCAAAACTAAATCCATTAGGGAAAAAGCTGAATGAATCCATCAAAAAGACACAATTTTCCACTTATTTTATGAAAGACTTTCCAATACCCATACTACCATATTATTTAGTATGCCAGAAAAAGATTTAGTATGTCCCAATACATAGTATGTCAAATGCAGTATGCCAAAAATACCAGGATGTCCTACTACATCCAGTTGCATTTTACAGTAAGCCAGCATGTTTTTCTGGCTATTCTGACCCACAATCCTCTGCGCAGCGGATATATGAGAAAGAGGGTCAAAGTTCAAGGAGCAATGTTATGAAGTAGTATGTCCCAATTGTATGCATACGGCATGCAACAGTACGTACTTTGTAAGGGCAGCTGCAGTATGTACTATGTGATTTGGAACGTAGCCATGATTTCCCTTAAGGCGAGACATAACAGGCAAAAACTGTTTTTCAAGCACTGGTCAATTTTGAGATTTTGGGCTATTTTGCTTCCATAACATGTCTTCTTTCAGACTAGAAAACATCCAAAATACACATTTAGGTGTTTATTTTAGGAGATTTCTCCTAAATTCACCAAAAGTTACCATTAGATAATATGCATTTGCATATTTACACATAAAATTTAAGAAAACATGTAACATGTAACACTGTTTTATGATGATATCTATTAGTTAAAATGTTACCCTATTCCCCTGTAGTGTCTCAACAGTATTTTACTGTATATCGGCCTGCTTTTTATAAAGCTATAACTTTCAAAACCAATTCTTCTTCAGAAAGGAATATCCTAGATGTGTTGTATATATCATTTTATACACATTTTCCTTAAATGTGTACTGACATATTTGGGAACGTTGGGGTCTCTTCTAGGATTTACTACCAGAACAATGTTTGGCTGCACAGCATGAGTTTAGAGCCTCTGCTTGTTATCTTTAAGTGTCTTTGTATACTGCTGTTATATTTGAAGAGTTGTGAAATGTTAACATCACTGGTGTCTTCATGTTTACTGGCAGTCGACTCGCTGCAACAAATTAGAGGCTCAATAACGGCAGTTTCAAAGACGTAATCCAAACACAAAGGTGCTGCGAGGAGATGGAATTGAACAGTGTACCAGGAGGATCTATAGATGGCTCAGATCAATAGATCAGATGGGCCCGGGCCTGTCTGCTCGCCTTGAAGGAAGGACAGAGGGAGGAAGAGGAAGAGAGAGAGAGAGAGAGAAGAGAGTGGGGGTTCTTTTGGCAATAAGGAGGCGCTCTAATGGAGTCTTTCAGTTTGCTGTGGCTGGAAATGAAAGGAGGTTGAAGCCCGGCCAATTATTCAGCCTGAGAAGAGGAGGAGACTGAAAGAGGAAGGAGAGGAGAAGAAGTGGCGTGTGGCGCTGGATCGTTGGCCTGTCAGAGAGAGAGATAGATAGATAGATAAATAGATAGATAGAGAGCAGATACATGGATGTATGGAGAGCCTCCCAGAACGAGGGGTTCATTCAGAACAGCCCCACAGATATTGGCCCCACTCCCAGAAATTTCCCCCAGAGCAAAAGGTTAACTGTCAGTCCCCCGCTAGGTATAAATAGAAGTCTGCCCTCCAGAAAGGCGTGTTCAGAGAGGGGGTAGACGGAGGAGGGAGGGTGGCGGGGGGGCAGTTCCTCATGATCCCAGTGACACACACGGGTAGGGGGGGAAGAGAGAGGGAAGATGCAGCCGAAGACATTATAATGGCTCTGGAGACTGACGGACAAAAGAGTGTCCTCATCTATTCAACTTGGCCGTGACAGCAGACACAACAAATGCCATCATCAGCACCACAGAAAGCTCCGGTGCAATTGAGCTGCGGGCTGCATGTGACACCCAGAAAGAGGAAAAATCAGAGAGGCATTGTTTTACTGAAGCTGCTGAGACGTGTAATTAGGCCAATGTCTGGAGGGGAAGATATAGATAGTCGCAATATATCAGTACCATACATGTGATTCTTATATTCATCTTTTATAGCATTTTTTTATTTACTTATTTGCACTGTGGTTATTCATTGTGTCTTTAATGCACATATTTCTTATATTCTTATTATTTACTTATATTTCTCTACATATATTGTAGCATTATGTACATAATTTACATGTTATTTCCTTCTTTATTTATATATTTTTTTACATTTCTGTACTGTAAAATCCCAATATCCCTCCCCCGAGGATCAATAAAGTATATCTGATTCTGATATAATAATCTAGTTTTAAATCCCTTAATCCGGCCCCATATGTGAGTAATAATGACTATACACAGATATCCTCATCAGGTGTTTTTTTAATTTTTCACTTAAATCCATGGTAGCAAAAATGATACACCGCTGAAATATCCGACACACAGAAACTCTAAAACATCGAAACAAAAAGGTGCTTCACCACCTCAAAAATATAAAGCTTCCTCTTCAGTTTAACACACCTGAATCCTGAATGTGAGCAGCAGATTCAACCTGAAGTGACCTGCCACACAAAGAAAAGTATTTAAAAAAATAAAATCAGGTTTCCTTCGAGAACTAAATGAGATTTTTGTTTTTTTTTAAACAACAGTTTGACACAATATATTTATTTACTCTCTGGTGAGAGTCATTGGTATTGACTCTGAAGGCATGTAATCTCTGACACAAAAAAACAAAGATGTTATTGCTGTTTTTTTTTTAAGTATCCACACTGCATATACTTACAAGTTACACTTTTTTTGTCAGAAATAATAATAAATAAGGAAAAATAATCGGCTCATGTATACTCTGATTGCACTTAATCCTCTAGACCCCCAAACGCTAACTAACATGTAGGTCTAGTAAGGTGATAATACCTGTCTGATCAACATAGGAAAGCCATTATACATAAGCAAAAATGTAATTATGTTCGTACAAATGATCAAACTAAAACTGTTATAGTGACAAAAGCACTACATTCTATAATACACAGGCAATCACAGATTGCAAATCTTAAGTCATAATGTCCTGCCCTCTCCTCCAACCGGCGTGTGTTCCCAAAATATTAGTTTGAATAATGTGTGTGATCACAAAGACGTTTAACACCTGGTCACAAATTAATAGTGTTTTCAACTGGTTTAACAGTGACCACAGATGCTGGCAAAAGTAGTTGTAGTATACTCCGGGTACATTCTTTCAAAAACACTTTCTTCGCTCTGCTGACTAATGCTTTGACGTCTTACTTCTCCCAAGTTCCTGACTAAACAATCCTTCGTCTGTGTGTCTGAAACTTATTAGAAGCAGACAAAACATACGTACTGAAGGTCTCAGAGTAGTTTAAAAAATAAAATGTGATCTTGTGCTGGCAGACAGCTGTGAATATGACGCTATCAACAGGTAAATGCGACTAATTTCCATTGAGGAAACTAAATAGTTTGCATTTTCACTTGTCGTCATAGTGAATATCAGCCAGTACAAACAAGTTGGCACTCCTGTACATATTTCCTGTCTCTCTTCATTCTTTCTACCATCCACTAGAATGTGTTTTATAGTCACTTTAAAGGAATAGTTCAACTAAGATGAGAAGATTGATACTAGGGCCGCAATAATTGAATCAGTTTGAGTCATTTTTTAAAGAAAAAAAGTCCAAATTCTCTGATTCCAGCTTCTTAAATGTGAATATTTTCTGGTTTCTTCACTCCTCTATGACAATAAACTGAATATCTTTGAGTTGTGGACATTTGAGGACGTCATCTTGGTCTTTGGGAAACACTGATCAACATTTTTTACTATTTTGTAGACCAAACAACTGATCGATTAATCAATAAAATAACCAACCATCAAAATAATCGTTAGTTGCAGCCCTAATTGATACAATTTTCATGTCTTCGCAGTAAATATGTGCCAATTTGTTCACCGTACAGATATGAGAGTGGCCTCAATCTTCTCATCTAACTTTGAGCAAGAAAGTAATTTCCTGAAATATTCCTTTCAAAATGGGAGGCATCATTCATTATCAATTATACAGTACATTTGGTTTGGGGGGGGGGTCATTCAAAACGTACAAAATAAATACTTAATTTGGTTCGACTGGGAACATACATCCCCTCTGTGTGCCCCAGTGATGCAACTGAGGCCGCAGCTGAATACACTTCTACGTGAGAGTGAAGACATTTCCCTTTTTATGATCATAATATATTCAGGCTTAAAAACAAAAAGACCATCCACACTAAAGCACACGCTTCCACTCCATTAACTGCAGAAAGATACGTATTTCCAGCATGGAAATAAAACCAGTTCACTTCAAAAAACAACAAAAGAAGAAGGCAAACACTGTCCTCCTGCGTAGTGTGAAGGAAGCCTTAATGCTATCGGAGGAGGTGGGAGGGAGCGGTTGTTTGGCCACAAGGAGGTGCAGAGGACATGGCACGTTAGATGACGAGGGGCTTTTCTTTCCTGACCCGCACTTTGTTATGAGAACAAAGGATGAAGTCGAAACAATGAGTCTTTTTTCTCCTGTTGTCCTCCCCTTGTTCTTCACATAACTTGTCCATCTTTACATTGGCTGTGCTTCGCCTGGTTGTCGGTGTTTTCAACTGTTCAGTCCATGTGGGGTTTCTCGATGCCACCCTGAGGGGAGACAGAGAAGGAGCCCGCTGTTAATAACATGTTAATCAAAGTAATGCAGCAATTAGAAAAAAACAATAGAACATATGAAGTTGCTTACAAACTGAGTGACTAAAGCCTTTTTTAATGCAAGAACTGAAGTAGCTTTATGATCCGTCTCATAGAGAAATGTCATCAATCAAACTATTGTTATGTTTTGATGACAGGGAAACTCATTTGGAAACTTAACAGCGTCAGGTGACTTTTTCAAGACATGAATCACATGTGAACACATTAGTTTCAGTTTCCTGTAAACTCAAAACTGCAGCTGGAACAAAACAACAATCAGTAGCTTTCAAGCAAATATGCACTGGTTGCTGTTTCTACTTTAGGACTACTTTAAAAGGTGCCATCAGCCACTAGATGTCGCATTCTCCCTCCCACGTTCCATTGCATTCACTTCACAATAAGTCGTTGCCAGAAACTTATTGTCAAACTCAGCCATTTATCCGTTTTGTCCACACTAAATTATGACCCAGAGATACCATGTGATACAAACGCCGTTTTACTATTGGCTCACAATCCAAAAAACAGATATCTTCCACAGAGATAAACAAAAACATTCATTTTGGACCCACCAACATTTTTTAAATGATTAATTCACAATCAAAACAAATTTCAAGCACCTTACTAAAAGCTCTGTGGATGTATTATTTTTTTTTTTAAATATTCATTTACATAAAAATGTTATCAATATGACCTTTAAATGTCAAAATATGTTTAAAGACAGGAACATTTTTCTTTCAGTTCCCCCTTTTTGGAATTTTTCTTTTCCTTTTTTGTACAATAAGGGAAGAGAGTACTGCTTGCTCATCAAGGCTCATTTTACCCATCACAAAACATCCTAAATATAATCACACAAAGGTCTTGGCAGTTTGTGTACTGAACTTTTTGCTCACGGACTCCAAAACCACACATCTGACTGTAGCTTCAGATAAGATAAGATTAGCCATTCTGCTTTAAAGCAGATCTAACAAGTATGAAAACTAGAGAGCAACGTTTGGTCTTCATTCTGCCTGGTTAATGCTGCAAAACAGATTGTTTCACTATAACTGGCTTTAACCCAAAATAAAAAAAAAACACTTTTGAGATACTAAGTCTCTATGTTCCTCCTGATCCTGCTCATAAATGACCCACTGGAGCGAAAGCACGAAAAACAAAACCACGAGCGCGAGCTTGTGCCAACATTCCTCAGGCCTCATCACAAACAAAAACAACAAGTAGCAAATGACCCTCTGGTCAGCCGAGTCCTGACTGGCTCTGTGTCTCACCACGACTGTGAAAAACAACAGCCCTTAATCTGCTTTCACGCTTCCACTTGAGTCAAACTGAGGGAGTGACGGGACTCTTACTTTACAGACAGAATGAGGTGAGGCTTCTGGGCACGGGCTTAATGAAGACGTCAAAGCTGACTTGATGGGATAATTATGAAGGAAGGGGGGGCGTCCAGTGCACTTTGCACAACTTTAAACCTTTTTGACAATTTTATCGGCTGTTGTGGTTCAGCCTAATAACTGTAAATAAAGCATGTGTGGTGCAGAAGAGTCTTTTGAAGTCTGTTCCACAGTTAAGACAGAGTGCAGAGGAGCTCAATAGACTGATTTCAGATAAATGTGAGGGGATATTTTGTGCAAATATGACAGATCAAACATTATCAAAACATCACACAGAATCACCTGAATTATAATCTTGGCAACATTGGAAAAGTCCCTGAGTCAATAGTATCATGTGACTGTAAAACATCCCACTTAAAACTGCAGAACTGAAACTGGTTTGGTCGTTGTTTAAAGGAATAGTTCACCTAAAAGGGTGCCAATATGTGACATTCTCACGACTTAACTGTTTTAGATGTTAACTTCAAGCTAATAAACGTAGTGAAATATCAAATACATAATGAAGATCACTGTATGGTGAGGAAAAAAAACTAATAAAAAAAAAACTCTCAGCAGTACTTACTCACTCCCTGTATGCTATATTCAAAGGAAAAGTTGAGCAATGTTTCAAGTGTCTTAAGGGTGACTATAGATTAGAGACAGTTGTAAAATTGTATTCTATTTCATTGTTATTTTATCATTTAGTTTTAATTTGACACTGTTTTACTACTAGTACAGCTTTTAATTCTATTTTATTACATTTTTAATATTTTATTGTCTTCTCAAATTCTCAAATTGTTAAATTACTGAATTGTTTTTGTCTTTTCTGTTGTTTTCACAGTCCACACTTCATTCATTGTACATTTTACAGTTGAAAAATAAACTTTTAACTTTAACTTACAATTTTTATTTGTCCCGGCTGTTTATTTATACTTGCTATTTTGTGTTTTTAGTCTTTATTTACTTATTTTTATTAAATTAAATTTTGATTTAATTTCTTTTAATTAAATTGTATTGATTTATATATGTATTTATGTAGTTATTTATTTTATTTATTTATGTTTTTTGTGAATATTCATCTGTAAAACACATTGGACTGTCTGTTTTATGTCTGTGAAGGAAACAATAAAAATCATAATTGGAAAAATAAACTTGTCAGTGGTTTGATTTTTACTTAAAAAAAATAGAATCGGCTGTTGAATGAGAACTCAAATATATAACTTTAACGCTAAACTTATGATTACATATTGTAAAACAGTTGCAGACTTTACCATGGCGAGTTGGCGTCCGATGTTGCCCACAGTAACGCCGCCTGAGAAGAATATGCATGGGAGCCAGGAGCGCACATACCCGAAGTCTGGAGACGTATACCTGAAAGAGAGAAAAAACAAAAATTATTAAATCTATCTTAATAATATAGAACAGGTAGTTGTTCTGTAGCTGATCCCGACCTCTGACCTCTTTGGAGGATGTTGAAATAAACCACAATTCCCTTCAAAAGCTAAATAAGATGTCGTATGATAATCAAAGCACAGTGTCATCATGCCAGAGAATAAGAAACACATAATACTAAACAGAAAAGGCATCTTAAAAGACACGCCAGATCTGGGAGCGGGGAAAAACAAAACCTGTCATGCTAGAAAACGCACTCATTCTTTTCTCTCTGTTTCTACCTTGTAAAGTCAGCGTGAGCTCCCTTTTGAACCTCTTATCTTTCTTCAGCTCTGTGTTTTTGATGATATGCCACTGAAGCCGGTAGGAGGTCCTGTTTAATTGGGCTCCCAGAGACAAGGGGACTTGCCAAAATATAACGTCAAGTGTTATCTGTCACGTTGTGTTTTGATGGAGTCATACAGCTGGGAGTACTTCCAGGTACTTTATCTACTTCAGTCACACCAGGGCGGGGTTTTACTCTCACAGCTATATAATTAACACTTAAACCAACATAGCTGTTGTTGTGAGTGTAATATGAAAACAGAAATTAGTGATGACAAGGCACATGATGAATCATCAGTTTTGTTTCCTCAGAAGGGAAAACCTGGACTACTTTTGTTCCCCTTCTGTACAAAAAAAGCGACTTACTGGTAGACTCCGTTGTAGACCAGCAGCTGTGTGAACACAGTTGCTAGGACTGCAGTGGTGAGGCCCAAACCGAAACCGCTCCTGGACCGGTCGAACGTCCACCACAGGCCCAAGGACAAGGCTGCCAGCGTGAGGGAGAGCTGCACGTTGTTGTCGATGTCTAGTTTCTGTGTTACGCGGCAGTTAAGGACAAAAACAAACAGTGTGGCGCGAGCATGGGAGTTGTTCTTACTCAAATATTTGCACAGCCTTGCAGAACTTCCATCACTTCTTAATGACAGAGCAGGACATCCTGTTGCTTTAGTCTAAACTACAGATAGAACAGAGCAGTTTCCACATATTCTGACAAAAAGATCTGTATAATAAAGAATCTACAAGGTGAAAGGATACAACACTGGCGTGGTTGATGCCGACGAACACCGCGATGCACCTCATGACGCTGGCCCACTCCCTCTTGAACTTGTGCGGCTCTCCCAAATGGCTGTCGAGGCAGGGATACAGCAGGCCGACAACAGCTGTGAAAAGGAACAAAACAGACCCGAATTACACGAGATAAGCAGAAATTTCTGTGAAACGCCAGCAGGCAAATCCTGTCATGGAGCTGCTGTGTGGGATTATTTTATTCGCTGAACATGCGCTTCCATAATTAGTCTCATTTAGACACCTGCATAAACTTAAAAAAAAACTTTCAAAAAGAATAGACTTTTGTTTTTTGACTTTTATGTTGTTTGTTTGACTGTTCTTTTGATGTAATTCCTGGTTTTATGTACCGCCAAGCACCTGCTTACTTTCGTACACCCAATTCTATATTGTCAATTAAGTAAAAAGACCAAAGTAATGTCTTTAAATTGCTTGTTTTGTGCATCCATCACTCCAAAACACAGAGATATTCAGTTTAGACTAGAGCTGTAACAATTCATTGATTAGTTGTCAACTGTTGATTTAATCGCCAACTATTTTGATAATCGATTAATTGGTTTGAGTAATTTTTTAAGAAAAAAAAAAGTAAAAATTCTCTGATTCCAGCTTCTTAAATGTGAATATTTACTCCTCTATGACAGTAAACTGAATATCTTTGAGTTGTGGACGAAACAAGACATTTGAGGGTGTCACATTGAGCTTTGGGAAACACTTTTTCAACATTTTCAGACATTTATAGACCAAACAACTAATGATCTACATCTTATTGTAGATCAAGAAAATGATCTACAATAAAAATAATGGTTAGTTGCAGCCCTACATAAGACAATCAGCAAATCCTCACAGTTTAGAAACTAGAACCAGGTATTGTTAACTAGATTAATTAGATTAGATTAGATTTCCTTTATTATCATTGTACAGGTAACTCATACAAGATGCATTGAAAGACATTTTTATAAATATAGGGTACTGTATAAAGACAGCTATGAGGTTAGTGACCAGTGTCGTACGTGCAAAACGGTCATAAAGGGCGGTAAAGGTAAAGTAGTCAATCTAAAACAATATAAAAGACAATAAATAATTAAATACATAATAAATAGTATAATCAGTCGGCATGTGCAATATCATTAACAAATGCAAAGTGCAATTGTAGTCAGGTTAAAGTGCATGGGAATGAGTACTGAAAGCACATTTAGTTTACACAATAAAGACCTTTAAACAAGTTCCTGCATGGCACTGAGTGGCATTAATTTGTGCACAGACTAATGTCAACAGACTGTGAAAACATGACTCTTCTACTGTCATTTGTTTCCTGCCCTGCAGCACATGGGAGGAGGAGCTGAGGAGAAATTCATATTTATTTATTTTTTTTCCTCCCACTTCCTGGTGGCTGGCCTTAAAGCACCTCCTCCCTTTAGCTCACCCGTTATGACACCAGCCAATCAGAGAGCAGCTCGCCTAGCATCCGGCTGTTGCAGCCAATCAGAGCTCGAGAATCACCACCATCTGTTCCAATTCATTTTTTTTTTTATAACTGACTGCCAGACAACAAAACCACCAAGCCGAATGATGTTTTATTACCACATGATCATACATGAGCTGATAGCAGTGGCAATAATAAAAACATATTGTTTTTATGTCTTGAACTGTTTAAAATTGCACTATTTTACAGCTTAGTCTGGTGTGGCATGCACATTTCCAGACTTTTAGCACCCATGTTTATTCGTAAAGAACATTTTAATTGTTTTTTCATTCTCTAACCTTTTCTCTTTATATCCTCCTGGGAACCGAGTTAAAAAAAAGTGTCTTCAAATTACTTTTTTTTGTGATTTCCTTCCTAATTAGGGTTTAAAGAAAATGGAAATGTTCCCTTTCCTCTGCACATGGAGGAATAAATAAAAAACTCTCAGCAGTGCTCATTCACTCCTTGTGTGTTATATTCACAGGAAAAGTTGAGCAAAATTTTCAAGTGTTTTAAGGGTGACTATATAGAACCAGTTGTAAAAGTTTACGCTATTTTATTGTTATTTTAATCATCTAGTTTTTATTTAACACTGTTTTACTACTATTACTGTTATAATAGCTTTTAATTATATTTTTAATATTTTATTGTATTGGTCTCAAATTGTTGAATTGTTTTGTCTTTTCTGCTGTTTTCACGGTTCTGTTGTTTTACACTTATCAATTTAGGCTTGTTAAACTTTATTTTTATTGTCCACTGTAGTGGACTACAGGACTATTTCAAGTGTTAAAAGACAAAAAAAAATTAACAGTACACCAGGGGGTTGATAGAGTAGGTCAAAAGAGTAAGAGGATATGCATGTGGACAAAATGTCCACTACAGAGGACACATGTCAATGGGCTGCGTATCATGAGGACATGGAAAAGCTTCAGCACTGTAACACCTCCTCTCTGTGCATTCCTTTGTCTCAAACTTTACTGATAACCTACAGGTCACACTGCTCTCCACTACTTTGACGCACCAATTACGCACAGTGTGTGTTGTGTTGTTGTACTCACCAGCCCCTGTGCCACAGCAAGGTGGGATCCACCAGGCGGACGAAAACAAAGTTGTCATCACCTCCTCTGGAAACAGGGTGACATTTCTCTGTATCTGCAGCAAGTTGAGCACCAAAGCGAGGAACGCACCGACGGTGAAGAGCACCAGACCTCTGCGGATCAGGTTGGCCGTGCGCACGTCGTGCAGAGAGCCGTAGGCATTGCGGAGCACCGAGGTGATGATGGACATCATTTCTTCTGCCTTGTGTGCCAACCAGTTTGCTCCAGATGAGTGCTTTGCTTCAGTCGTTGATGATGCACAGGAGCAGCTCCAGCAGTGGTCCTCTAGTCTGGGCATTTGGCACTTTTTAGGCTGAAAGGGGGAATATATATGTGACATTTAGCTTATGAGTGGTGAGATGTTGCAAGATGGAGACAGGGACGTCACATTGGGCTTTGGGAAACACTTTTTCACCATTTTCTGACAATTATAGATTAAACAACTAATTGATTAATCAAGAAAATAATCTACAATGAAATGGTTAGTTGCATCCCTACATAAGACAAAGACAAGCAGGAAGTCCTCTCAATTTAGAAACAAAAGCCAGGTATTGTTTTGCAATTCAGAGTGAAATATTGTACTTTAGTGCACTACATTTATTTGATTAGTTACTAGGCTAGTTACAACTAATAAATGATGAATAAATGTGTGTTTACCAGGATAAAAGCAGAAGTTCCTCTTGTATAAATGCTCACAGATCTTGTCCAAAAAAGCAAACTATTCCAACAGGCTGCACCTCCACAAACTAGTACCAACCTCCTGCACAGGTACCTTTATATAGGCAGCTTATGAGAAATAAGATAAGTGCATACCTTGATCTCAAGATGTCTTCAGTGGTCCACAAAGAGAAACCTCCACTCCTCTCCCCGACAAAAATGATGAAACCTTTCTTGTTTTTCCTGCAAGTTTTTTCTCTGCAATCACGTAGTTTTGTTCACATCATCGTACACTCAAAAAAACAAGAGTGCTGCTCCATTCCACAGCACAGCAGAGCTCTCATACCACAGACAACAGCTTCCTCTGCAGAAAACAATCACAGCTGTGTCGGGTGAGACTCGGCAGCCAATCAGAGCGCGGCGGCTGATATGACGTGGCAGCCGCAGCACCGCCCACTCGTCCGGCACACAGACGCACAAAGCTGCTGGAGGCTGCTGGAGCTGAAGAGAAGCATGAAACGAAAGTGGAAACAGAGAACTACTTTGAATGGCAGACAAACTATAAAGGGAACTATAAAAAAGCATTTGAAGAGATGTTATAAAAATAAAAAAAATGCTGTATGTTTACACAGTGATGGAAAGTACATTTGCTCAAGTACAACTTTTTCTGCAATTTTCTGCTACTTTATACTTCTACTGCACTACAATTCAGAGGGAAATATTCTACTTTACTGCACTACATTTATTTGATTAGTTACTAGGCTAGTTACAACAAATAAATGATGTTTTATTATAAATATAAATATTGAATAAATATATTTATGGATCCCTAGGTGGAATTCACAAGCTACCTGGCAGTATATAAATTGAGAAAAGTAAACATTTTCTGATTCCAGCTTCTTAAATGTGATTATATTCTTGTATCTTTGGGTCAGGGACGTCATCCTGGGCTTTGGGAAACACTTTTTCACAATTTTCTGACATTTATAGACCAAACAACTAATTGATTAATCAAGAAAATAATCTACAATGAAAATAATTATGGATACATATATTTATTGATCCCTCTGTGAAATTCACAACCTACCTAGCAGTATATGAATTAAAAAATAAGCCCCTCTTTTACCAGCTGCAACATTAACGTGATGAACACATTAATGCATCAATATTTATAATTCAATATTGTAATTACATTATTCTGAAATAGGCCATTCACTATAATGAGTACATTTACTTTTTGCACTTTAAGTGTATTTTAATGCTGATACTTTTGTACTTTTACTTAAGTAAAATGTTGAATGCAGGACTTTTACAAAACAGAGTATTTCTACACTGTAATATTGCTACTTTTACTTAAGTAAAAGAGTACTTCTTCCACCACTGACATTACAAGATCAAAATTGGATATTATAAGAGCAAACATACAATAAAAGTAGCCCAATAATTCATGATAAACTCAGCACTGAAATGATCTGCAATATAGATCAATGATGGACTATTGTGAGAGTATTAGTTTAAAGAAAATTGTGTTTACCAGGATAAAAGCAGAAGTTCCTCTTGAATAAATGCTCAAACTTTCACAGATCTTGTCCAAAAAAAGCAAACTATTCCAACAGGCTGCACCTCCACAAACTAGTACCAACCTCCTGCACAGGTACCTTTATATATAGGCAGTTTATGGGAAATGAGATAAGTGGCACACTTTTTCTGTTGTTTACAAGAAGTTGTTGAACTCTGGGTCAGGTTAGGAGAGGAGGTGTGGCTGCCTGCAAGGAGGAGTGTGCCGGCAGGGACATGTAGGCCAACCGCACGTCAGTCAGAGATATATAATGCGAATGGGAAAGGTTCAGTGCCCGGATGAAACCCTCTTTCAAGGCCCGACAACAACATGGAAACATGTTTTGCAAGACCCAGCCAGGTCGATATAGGGCAGTGAGATAACAAACCTTTACCTATTGCATACGTGCAGCAAAAAACATACACATCTATTGGTGCATGTTTTTGTTTTTCACTGTACATGCGTATGTAGGCTAACCAAATACTTGTGCCTCAGTAAAAACAAAATTGAAAACTTGTTTACGAGACACTGCATCTTCAGTCCAGTGAGATTAATGACAAATTACAGTTATTTCAATTTAAATGTCAAAAGTCATATTTACTTATCAGCTGCTGGCACTTTGTACAAAGTAATACCATGGTTGAATCATCTTTTTTTCATGCAAATTGGCTTGCAAAATGAAGCGATGCTTCATGACCTACAGCAAATTTGGAAAACAAAAACAGAAAGCATATCAATCAGATAGCATTTCTTTTCAGTTAAGTTTAATTAAAAGCCTTTTTTTAGTGTAATTATGCCGCTGATGTCTCAGGGTGTTGTATTCATTGTATTTTTTTTGGCAATAATGTGGTGATAAATTGCAGAACCAAAAATGAGTTCTGCACCAAATGAAGGGACTGGTTTCTAGTTGTCGCCCAGCTTCAAGCCTTAACCCAACTGCTGAATTTATCGCTTCTTTTTATGGCTGATTTGATGTGCCATGTGGAGGAGAACAATGCCCCAATTACTGTGAATAATTGAAAAAAAAATTGTACAGACATTCATGATGATGTATCTTGAAGACTTTCGTGATCCACGACTTTTCCTTCAGCGGCACATAAGGTTCAAATTTGTGCTCTTGAGTGAATGTCTCTACAACTATGGAAGGGATTGCAATGAAATTTGGTGCACATATTAATGCACTGTCCTGTGCTTAACACTTTAGTGCTAATTAGCAAATGCAAGCATGCCAACATGCCATACTGTTGGATTTATTATGTACAAAAGTGCTTACAATGACCTGCAATAACCTGATTGTTGGATTTGTTGTGCTTGAAGTGTTTGCGAGGACAGGAAGGCACGCGGGAACTGCATGCTCTGTTCTTTTTGCAAGGTCAAGGAAAGAAAGGAGTCAGAAGGAGATAACAAAGAAGAAGATATGCAGCAAAAATATCACGTGTCATAAGCTCATGAATATTACTATTGTGTAAACCATGAATAGGCTGGATCAGGGATAGCTCGGGGTTCAGACTTCGCGAACTGACCCATGCACTGTATGTTGTCAGGGACACGTAGGTTGGATCCAGATATCTGTAAACTCTTTTATTTTACTTATGCAACACTGATTGTTCGGAATAAATTGTATTATTATGCTTTAACCCGTCTGTTTGGAAAATCTCTTTGTCACACAAGATTAACCAGCACGTAACTGGGCCTTGACCTCTCGGAGGTAGAAGGCCAGTTCCTTCAATACTTAGATGGAGCACATAGTAATCATTACACCTGCTTTAGCATCATCATGTTGGCATTGTCATTGTGAGCAAATTAGCATGCTGATGTTAACATTAAGCTCAAAGCATTGCTGTTTCTGGTCTCCCAGAGACGCGAGCATGACTGTCGACTACCTACAAACAGTGACGGCAAATGCAGTGGAGGGGAAGCTATTTTATTCCAGAGACACATTCACATTATAAGTTATTAACCATGTCATCACACAATTTAAAAGATAAAGGAGCTGCTTTAGTCCCACTACAGCAGTTTCAGAATGAGTTTTTGAATGTTAGTATTTCACATGGGTATATAAGTCATCTTATAGGTATTACAGTTTCCAGACAGCGCATTCAAATTGACCGAGTTTTAAATTGGTTCCACTTGAATAGAATGAGAAAATGCCATTTCAAAAATGGCAGTGATAACTGAATGGTTAAATATAAATGTCACAGCTGCACTCCACTGGAGCTGTTTCACTATTTTGTACCAAACAAGTCAAGCATGAAAGTATATTGAGGGTTGAAAAGTTTGCATTTGTCCCCCCTTGTCTCATTTCTGAATGCTTAGAGTGGTGTTGGTGTGTGCAAGAAGGCTTGAACAAATACAGCATGTCTTATTGGATGAGAAGACTATCAAAAGAGGAACTTCTGCTTTTTTCTTCCTCTTTATAAGGACGCGTTGATATAATAGCATACATCCTCAATCATGACCTCTTTACAAACACGCTGTTGTGGTCCTAAACCAACTTTCACTTTGCTGCAATTCATAGATAATGACATCAGTCATATTCACTCTGTCCTAATTTCAGTGGTCCATGTGGTTAACACAGATAAATCACCAGAGCTTCACGGTTTCACAAAGGGGGAAAGAAGGTCAAAATGAGAAGGGTGCACCTACGGGGGGCTCTCCAAGGCCCAAAACTACTGCACCACCCCAGTAATCCAGCTATAGTATTCTTCTCAGCCTCAGCGAGTGTGTTGAAGGTCTATGAGAAGCAGTGTGTTCCCCAAATGAATACATTTCTCTATGTAGTTCTTGGCAATCCATGTACCCGAGGATAAAAGCCTACAGCAGTGGGAGTGTGTGCGGGAGTGTCTGTAATCTAAGAAAAAGTGTATATGTGTGACTTAAGAGAACTTCCGCACAAGAAGAAACATTAAATATCTTATTAATTGAAGGAAGGAAAATAAGGTTAATAGGGAAAATTGTGAGACCCTGCAGGAATTTTGATCCCAAATTTCTCTTCTTGTGCTCCTCCTGACAGTAACATGTGCATTAACGTGGAGGTTGAAATTACAAGTTAGTTAATGTGGCTCCGTAATAACCATGAAAATGACCCGGCATATAGCAAATAGCTCCTAGCAACCGGCACAAGCCGGCGCTGCAGCGTAGAGGAAGTCTCATCACATCAGAAGATAAAGCAGGATGCTACGACACTTCAAATGAATAGCAGATCAAGCGTGTCATAGATTATGCTGTTAGACTGGGAGGGATTGAATTATAGCTAAAGGAAAAGCCTGCTGGTAAATTGATCTATCAAACTCAGGCTTGACAATTTTCTTTCCTCAATCCTGTGTGAAATTATGAAGGGAGACATCCTAATCCGCCCTCTCGGAGGGTTGATTAAGACGAAAACGGTTTTCAGCTTCATGCTGTTTATTCCTTCTGGTTCAGGTGTCAAAAATCATTGCGTTTATTCCTTTCTAAGTGCTAAGATACTGCACATGTAGACAGCCTTTATTAAAGAGGGTATTTTCATGTAAATGCACCTGCAGCATCCATCCCTTTTTAGGTTATTAATCCATAGTTTGCTCAAAATTCCCAAATGCTTCAATGCATTCTGGGTACTCTGGATACACACCACCTTTTCAGTATCTCTGTGCCATGAAATATGAAAGAGGATTCTGGGTATAGAGTGTATCAAGCAGCTTAACAAAGGGTGCCGTAAAGGCCCTGACTCTACAGCCCGAGGGCGTGGCACCAGGATGCAAATCTCCCAGCCCCCTTTGTTCTACAGTGTTCAGATCCAGAATTGTTTCAGAGCAGCTCACCTAATTTCATAGCCAGATACTACATTTACTTACTCCTGCACAGCATGCCGATATTCACGCCAAAACAGCAAGAATATATTGGGTTTGTAAGAATGACATAAACACACCCTGAATCAGAGCTGCAAGCCAAACAAACTCTGCTATTCAGTGAATACAAAGTTTCTATCTGATTGTTTAAAGGAATAGTTCAACATTTTGTGAAATATTATTTTAAATTATTCACTTTTCTTGCAGAGAGTTTAATGAGGAGATTGAGCGTGCTATCATTCAATCTTCTCATCTAACACTCTGCTAAAAAAGCACATATGTTGATACACAGCCATCAGAGGTGGGACCAAGTCAGTGTTTTGCAAGTCACGAGTTAGTCTCAAGTCTTTGCATTCAAGTCCCAAGTCAAGACAGTCAAGTCCCAAGTTAAGACAGTCAAGTCCCAAGTTAAGACAGTCAAATCCCAAGTTAAGACAGTCAAGTCCCAAGTTAAGACAGTCAAATCCCAAGTTAAGACAGTCAAGTCCCAAGTCAAGACAGTCAAGTCCCAAGTTAAGACAGTCAAGTCCCAAGTCAAGACAGTCAAGTCCCAAGTTAAGACAGTCAAGTCCCAAGTCAAGACAGGCAAGTCCAGAGTCAAGTCCCAAATCAGGACAGTCAAGTCCTAAGTCAAGTCCCAAGTCAAGACAGTCAAGTCCCAAGTCAAGTCCCAAGTCAGGACAGTCAAGTCCCAAGTCAAGTCCCAAGTTAAGACAGTCAACTCCCAAGTCAAGACAGGCAAGTCCAGAGTCAAGTCCCAAGTCAGGACAGTCAAGTCCCAAGTCAAGTCCCAAGTCAGTACAGTCAAGTCCCAACTCAAGACAGTCAAGTCACAAGTCAAGTCACAAGTCAGGACAGTCAAGTCCCAAGTCAAGTCCCAAGTCAAGACAGTCAAGTCACAAGTTAAGTCACAAGTCAGGACAGTCAAGTCCCAAGTCTAGTCCCAAGTCAAGACAGTCAAGTCCCAAGTCAAGTCCCAAGTCAAGACAGTCAAGTCTCAAGTCCAGACAGGCAAGTCCAGAGTCAAATCCCAATTCAGGACAGTCAAGTCCCAAATCAGGACAGTCAAGTTCCAAGTCAAGTTCCAAGTCGAGACAGTCAAGTCCCAATTTAAGGCAGGCAAGTCCCAAGTCAAGTCCCAAGTCAAGTCCCAAACCAAGACAGTCAAGTTCCAAGTCAGGACAGTCAAGTCCCTGGTCAAGTTCCAAGTCAAGACAGGTAAGTCCCAAGTCAAGTTCCAAGTCAAGACAGTCAAGTCCCAAGTTAAGACAGGCAAGTCCCAAGTCAAGTCCCAAGTCCTAAACTTTCAGTTTCGAGACCTTAACAAGTCATGTGCTCTTCACCAAATGTAATGACATTTTGGGGGAAGGTAAGTATTTTCAAGTCAAAAGGCTCAAGTCCAAGTGAAATCTCAAGTCAATGGTGTTAAAATCCAGGTCGAGTTGCAAGTCTTTTTAGATTTTGTCAAGTCAAGTCTACAGTCATCAAATTTGTGACTTGAGTCTAACTCGAATCCAAGTCATGTGACTCGAGTCCACACCTCTGGCCTTCACTACTGTATGTCTGTCATGATAAACTGCCTGCTGCTCTTATCATCTGTGAACTTCCCAGTGCTAAGCTTATTGCTGCCGTTGACCTTTTAATAGCTATTTCACTTTAAAGAGATTGTTATCTGTACCTACAGCGGGGCTGCTGACTGTATTTTTTAATTACTTTATGGTAAACCGATGACTCACAACCACAAACTCAAAACTTACCACAGTGTTGAATCAACACTTCTTTGACAATCTCACAAAAACTGAACATTATAAGCTCCACAAAAGTGCTATTTTTGTTGCAGGGCTATTGTATTGGACTGCTTTAGATTACAGCATGATTCTGTTCCCCCCTGGCTGTGTATGTGGCATATTTACACAAAAGCTCTATTCAAGTCAGCTACACTAGATGTGCCCGTGAACAGCACGGTTCCAACAGCCAATCGGCATCCTAAATGATCCCTGTCTGTCTGCTCAGGTGTCATTCTGGGCCAATCACAGCTGCTCCCCCAGTGGGTATATTCTTGTGTCTATGGCGTAAGAGAGACAAATAGAGAGAGTTTTTTTACAGAGGGACAATACTCCTAAAATACACCTCACATGATCTTTATGCAGTATTGCACATTGGTGTTTCATTTGGTAAATTTTAACAAGTTTCTCCTCAAGCTGTACTGCACAGAGACAGAATTTAATGGTGATGTAATCCTTTCGACAGATCCTGAAGCTGCTTCACAGACAGTGACTAATGAGACAACTCACTATGTCAGCACCCATCCGTGGTGACTTTACTGGGATGACTAATAGCTATAAAAAAACTCAGACATTTGAAATGTCAACAAAACTCTGTCAGTCATCAAATCCAAAACTCAATTCACTTTGCTGTCCAAAATCAATGCAATAGCATGATTCAAATACATTCAATTTATAGAAATAGTTCAACATCTTGGGAATTACACTTATTTGTCTTCTTGCTGAGAGTTAGATGATGGTTTCTGTCATTTTAGGTGGTTCTTATCATGCTGATGTTTGTTCAATCCACCGGCCCACTCCATGACGTGCTGCTCAAACACAGGAGTACATTCATTGAGCGAATCATTCCACCGAGATGCACTACAGAGCGCCACAGGAAGTCATTCTTGGCCATCAATCTTTACAACTCCTCCCTCTGAGTGTCACACACTCTGAGTCAATAGACTAGACATGGACTCATTTCACCCATCAGCTGCTACTATATACAATACTGACTTAACTCTACAATAATTTGTGCAATACTTCAACTGTGCAATACTGTTTATTAATACTGCATTTATACTGTACATTCAAGAAATATTCTTATTCATTTCTTATTTATACCATTCTGGCATTTATATTTAACACACTTAATAGAAGGGATGCACCAATCCAACTTTTTCAGCCCCGATACCGATACCGATACCGATAGCGATACCTGGGCTTTGAGGTATCGGCCGATACCGAGTACCTATCCGATACCAGTGTTGAATTAATAAGCTGAAGGCCTCACTGTGTGGAAGTGACTAGGAACATTATTTTATATGTAAGGCAACATCAAGCCTTAAACATTGCTTTCTTAACTTTGTAAAACCAAATGTTACAAATAAATACATAGATATACATTTACTGAATTGTTCTTTATTATTAATTAAAATAATAAATCATACACTAGCAACTTGGTAAAAAATCTTCAAAATTAACAGGAATTACAATTCAAATTGGTTAAAACATAAACAGCGATTTATTATTTTAATAATACTCAGTATTGGCCCCTATTATCCAATCCGGTATCGGTGCATCCCTACTTCTCAGCATTTTGTATTTACTTTTTTGCACTGTGGTTATATGCTATATATTGCACGTTTTAATGCAAATATTTGTACATATTTCATACTTTTTATACTCTCATTTTCTTATTTTAAATTTTAAATATTTGTACTTATATTTCTTTACATATATTTTGTTTATATTGTAGCACTATGTACACCTTGTAGCATTATGTACATAATTTACATGTCACATACTCCTTTATTTCTATTTTCTTACATTTCTTATGTTTATACAAGAGCAACTGTAACGCCCCAATTTCCCCACCAGGGATCAATAAAGTATTTCTGCTTCTGCTTCTGATTAAAAAGGGGTGATACGTCATGTTTGACAGCTAGTATCTAAAGGATTTAGATGATTTAGACTATCAAAAGAGCCATGTTAGGCAAAAGAACAAAAGAAAAAATCTGTCTGGAGCTGCAAAACATTTGAGGTCACATTGAGGGAAAAAAATCTGAGATTTACAGAATAAAGTCACAACTTTACAAGAAAGAAGTCATAATATTATGAGAATAAAGTCACAACTTTATGAGAAAAAAAGTCTGAATATTACGAGAATAAAGTCATAACTTGATGAGAAAAAAAGTCATAACATTATGAGAATAAAGTCATAACTTAATGAGAAAAAAAGTCTGAATATTATGAGAATAAAGTCATAACTTCACACTATTGTCATACTATCAACTGTCCAAAATGAATGCAATAGTGCAATATTAATTCCATTCATGTCTTAGTTTCTCTTTATGAGCATCTTTAATGATAGTCACTTCCTCTGTTGAAGCTGTTAGGCAGGTTATATTATATAAGCATGGCGTGTTTACAGTCATTCTCTTTGCCAAAAGTGCATCACTTAAGATCACACCACCTTCACCTGAGGTAACCTCTACCTGAACTGTCTCTGGCCATAGCTTAATGTTTAACACCGTGGCCTCGTATCAGGGGAAGTGCTGAACACCCTGTTGCCAAATAGGGTAAGTGTGGGAAAAAAAAATGTGTAAAAGTTAAAAAGTAAACTCGCCTTGTTTAATGTTCTCAGACGATTTCCACTTGACCTATAAAAACCAACATTAATTAAACGTTGCTCGGAAAGACTGTGACATACCTGCATAAATTTAGTATTTCAACCGAGAGTGTAACAAAATAAAACAAATAAAACTTGCGTAAGTTGTACAGCAGATATAAAATAGTTAAACACAGAGGTCATTTCGAGACATTTTTTCTTAAAGAGTTGAAATAAATGTCAAAAGAGAAAAGTTCACACCAGAACATGAATTCAAACAGATTGTCTCCTGCTATTTCACAGTCCAAAACCTTGACTTCACTGTGTGATTATGACACATCTGACAGCCAAAGACTCACTGACATCATGTGATTTTCAAAGTCACAGGATTGGCTGGAGATTTGAACAGTGTGTCCCCCTACAACTGTCCTACCATTGTCCTTGTTGGCCTGCCCTGCACTTGACACAGATGAAGCCTTGATGCGTTGTAAGCATGTGATTTTCTTTTGTTTTGAATCGTGTCTTCAGCCTTGCATCAGGGCACTGCTGCTTTTCAAGCAAGTTCACACTGCGTGGCAGATTTTGAAATGACCATATTTTATGCTTTATCACAAAGCATAAAAGATATTCTTTTCTATTTGTTTCCTTTGGGATTTTTTAGAAGGACATCATGGTGAATGGGTCTTGAATAAAAACCAAACATTGACTTCTAAAGCAAAAAAATCTGAAAATTATCATCCTCATTTATAGAGGAGAATAGAAAGGAATCACACTTAACTGTGTGTCCTCCATAAAATACAGCACTGTGATGAAATAAAAATAAATTAGCTTCAATATAATTAACCATAAACACAGTATTTTATCAACACACAGCGTAATTGATACTGTCATTACAAAAAATGTCCTCTTAAGGGGTTTAATGTGTAATAAAAGCTATTCATATAATAAGCTGCTGGATAATACGACATGGCATCATTATATCATCATTATGATGATGACGACTGGGTAGCTTGAGCTATTACAACTTTTCAATTCTTCAGTTACTTCATTATTAACTGGGCTTATTCATTTAAAAACACCCAATCTTTCACTTTGAGGTCATGATATGATTCATGTGTGACTTTATCCAGGAATGTATTGCATTTATACGTGTTATTCAATGCTTCGCCAATTTAGAGGAGTCTTCCATTGCATAATGCTTTCTACAGTGTTTCTTATCCATAGCTACATGTTGTTATTGTGCCTTTTATCACTGATAGGGCTGCAGTTATTGCCGGGTCGCTATGGGACAGAGGCAAGCAGTCTGTAAGGCTTATCTATTATCTCTGATAAGTTAGAATAGTGATAGTGCTGCTGCAACATGTGTGGCTTTATCTGTGAGGTAAAAGGAAAAACACACACAGACCTTATCTGGAAAACATAGCTCTAAACACTGCAGGATATATATGGCATTTTATGGTGGAGTTTTTATCAATTGATAGTATTTTCAGTCATGGAAATTGTTTGAAGCCCTCTTCTCTGCTTGATAGTGCAGTGTCCTCCTAGTGGTAGAATTGAGTAAAGCACAGAATTGGCTTTTTGCACAAGAATAACCAGCAGATGGCACCCACAACACAGTCAATACAGGATTATTTCAACCTGAATTTCACTCTTACATGCTTTCAGTATTTTTCTAACCACATGATCAAGTTTTAAACTGTAAGATCACATGTTTACACCTGTTTCATACGGGTGTAGAGGTGAGAGAATACATCACCTTCTTAGCATCTTAGTTCTCACTGGAGAATTAAGTCAGGTGACGCACTTCCTTCTCATCATTTCCACAATAGATAGCACGACTGTGTTGCTATGTTACCAGAAAAAAAAAAAAAAAAAAATGTCCTTCAGCTTTTATAAAAGAAAAATGTGAACTTTGACAGTCATTTGAATTTGACACCAAACTTTCTGAGACTCACAGAAATGCAATACGGGGAGCTAATTAAACATTAGTATGCTCGCCGCTGTGCCGTAAATTGCAAATTAGAGAGGCAAAGAAGGTCACTTAGGGACATGCATTGTCCAAAAGTTGTTTATTTCTTCAGTGTAAGTGGAAGTAGACATTTTCAATTTTGAGCTGCGATCTCCCTGGGCTCATTTTAAAGATTTCAGCAAGGGTCCGCTGGGGCGACAGACGTATTTGTCGATAACAGCTCGCCTGGTGGCCAGAGGGGTCAGAGAAAAGTGGCTCTCCATTCCAGCGCGGCCTCCAGAGTGTATATTACCTGTGAATGAATTTCACTTGACAGGGAAACCATGTTTTAAAGGCACAATCCATATAGTCTGCAGCAATTGTTAAAGTCTAACCTTTTCCTTTGCGTAATGTTTTAGTCGATACAAGTTTATGTTCAGTCGCATTTATTATTTACTCAGTGTGCCACACTGGCAAATAACATCCTCTTGACGCTATGCAGCAACTGTGCTGTCGTTGCAGAAGCAGGTGAATTGGTTTCTACTTAGTCCGTCATTATCATCCCTTTAAAGCAGGGGTCTCAAACTCGCCAATTGCGGCCCGCAAGACGATATTTTGTGGCCCCCACCTTGATATGAAAGTTTAATGTTAGTGCGGCCCGCAAATTTATTTATTTTTTATAAAGTTATTTTTTTTGGGGGCATTTTTTAATTTTTATTGACAGGACAGTGGATAGAGTCTTGGAAAGGGGGGAGAGAGAGAGTGGATGCGGAAAGGGCCACAGGCCGGATTCGAACCCGGGCCGCCGCGGTCAGGACCAAGTCTTGTTACATGGGCGCCCGCTCTACCGACTGAGCTAACCAGGCGCCCTCGGCCCGCGAGTTCTATGTGAATGGCAGTTTGCCGTTGGAAGGTCCCTTTGTTGCGCGAGCCCGAGCTGAACGAACCGACCAATCACAGCGGGGTATATGCCTCCCGGGGGCGGGCCAATCGGCCGGGCTTGATGCAAGCAGAGAAACATTTCACAACAACTATGGCGGCCCGTGTAACATCGCATAAGCTTGATTAAAGCTTGATTTATACTTCTGCGTTGAATCGACGCCGCAGCCTGACTCCACCTCTCCAGACATGGAACTACACGTCGCGGCGACGCAGACCGCAACAGCTGTGATTGGTCCAGTCTCTCAGCGACGCTGAGCGGCCAGGACCAAGTTCTACTTCTCTCTGCCTCCATCTGTTCAATGTTTGTTCACACAAATCCACTCAGATATATGTTCTCTTTTCGGCGTTGCAGTAATGTCAGTAAAAGTTCTGTGGTTCAACAGTTATTAGCTCCAACTCCGCTCAGTTTCTGTTTGGAGTACAAGAAGAAGAAGGAACTCATAGAGACGCCGCCGCCAACTAGCGGTTTGGTGGTGTAACTGCAGAGCAACACAAACACAGCAGGCACAACTTTATTGTGGAGTGACACCAAGTGGAATGAATATATATCATGTCTTTTTCAAAGCCTGCAGTGAAGAGAAAGGTTGGTGACGAGCACAGACAATTTCAGGAAAAGTGGGAGACGCAATAGAGGCCATGTTCAGAAGAACCGTTCATGTTCTTCAATGTTCCATTCATGTTCAGGACAGTTCATGTTCAGAAGAACCCATTCAAGTTAAAGAACTGTTAATAATGATGTTTGAGAAGATTGTTTTTTTTTTAACAAAGCTTTTTTTGTGGAATACCTGATGCGGCCCAGCCTCACCCAGACTCTGCCTCCAGCGGCCCCCAGGTAAATTGAGTTTGAGACCACTGCTTTAAAGGTAATTGTTCCTCGTAGATCTATTACGGTTGGCGGTTTACAGGGCACTTTTAAATCATGGAACAAGCAAAATGCTAATAGGCGCCGGCTATCCAATAATTGCAGGCAATTATTACAAAAGTTCTCTTTTCATCTAATTGCACATAATGAAATCATGAGATGGTGAAACAGGGATGATAATTTCTGCAAATATGCATATCAAAAACCCTACTTTCACTGTCAAGAGTGTCTGCTTGACGTCACCACACTTGAGAATAGGAAAATATCCCATCTCAACATGACCTGACTGTCCACTGTGAGCATCTCAAATGTAAGATTTTTTCCCCCAGCTCTTACATAGATCCTCACATGACATCTATAGAAGCTCATTTACATTTTCACGCTGGGCATAAATGAAACATTCCATAACCGAGAGCGTCCCCTTTTTCTTTATGTTTCATTGATAAGTCAGTTCAGTCACACCGTGCCACACTGCGGCGAGACTCTGAAAGGGGCACGACTTTCCATCAACGCCTGAGTGCTTGTATAGTGGAGCCGAGGAGAATCTCTTTTGGTCGGTAAAGCCCCGCAGGTGGAACTGAATCCAGCAAGTCAAATAGAGTCTGACGCTCACTTGAGGCATCTGAATGTACATGAGGAGAAACGTAGCAGCCTGAGCACAAAGGGGAGCCACATTATGTGTGTGCGTGGTCCGTCATTAATCATCCAGAACAAACAGGAGGAAAAATGAGCTCAGAAATGTCAGCGGTGCCACGTACCGGTGCACGTATTATCAAGGTCCTTGAGAAGAAAGTTTGAGGAAATGAATGCTACTGCTTTAATAGATGAAATAGTTATAAAATCATTAGGATCTTTAATCAACTTAGAGGTTATTAACAGATCCTCCTTTGAAAATTGAATATAAAGTCCTGCAGGATTCTCGCGCTCTGCTAATTAAAATTGGGGCTTTTTCCAGTCAGAGGTTTGACAATAATACTTTGCCTGAATATTTCTTCACACGTTTCAATTGTGTTGCCTCAAAGCAAGCCTGGTGCTGTTTTGAGAGTTGCATCAGTGCCAAGGAGGTCAGCTCCAGCAGGATGTAAACAGACAATCCTGTGCTGAAGTTTTCTGAACATTTTCAATGAACTAAGTGGCCTCAAATTCAGTATTTATATGTGTAAGAGACAATTATGCACATATTTGGTACAATTGTTTATGTTGGCATAACATCTTGCAAAAGTTCAAGTTTGTACCACAGTTATCAGATAGTTTAAATAGCCACCATGTAGGATTACGCTGTTTATGTAGGACCGTGTTACATAGGGCTGACCCGAAAGCTTTGACCGTTACCATGGTATTCGACCTCCAAATCACTATTCGAATGCTTTGTTTTAAAATTAAAAAAATAAATACATTTACATTTAAGTTTGTAATAATGATGTATAAATCCCCAAATAGCCCATGAAATAAGGAATATCCCACAACATTATTCATTATTCATCTTCAACATTAATTATTATTAGTTATTCTCAGACAGATGTCGCTGTTTGTTGTGTGTAGAGGTGTGTGTGTGTACAGTAGTGTGGCAGCAGCACGGTCCGTGCACTGAAACGGAGGAGATGGAGACAGACAGACAGGAGAACATGTCAGCCGCCGCGCTCCGTGCTGCTTCGAATACCTTTCGAATATTTTTCAGCGAAGCATCGAAGCCCAAAAAATGGTATTTGGGACAGCCCTAGTGTTATATATAGCGTATTATAGCATACAGTGATAGTGTAATAATGTTTAACGTAGACCTATATGGAACATCAAGTTGGTAGTGTAACAGGCGTGATGTAACTTTGATGGAAAATAGTGATTCATTTCATAGTTGACAACTAATTGATTAATCAATTAATTCACATTATATTTACTTTTTTAATTAGAGGATGTGCGTGCACTTGAAAATGTATTTTTGGTACAAATATATTTAATTTGAATACATTTAAACAATGTAGTAAAATCTCCGGTTCTTCAATATGCTCACCAACAGCACCTCTGCATGATAAACATGTGTAACTGATAACATTAACGATGGCTGTGTTCCATTTGAAGTGTGTGACAGTGAGCGAGCGTGCACGACACCAAGGCCCTGGAGCTGCATTACCTGAATGAAATGCCAGGTGTCAATTATTCATGTTATTTATTACACCTGTGCGTTTCCAGCAGTGACGTGTTGAGATGTGCTGATGTGAAAAAGATAGGTCACATCGACCTGAATGTAGCAATAAACACGTCATGATAGGGTGATTATTAACGCCCCTACGTACTTATAGTCTGCCCACACTGGTGTGTTCTCTCTTCTCAACTGTGTATCCAGGTATAACTCCCACACTGTTATCAATGTGAGTTCATAGAGTTTGGTTGCATCACGTGACTTCCAGCATAGCAGAGGTCTAATCAGTTACAATAATTCTGCATTCATGCGATGGCACCAGAAGTGGAAGAAAGGGTTAGAAAAACCTTCCCGTTATTCTGACTTAGGAGTGTTAACACAGATACACACTGCTGGTGTTACGTTTTTAGAGCGAATATAAACTGTGCATAATTCCTTTTAAATTAGCTGAACCCTTTTGTATTAGTCTTGAAACTTGATTTCATTTCACTGCCATGGTGGCTTTGCTTCCATTCTGCCCGTGTTTGTTGGCAGCATCTTAATCTTGTAAACCATTTTTATTTGAGTGTCCTGAAAATTGCCAACAATGGAATGAAAAAAAAGTAGTGTCTGCTTTCTGATAACAATCCATCAATTTTATAGATGGGAAAATTACAGCCACGGGACACTACACCTGTCAGTAATAACAGAAAATGATGATAATTCATACATGTCTGAAATCTTGCTGCTCACTATAAAATAATCCATTGAACAACAAGGGAATGATTTTGGACTCAGCACAGATGTTTGAATTTATTCTCGCTGATAAGACCTCAATGGACCTTTTTCACAGCAGATATTTTGACATTTCAGGAAGAGCACAGGGTTTAATAATTTAACGAATTGAACACTCAAAAGCTTAATATCAAAGTTTACCACAACACCTGTTGCTGTTTGACTATCAACTGGCATAGAGATAAACAGATTCTGTATTTACATGAAGAATCTGAAGGCAACGGGACAAGATTTTGGCATCGGAAGCGTTCTTAAGCGTTCGTTTGTAGTTCGAGTAGTATTGACCAATCACATTTGAGTAGGCTTTGGTTGAGTGCAGGTACGCCACTGGCTATCGCCCGACCATGATTTTGCTAGCGATAAGCTTAAAATGATTTTGTAAACTGGCTATTTGTGAAACAATCTGGTCGTACACGTTGTGTCTCAACTCAAACTCCAGTCTCGCATCTCACGTTGCTAATCGGACTGTGAACAATGTTATCCGCTGGCTACAACGGAAACACCAGAAATATAACCCCTTGTCCCCAGAGGCTTATCGTCAGACCGATAGCCGATGGGTTCTGAGACCGCAGAGGTACAGAAATGGTAAAGGTGTATGCTAGCACACCGAGAGTAAAGGGGGGGCCTCATAGTTCTGAGAGGAGGTGTAACCAGGCTTAAGTGAAAACACCTGTGTGGGTGGACGAAGAGCCTTTGGATTAAGTAGCTTATTTAATTTGTGTTCGCTCGTTTTGTGTTGTTAAATATATCACACAACCAGATTCAATACATCCATCCATTATGTGTAACCGCTTATCCTATTCAGGGTCGTGGCAGGGCCTGGAGCCGATCCCAGCTGGCATTGGGCGAAGGCAGATTTAATACATTAATAAATATTTTGGTTTTATATTCAGATTTTTTAGAAGGACTATCTTTACATTTAGTATAAATAAAATATGTATATTCATGTTTTTTTTCTTGAGGCTAAGCTAAGAAAAGGAATAGTACAGAGTAGAAGTACAGGAGCGAGGTGTTTAGATAAAGAAAGCAATCGAGAGATATGTCAATACTTCCTCATACACAAGCAATGGGCATTATAGATTCGACATCTGTATCTGAAACTCCCAAACGGCCAAACCAGGTTAAGATGTCAGAGTTCATGCGAAAGGACACTTTCCATCTTGCCATTCGCACTTGCATAATTGTGTTTTTGAGATGTAAGACATCACACTCTTCGGATGAAACACCTCAACACATCACTTCAGCAAATAATACCAGTTTTCCTTCCCATATGTCGCCCTCTGCGTCTCACGCCCTTAACCTCGAAAAACAAGCTACTCACAAACTAGACCTGAGAAATGAGTCCTGACGTGTTAGGGTCCCTTCTGGATAGGAGGTGTAGTCCTGTTTCCCTGTGAGAGCCAGCCAACCCCGAAACACACACCGCCCAGACACTGGCAGGTGCAGAAACGTTCTACTTTTGATCTCTCCGCAGAGTGCCTCGCTATGATTATCTCAAGCTCGCTGCCTTTGATTCATTTGCTGCTGCTGCTGCACTGTGCAATCCATCTATTTTAGTCCATCTATTGCATGGTTTTTCTTGTGTTTCACATGATTGTGGTGGAGAGCAGTCAGGCGCAGCATGCCAGTATTAAAGCGGAGTACACCTACACATTTTCATGCAAAGAAATACATTGCGGGAAGTAAAAATAACCATTCATCTTCGCACTTGTTGTGCCTGAGTGGGTAAATATAAGGGTAGTGAACCAAAAACATCCAGTTGTAGACAACCTCTTCACAACTGAACATATGGTTGTCTCCATTCAAAACATTTAAATTAGAGGAGGTGGCACTGTAAGCCAATCAGGATCTGGTATTATGCATATGTGGACTTTAGGGCTGTCAATTGATTAATCACAAATTAATTGCAAATTTTTTATCTGATAAAAATGTAGTATTTAATACTCTTATCAACATGGGAGTGGACAAATATGCTTGCTTTATACAAATGTATGTATATATTTATTACTGGAAATCAATTAACAACACAAAACAACGACAAATATTGACCAGAAAGCATAAAAAGTATCCTCAAGTCATAACATGGCAAACTCAAGCCCGACATTCAACAACAGCTGTCAGTGTGTCAGTGTGCTGACTTGACTAATACTTGCCCCAAACTGCATGTGATTATCATAAAGTGGGCATGTCTGTAAAGGGGAGACTCGTGGGTACCCATAGAACCCATTTTCATTCACATATCTTGAGGTCTGAGGTCAAGGGACTCTTGAAAATGGTCATGCCAGTTTGTCCTCGCCAAAATTTTGCATAAGTTTGGAGGATTTTGTAGGTGATGCGGGACTTGACCGGGAGCCAATGGAGGTGGATGAGGGTGGGGTTGATGTGCTGCCAGAGCTTGGTACGGGTGAGAACCCTGGCAGCTGAGTTTTGCACATACTGGAGCCTGTCCAGGGCTTTGCTAGGAACCCCGGACAGAACTCCATTGCAGTAGTCCAAACGGGAGGTGACGAAAGCGTGGATGAGGGTTTCTGCCACAGAGTCAGAGAGTGATTGCCGGAGACGTGAAATGTTTTTTAGGTGGAAGAAGGCGGATTTGGTGATGAACCTGATGTGAGACTGGAATGAAAGAGTTGGGTCCAGAATGACACCCAGGTTGCAGACTTCCGAGGAAGGGGAGAAAGAGCAGCCGTCAACGTCCAGGTGTAGATCTCCAACCTTCCGGAGCAGGGCTTTGGGTGCCACAACCATGAGCTCGGTTTTGTTGCTGTTGAGTTTTAGGAAGTTAGATGACATCCAGATGATGAGCTTTAAAACTGAGCCCGCTACAACCTAAAAATCGCAATTTGCATTATTGCGTTAAAGAAATTAGTGTGACATTATCGCGTTAACTTTGACAGCCCTAGTGAACTTAAAATTCATTCAGTAATTATAGTCAAATGATATTTGTTTGCAAAATATCATGAGGAATTTACAGATTTTCCTGAACCACAGATTATGCCAGTCAGTGAAGACCGCAAAAAAACAATATGGCAAAAAAACAATATGGCAATTGTTATGTTTTTATTGATTGTGGGGACCGAGAGGCAGAAACAGCGGTGGAAATGTTCTGAATTTTCTCACATAAAAAGAGAAGATTGTGTTTCTTTTGGCACCTGAATCTGTTGTGAAGCAAATAAACATTTGGATTATGACTTCGGTCGATTTTTTTTGAGATGTGAAGAAGAACCAAACAGAGCCAAAACCGCAGAGGAGGCACTGAGCTGGTCTTTGCTTTTTGTGGATTTTGTATTTGTGCTGGTGGCAGTGGTGAGGGGTGTTTGTGTGTGTGATGTTTTGCCCCTGAGTCAGAAAGCACAAAAGTCGTACTGCAATACAGATGGGATTTCTATCCTCAGTGCCTCCAGAATTTACACACACACACACACCTACAAGAACAACACAATAACTATTTAAAACACATCCTGTCGAGTTACTTTGTCAGCAAAGTTGAAGCTTTATTATAATATTCTCCTCTGTGATAATTTATTCTGTAGCAAACCTTTTTTTTTATTTACTGTGCTTTCAATTGTACAGCCAACAAGCTTTTGTGAAGATGTAATAAGCAGGAATAAAAATCCAAAATATAACCAGCGCTTCATCATAGATCATAGATGTGAGTCTGCCGTATCATTATTACTTCCAGCTTCGGGTAAAGATCAATAATTGCCCTGCAGTTAATCACATCAAACGGCCTCATTAGAGCTGGCACAGATATTGGCTTTGCTCTGGAGTGAATCTCTTTGCATCTTCAGTCTCTCTGTAGTCTGAATTTTTAAGTGCCCAGGAAATGTCTTGGTAAATGTTTGTTTATATTCTGAAACAATTTTTGTCTGTACTTTGTTTTTTTTGTGTGTATAGGTTTCAGAAAAAAATTAGATTTTTTGGTCATATCTGTGATGTGAGTTGTAAAACTGACAGTGAAAGTGTGTATTTTTAACATCCAATAGCAGAGTCAGTTGTAGGAAGTTGTCTTTTCATCTTCAAATATTTGATCTTTTCTTTTGTTGCTCTGCTCAACATGCTGATTTGCAGTGAGGCAAAAACTTCTTCGACAGGCCAAATGAAAGACTCTTTTTTTGCTGTGAACAGAAGCAGAAAACACTCACTATGAATCCCTTCTGTATTCATCTTTGTGTCAAAGAAATCCTGCCACGTTCAGGGTCTGTGCTTTCTATATTTTATTGTTAACAAATTCCAATATGAAATGGCCAGACAATGCCAGATGTTAACCAGAGTACCGTGATAGTATTTCAGATTGTGTCATCAAATATTTAGCAGTTTATTTCTTTATATATATAAAATGAATGAGCAGAAAGTAAAATTCAATTTCTTCACAGAGAGAGAGTTTGTTTGGCCTTTACTCCTCTACGAAAGATTCATCTTTTAAAATATGACTCTTGAAAATCACTTATTGCTGCACGTTACTGATTTCTGAATCATCAGCTGAATGTACTCGCTCTAATGTGTTCCTGTGTGCAAAACAAGTTTCTACCTTCACTCCTCCACTCTTATTTAAATAAACCACTTTATCATCATACATGATCATTTAAAGGAGCTAAATTCCAAATTCAGAGCATATCCAGCTCTGTGATCTCACAGAAATACGTGAAATGACCACGCATGACCTCTTTACAGTGCATTACGTGGTGATTGCACATAATGTATTGAAATTACATGTCGGCACCAAATTATTTCTATTCTATTGTCATATTTATGTCTCTACCGAAATGGCCTGTGTTGAACAATAGAAATATTATAAATGTGCATACTATTATAACTATTTATTTGTTTATTCAACTTTTTTGCCTGGCTGCTTCCCAGAGGAGCATAAAGTGAGCGATGGACATAAATAGAATTTGGAAAAATCCAGCACACAGATTTTGGGAGCAATCTCAAACTTTTTCATGTCAAGGACCTCCAAAATCGATGTACAATAGACCACAGACCATGGATGTATGAGAGTTTGAGCCCTTTGTGTTAGTAAATAGCCTTCAACTACGTTAAATTCTGTTTATGTCAAGCTATTAGCACTACTAGTTGTTTGGGAACAGAGACTTTAATATATCCACCACGGTACAGGCTTACAGCATACAGCCCATGGGTGTATTATGTATGGGATAATGTATAGCGAGCGGGTCATTGTTGTGAAATAAACCCTGACTGGGCAAAGCGGAGGGGAACCGGATATGTCGTATGAGTGTGCAGGGCGGTGCAGTCCCGTAGGTCTGATGCACATTCATTATGCCGAGGAAAATAACTCTGGATTCAGCTATTAGTGAAACTTTATAACTTTTAGGACATAATGATTTAAATAAGGGCTATTTAAGTGTTCGTACTGGGAAATTGATTTACCTCAAAAAATCCATCTGATTTACAGACGTCTCTTTATACATCCATGGCAATGGACTCATTGGCGTTTTCAGTCCAAAATGGCGGAAGCACTACCGCAGCACCATGTAGTGGCCGTTGTCAAAAAAGCACCAGAGTTTCGTCTCTTTGTTTCTATACTCTTTGTTCGCACACTCTGAGGTAACGCTGAGTTATCTTGTTAGCCACGATTGACATTCTGTACCCAACTTACAGCGGTGCATTTATTCAAAGCTGTTTTGACGCTGGAAGAGTTAGTAATGTATGTGTTACATATTTTTTATTGTGTATGTATGTGTGCAAATCATATATGGTCTTGAAACCCTGAATATATGTACAAAAGCTTGTGAGTCCATTGTGTAGATTATTAGTAGAAATTTCAGTCTGGACCAAAATGGTAGACTGATTTACAGTCTGCATCCTGCACATAGTCTGACCCATTGGTCATATAACATATTGATAGTTTTAAGTCCTTCAAACCCTGAAGCTCATAGCTCACACAATAAACAGCACTGTTGTAGATTTATCTTCAACGTTGCTCCCACAAAGCCAGTATTTCAGCTGAAAGCATTTCACTGCAGTCATACACTCGACCTCTGACATAGAATAAAAACACTCCAATCTCATTTTGCATTTTGCACATTAAAATATTTTCACATGATACAGACCCCATCGTGAGGTGTAAAGGAAATTGTAACAGATGAGATAGAGCGCTGCATTTAAGTGGAATTTATTGGTGGGAACACAGAGCAATCGGATGCTAATTAAGATTGCTGGCTACGGAGAAGGAGGCAATGTGGGAACCATTAACTGTAAATGAAGTGAGATAGGAACAACCTATTCAGCAAATGTAGTGACATGCCAATTCACCTTGTTTCACCTTTGTATGATGTCGGCGTACGCACACTATCTGTCTATCTGTCTGTTTCATCAGAAACTGCATCGATTCATCAAAAGGCTCGTTTTTTTGACCTCATATCACCTGCTCTCTACACTTTTAACATCCCACAGTGCTTGGCGGGGAATCAAATTTGTCTTGCCACCTTAAAGAAATAAAATCAATACTGATAAATAATGATGAGTCCTGCAATTACACAGACACAGGCACACACTGGTGACCGTGACTGATAATGCTGCAGACTCTGGAGGCAAACACATGAATGCACATATGGTGCTCTAAATTACATCGTGCATCTCAATTAAGCTGCACAGCTGGGGGTGTTTTAGACATGCAGCACACCATGTTGCACTTGTTTGAACTTTCCTGGGAGTGGCATTGGCAGATGAGTGAAGCCTGAGAAATGTACACTTTTGCGGTGATACATTAGCAGCAGTCGGTCAGTGAAAGCATGATAGCATATTGGGTGTAGGGGCATTTGAGGATTCTTGCTTTTATGTTGCTGTCATGGGGACAGCTGCATTATCTACAACACATGTGAAGTACGGACATCTCTGGGAATTCGTTTCAAATGTTTACGAGCTTATTAAGGGGGAACGAAAAAGACACAGAGGATGTGGCTTCTCTGATTATGTTTACCACTGTCAACACTGTCAGTGGGAACTGCCATCAAGCAGGGCTTGGAAGTGAAAATGCAGAAAGGATCTGTGCGTGCATTATTGGTAATTAGGCTTGTAATGTCAGCATCCTAATGTCGCTTATTTATATCCATTTAGTATTATATATGAGAGAGTATTTGAGGCTAATATATTTGTGAGAGAATAAGGAGCGTCCAGTTCATCAGTGGGGTTTATCTCATGTATTCAAGTACCAGAGGCTGACACTGTGCTAAAGCGATAATGCATGCCAGGAGGTTTAGCATATATCTCCCTCTGGAGCCCCTGCATGTGGCTTGAACTGGTTTCACACACCGTTGTCGATGCACACAAAGCAAGTAGGCTGATGATGATCGCTCTGCTTTGAAGATTACCACGTGTGCGTCCATGCTTTGTTGCCTTGTGCATATATTTCCTGGGAATCAGAAGGCTGTGATGAAGGTTCGATTGACCTCTGTCTGGCAGCTCCTTCCTGTCTTGATTATGACAAATGATGCATGTGTACACACACACACACACACAAACACAAATGGCTTTTTAACGAGCTTGCGTCCTATAGCAGAAAATAAGTTTGTGGGGTTATGGTAAAAAAAAAGAAAGCCCTCTTCATGGCCAGCATTGTGCGGACGCCAGTTCTGAATGCTATCAGAGTTTAGGTTAATGTTAGCATCTCTGTCCTGCTCTTTATTACATTTGGGGAAGTTTACATAAGTTTAAACACAGCAAACGCAGCTAACATTACCCGAGATTGCATAACGTTTGCCAAACACACCGGTTAGTCCTCGTCCGAAAAGCCTTTTCTCTTGTAACATTAAAAGTGAAAACCTACAATTTGTAAAGTGTGTAAGCTAAGCAGTCAAACAGGGTTACCTAGGAAAAAAAGTACGATAAAGTAGACTTAACCTGCTAAAAGAAGTACACTGAAGTAGACTTAACCTGCTAAAAAAAAGTATAATGAAGTAGATTTAACCTATGCTAAAAAAAGTACACCTAAGTAGACTTAATTTAAGAATACTTAGTATAGTCATGATTAATGTACTAAAAGTGTGCTATTTCTGATGTACTAACAATGTATTTATTAGGCTAATGGAATATCATTAGTGCTACTTAAGATATACTAAAACACAATTCAAGTGTACTTGACTGACACCATAAAGATTTACTTAAATATACTTAAGTACAACTTTTTTAACTAATCAATACTTTTTAACAGTACAACTTTGTTTCAACTTGAAGTGTATTTCAATTATATTTAAGAGAACTTGAAAGTCATTTCATATTCTAATATTTACCTATAATCCACACATTTTTATTGCATTATAAATATATTTCTTATATATCAAAAGTGTTAAAAAGTGTATTTTTAAAAAGTACACTATTAGAAAAAATATGTACTTGAGTATATTTCAGTGCATCTTAACAATGTCTCAAAATAGTACAGTCAAGTGACTAATGATTGATAATACGTGACTCATGTGCACATGGAAGTATACTAAGTATACTTAAATTAAGTGTACTTTTTTTTTTACCTTAGCCTCAGTCTTTTAGTATTATTATCATCATGTATGTAGCTGTTATGTGCATAATTAAGACCCCTTTTCAAGATTCTTGAGTCTGACGGAAACATTAAAAGGTCAGTTTTTAACCAACTCATGAAGCTATCATTAACTTAATTGGTGAGCTAGCTACAGCTGATAAAACCTGTTATTTCAGTAGGTAAAATTGACTGTCGCCGTTTCCAAATGGGAGGCCTGCTTTTGTCTACCTCTGTAAAATTGAGGAGTCGTTGTTTCAAACATTACTGCAAATTTCAAGAGGTGAAATCTGCCGCCGCTATCATTGTAGATTGCATATGTGTTATGCAAAAATGGACAGCTTGACAGGCGTAGCAACAGTAACTATATGTAAATTGGTAGAATAATTCATGAACACAGCTGATGTTAGTGAAACATCTATCATAGATGTTTATTTTCCAACACATGCAAGAGGCTACATTTTTCTCTTTACATCCTCCTCTATAATCCCACCTGCTTTTATTTTGATACTATTCCCACTGATCAGAGCTTCAACCACCCACGCAACTCTTATTTCCATGATCACAGTCAACATGCTTTAGCTAATGGGACAGCTCACTCCTCTTGAATCTGCCCACTCAGCACATTGCGATCTGCCTAATTGAATAATCAATAATCGAATGAACACTGCAGGCTTAGAAACTGCTGAAACATTATACTCATGTATGAGTAAATACAGAGAGATCTGTAGTACAGTATGTTTGGTGATTGACCAACCATATCATAATATAATAATACTCTTTTCTTGATTATGGTTCCTTCAGGAGTTTTGTTATCTCAATTTTAATTCAGTTTTTAAAGCGAATTATTCAAATTTGAACCCCCGCTGGGTGTAAAATGATCAAACCTTTTTAGGGGAATGTTCTCCGTTTATAGTCCATAACAGAGCAGTGCATTCATTTGACGTTTCCTGTGGAGAATCTGCAATTCATTTTAAGTTCAGCTCTTATCTCCTCAGTGATTTAGGTGGTATTGAGCCTTCCTGGGCTGACAGAGAGAACATGTTGCTACAGTAAGTGCTGCAGCCCAAGAGGACATTTTAAGTGAGAAGTGGGCTGAGTGGAGTGGAGTTGGCGTGGACCAACTGTGGCTATAAAAAGCCTAAGGCAGGGGTAGACAATGATACTAAATACAAATTGCCTTGTAGTTTGCCAGCAGTCAAATACGTCCAAACAAATGTTCTGCTTAATCATTGATAATCATAGACAATCAATTAACCAGGCTGTTCTCATACAAACTTCATAGCTATACCTATGAAAAAGTAATGCACTGTATATATTCGTATATATCCCACAAAATCAATTCGTATGTAATCCACGTAATTGGGAACCAGGAAGTATGGGTAAAAAAAAAAAAAAAACGTTCGCCCAGGAGACCGGTGTTCGTACCCTGTGAGAAACCAGAAGTCAACGTTGACTTATTTGTCACTAAGTTACGCCACTTTGTTATTTTAAGCCAAACCACCATCTTTTCCTAAACCAAACTAAGTAGTTTTTGTCATGAAACTTTGATACTTAAAGGACCAGTGTGTAACATTTAGGGGGATCTATTGGCAGAAATGGAATATAATATTAACAAGTATGTTTTCTTTAGTGTATAATCACCTGAAAATAAGAATCGTTGTGTTTTCGTTACCTTAGAAAGAGCTGTTTATACTGTATCTACATAGGGAGCAGGTCCTCTTCACGGAGTTCGCCATATTGCACCACTATGTTTCAACAGTAGCCCAGAACGGACAAACCAAACTCTGTTTACTTTTCCTGCTTGGTCCGGAGTCAATAACATTACTCGCTGCCGTCGCCGCTGCTCTCGCACTCTCGCACTCTCGCACTCTCGCTTCACCACTCACTTCACATGTACACACATACTCTAACCACTGGCTCTACTCCAAAAGGCATAAATAGAATATAATATTAACAAGTATCTTTTCTTTAGTGTATAACCACTACAAAATAAGAATTGTGTTTTTGTGATCGTAGAATGAGCCGTTTATATCTACGCTACTTCTGGTGTTATTTGAACCCAAACCACAATCTTTTCCTAAACCTAACTAAGTAGTTTTATTTTGAAAAGACTGGAACGGAAATTAACACGTGGGTCATGTATAGCTGGACATTCGTAGGAAAACGCACAAAAAATGAGGAATAGCTTTTCGTAAGATATCATACGAACCGTTGAATAAACATGATGCATACATTATTATTCGATTTTTGGTTTATGATGCTGGATATAACCTAAGAACACCAAACTGAGTAAAGATCTTGATAACATACAAATCCCGGGTTTACATATTTTAGTCTACTATGCATTTACTGATCTGTCATTCATCTACATTAACTGAGACGTCACATTTTAGTTGTTATGTGCTTCTTACCGAGACAGCAATGATATGCTTATTCAACATTTCCTCATGCAGTTTGAATCTCTCAAAAACAGCTACAGCAGAAGTGGAAACTAACAGGCAATCAGCGGGCCAATAAAGGTTACCACTGCTGGCATTCCAGCAGTGTACAATTTGTCAAAGACCCTAATGAAAATGCTGCAGTGGCACATAGAAATGTTTTTTTGCATCGTGTGGATACTTTTAGCTCACAGTTGTGGATACAATAAAATGAAACAAATTTGATTTCTTTTATTGAATTGAAAAAACATACCAAAGCCACGATGCACATTTAGACTTGATCTCAAACAAGGATTTACTGATGTTAATACAGCTTGCATAATAAAAAAGGCACCAGTTAAACCTGTATAGATGTATTCCTTCCACAGAATACCATAGCAACAAGCTGGACAAAATGTTTCCAATGATGCTCATCTTGGGAAAACACCAAAAAAGTCATGTTTTCACTGTCTGAAAATGAGGTAATGGGGTGTTTAGGGCCGTGTAGTTGGTTCAGTGTCTGCCAATGCACCACAAGCATCTCCTGAATATGAATGCACTGCAACAATGGAATGCAAAACAAAGCCTGTTTTTCCCCCAGGGACTTGTTGTTGTAGTGCTAACATATGAGCTGTAATGCAGGCTCTTGTTCCAGTTGCAGAGGTTGGGTCAACATGGTTTCTAAGGCGGCTCTAAATTCTTGTTAGGGAACACAATCCGGGGGGATTTTTGAAGCTCACGGTCACGCTGTTTTCGCAGTCGTTCTGATCATCAGGCAGGGTAATCAAGCGCATTTTGTTCCACGTCGTCAGACATCAAAGTGACGCGTGCAAACATCCTCTGAGCTGATTGAGGTGGAGGGGCATCGGCATGGACTAAATCAGCTGAAGAAGTGAACAGAAAGAATGACAATACATATGCTATTCCTTACCAAAGTACCACGCCGTTCTGCCAAGCATGACATCATCCCCCCCTGCTAGATCCTACCCTCAGGCTGGCTCGCTTTGCCAAGAGAAGTGTCTTCACTCAGGCATAACTTTGCAGTTTCTGTGACCTTTTCTTGGACTCTCGTACGCAAACTGAGCCAAGCATTTCAAGTCTGATATAAACCTGAGTTGACCGCATGAAACAAATGAGGTATGCACAAGTCTTGTCATGTAGCCAGTTTTGAATAAGGAGTGCTTGTTTCAGTCTTTGATTTGTTTTCTGAATGGATACAAGCGGTAGGCAAAGGCGAGCAGACTTGTTGAAGATGTTTCAGGACTCTTTGAGTCTTGCAGAAAGAACAAATAACATCTCCACTTGTCTTTCTTTAAAGGTACAGTGTGTAGGATTTGGCGGCATCTAGTGGTGTGGTTGCAGATTGAGCACTCGTATCAGTCTGTCACACACACACAAACACACTCCCTCACTCTCTCTGTCTGTCTATTCTTAGTCGACCAACACTCATACGATTTTGTCGACTAATCGATAAGTTGATTTAATCGACAGATCTGTAAAACTGAGTTTCTCCACAAAGAATCACTCAAAAGCACCACTTTAAATCTTCATTCAGCATGAGAAAAGCAAAAATAAATGCAGTACCTGTGAGGGTTTCTGGACAATATTTGTCATTGTTTTCTGTTTTTAATTGATTTCCGGTAATACATATATACATACATTTGCATAAAGCAAGCATATTTGTTGATAAGATATGTAATTGATATTACATTCTTCCTTTAAGGTGCATTTTGAACAGATAAAAAATGTGCGATTAATTTGTGATTAATTGCGATTAACTATTTTAATCGATTGACAGCACTGATAAACATATATAGACTATATATAAACAGGGTTGTTAAAGTTAAAGTGACAGTATAATGGTGAAGTATGTATTGATGAGCTCAAGAGGTCAAAAGTCATATGGCCTGGGGGATGAAGCTTAACGTAGCACTCGAAGACATCCTATAAAACCCGGGTGACTGAACATCTTCACAGACATGTACTGAGCTTTCTTTCACTGTCTTGGTGCCATAGCAACAGAGCATGAGGCTGTGTTGGTTTATCTTTACAGGACTGAGGGAGCAGGGGAATCACCTGTTTCTGCTTTGACTCCCTGCAATGGCATGACTGAATACCAACACTGTAACCTCTTTGTCTTTATGTTTGTTTCTTATCTTTGTTTGTACATCCGTGTCTTGTCTCCCTGATGAACACATGGTGAGACTTCCCACAGCGTACCATTTACCCACTCTGAGCAATCACCTCCTGAATTAGTTCGCTCGTGATTTCCTGCAATCTCGAAATTACAACGCCACCTGCCTAATCCCACCGGGGGCCATCCCTCTCGAAACAGCATTTAGACTCTGTGCTTTTTTAAAAAAAAAAAACTTCTCTCAAAGGCTTTTCTGTTCTCTCTCCATGTCTGCATCGGTTTAACCAAGCCCACTAGGGTGTAAAATTGAAAAGCAGACAGTCAGACAACACAAAAGATATTTTCTTTCACTCCACCGCAACCTAATAAAAAATATATTTTTGTTGTTAGAGTGCATGGACAGCATCTTTTGAAACAAATTGTGCGGACACATACTGTAGCATGCCACTGTTATCACAAGAGGATGCATTACTACTTATAAAGGCTTTAGAGGCTGATAGAGGTACTCCAGAGCGTTTCCATTTAAAATGTCATAGGCTTATCTTAATTCATCAGTGGGACTGAGGCACACAGCAGCTGAATCTGTTTGAGATTCTTCCCACCTACATTGTATTAACTATTCATGGCCTGGCAGAGTGAGTTATTACAGTGAATGACAGCACAGGGGTCAGAAGAGAGAGGAAGCAGAAAAAATAGCAGAAGCGATGGATCAGTGTTCAGAGCAAACAGATGATATTAATGCTCACGAACTCCGACAGTAGACAGATGATTCTTAGAGGTGCTGAAGAATTTTGATGGAAGAGTTTCCCTCAGGTTTCACATCCTCTCGTTTTTCCTTTTGAAGCTAAAAGGAAACTTTATTAAAGTAGTATTTTATATTCACACGCTACAAGCTCGAGACACTGACTCATAAAGTTTTATTACGGACTGTACAGCTGTTCGTTTAAAGTTATAGCTACCTTTTATTCATGCTTCTTCTTTCCAGTATATCTCTGGAAAACATGGTGGAAAGTACAGTTTTTAACAGCTGAATTGTTTTTGTTATTTGCGCTTTCATGTGTATAATCCCTCTTCACAGGCTCCTTGAGCAAAGATTTAAACCTGGAGAAACGCGTTTGTTTCACCTCAATTTGACTGTACCTTTGTCAGCCACACTCGCAGCAGTCTGTCAGTTCTTCCACCACTTTGGTCCAGATTTAAATATTTCAACAACTTGCATTGCATGACATTTTCTATAGACATTCATGATTCCCTGATGAATTATCCTAATGGCCTTGGTGAGCCGTTGACTTTTCCTCTAGTGCCACCACAAGGTTGACATTTGTGTTTTTGAAAAGAAATGTCTCGAACTATTGGATGGATTGCTGTGAAATTTGATGCATTCGTTTCTAAGGGAGACTTATGAACAAATACCTACAAAACAGAACCGTTGCTATTGTGTGGACATGAAATAAAGCGCTGACCATTTTCACACCACTCTCACTCACCACTTAGCTTCATTCCAGATGGCCACGTCGTTGCAAAAATATCCGTCATCAAAAACTAGGCCGGCGGATGCTTACCAACGGCCCTAAACCGTCCAATTGCTTGGTGTGTCAGGGCCTTTAGCATTGTCATTTTGAGCATGTTAGCATGATGACATTAGCATCTAACTATAAAGCAAGGAATCTGTCTGTCTGTCCCTCTGTATGTCCTTAGCATATCTCCAGAACCGCTCATCTGATCTACTTCACACTAGTCAGGTGCATTGCTCAGGACCCAAGGGATTGCAGTGTTGAATGTGGTGCAATTTGGCCAGATGGTGGCGCTATAACAATGGACTTTACGTTTTGGCATGTAACTTTTGAACAGTAAGTCTCAGAAACAAAATTTTCCCTGGATGGTGTGGGTCCAGACAAATCTATCCATATAAGCCATGCACATTTGCTTCAGACTGATTTTAAGCCATTTTGAATTTTGTCCAAATCTGATGTTTTCCTATTCCTCTTACAAATTTTGAGCAGTCATGACCAAATTTGGTACAGAACATCTCTGGACCAAGCCGGAAAAAGTCACTCTTTTGGATTCTTGATGTTTCATACAGTTTTGCTATAGCTGGCCCTCAAAACTGGCTCAAATGCTGTGGGCAGGGCTTATATTGGAAAAAATCTCATATCTCCTGAACACTTTGTGCTTTTGCGACCACATTTGGTGGACATATGTAGATATAATGTCTGAGTGACCATGGCAATTTGGTGCAATTTGGCCAATAGGTGGCGCTATAGCAGCATCATCTAACTATAAAGGAAGTCTTGTCTGTCTGTGTATGTACTGTATGACTGCCCTTTGCATATCTCAAGAACCATTCATCCAATCAACTTCACACTTGTACAAGCAGCCATACAGCGGATCTCAACAACGCTGCAAGCAGCACTTCTTGGGGCCAAGCAATCTTCCCAATCCGGACGGGCCCTGCACTAGTTTAGCCTGAAGCACCACGGTGTCTGTAGAGCGCTAGCGGGCTGTATACTCTCAGTCTTGTTTCTACTTCTGCACATCGTTGTGTTTTGTATTTTTTTGTTTTCTGCTGCTTTTGTATTTTCACAAGAAGAATTTTGTTTCTCGTGAGACAAATATATAAAATCTGAAATTTCAAAATGATTCATGTCTATCAATGCAATGTTTGGAGTACAGTTATGGATAGCTTACATACAGAAAAAATACAGAAAAGAAAAACAGATAGAGGAAAACATTCCTCAATATATTTCTACTTTTCAGTGTTGAGCTTCAACCAGCACTTCAGCAGAGCTCATGAATTTAAAATATGAAAGAAGAAACTTTACAAATCCAGTAAGCACTGTCCATCCCAGTTCTGTCCTGAGGCAAAGAAAGGTTTATCTTCTTGCATCTTCTCTGGAGTATTTTAGAATTTCCAATTTTCCATTCTCCTGCAATCACCTCTGTGTTTTTGCCCTGAGAACCTGAATTAAAAGGGAGCGAGGAGCCGAGCAGAGGGTGTAAAAGTGAGAGCGATGTGCTCATTCAAATCACATATACATACGCTCACTAGGATCCTCTTCTCCAAAGTCCTGCTGTGCAGTTTCTGTTTGGTTAAAACTGAGCTGTCGCAGAATAACAAGTGGAACAACAACAGAGTAACACAGTCGCCGACGCCTCAGACAGGAAGAGACTGAACCCACTTTGTTGTGGAGATAAGAGAGACGAGGCAGTGCGGGACATCTGGTCTTGTCTGGTCATTCTACACTACATGTCTGCACTTCAGCCATTACGCAAAGCCTGATTTATTGTTACCAGAGAAGTGTTGGCAAACTATATCTTTGTGTACATTACATACAGTGTAAACTGGCTGGGACATGTGGTATACAGAAATTCAAGTGCAGAAAGATTGCAGACACAATTGGTGTTATAGTGTTAAAAACATATCTATAGAAATGTTTCATTATTATAAACTGTCTGTATTTGGCCACATATTCCATTGTTGTCATATTTCTGTGTGGAGTGTGGTGACAGAGTATATTCTATCACTGTACATGTGTCATGAGGCATCTATTTCTGTGAAACTCAGTAGCTGCAGCACAGGTTTTCCTCGCCAGAGGCATCTGGTTCTAATCCTAAGTCAGTTTAGCCAAGCCCCATTTTCATGCATCCTGTCTTCCCTGAAAACATGGATGGATGTGCTCCTTTGAACAGGACCAGGCTCACTCCTGGCTCTGAAATGTGTTTGCTGGCAGGGGCGCTGCAGAGAGATGGGACACGCCAATGCCTGTTTATAAAATGACCTCCAGTTATCGGGCAATGATGATCATAAAAATGAATTATCATCAAAACTAAAATACCAAATTCTTTCTCACTTTCATTCTTTCTTTCCCCCGTTTCATTGCAGGTGTGTGTGTTAGTGTGTGTGAACAAGTTTGTTGCCAACTGTTTGCAAATATCTAGCGGTATGCCTCGTGGCTCAACCTGAATAGCTCATACTTTCAGAAGCTTACTTGTCAAAGTGCCAAGCTTGACGCTGTGTATCACAAATCAAGGGCTCGTTTATTGTCAATTTTATCATCCAAGGCTTCTGTGGAAGAAAACATGCACACATTGGAAAAACACTGACAAAATTACACTACTTTTATGTCTGTTTTTTAGGTATGAATACAAGTATGGATTTCAAAAAAGTGCCTCGGAATGAGGTAATTGACCACATTTTATTTTATTTTATTTTTTACCTCTTTTGAACATAAAAATGGAAACACAGATGGATAGTAAACAACACATTTCTGCAACACTTTGCATTTCCTGAGCTGGGTCACCACACAGAACAAGACCAAAGAGGGGCAAAGGGTGAATAATCAACCATCCTTGGGCAATCTGGAGAGCAGTGAGAAGTCATTTGAATAAGTGAATCCTGCAGAACACCATTGGCTCAAGTCATGCGATTAATACATGAAAGATGTTCTAAGAGAGAACAGATCAGTTTCACCAGTAATATAATTTTTTTTTATACCATATCTATGATTTCTGTTTCTGTCTATATTCCATGCATTTCATTATTTATTTACCACAGAATATTGTTTTCACTAGAACCACCATTGCAATTAGTGGGCTTATTATCTTTTCACATATATTATTTATGTTTCTTCGTCATGATATTTTACTCTTACTCTCAACTTTATAATGTTGTACAGTCTAAATTCTTTTTTTTTTTTTTTTTTTTTTTTTTTTTTACAATTGAGTATTCTTATATGGCAAATTCGAAATTATAAACTATTAATAATCCATGTCATTTGAGGTCTGTAAGTTTGTTTTAATATACAGTAAAATATAATGTAAAAGTACAAATCAAGGTAAAAAGCTGAGGTCAGGTAGAGACCAGTTACAGTCGTACAGTCTTGTCCTACAGATTGTAGTCTAACTTTGTGTACAAAAAATTGTGTAGAAAAAAGGATCATTTATAGTATTCTATTATAATATTTAAGTCATGTGAAAACTATGTATCTCTAAAATGTAATGAGCTAAAACACCCATTTTCAGCTTTGCAACAATGCATTTTTAGACAACGTTTTTTTTTTAGCCATGTTAGTGTCATGGCTCTAGGGATGGTAATGTCCAACTCGATGGAAAGGCGTATAAATAGCATGACATTTCCATATGTCATGATAACGCTAGGCTTTCCGCACGTCATTTATACGCCACAGGCTTAACGTTGTGAAACAGCTTTACGTGTGTCATTTAACGCCATGTCGTTACCATGAAATGGTTGTGATTATGTTTAGACAACAAAACCACTTAGTTAAGTTTAGGAAAAACATCATGGCTGGCTAAAATAACTTTCGTGAACTAAGTAAAATACGTACGGAAACAACGTACCATAAGTACGGAAAACACGTCACAAACGTCACTAATGTAACTTTAAAATAATTTAACACTTTGGCACATGAACACTGGTTTCCTGGTTGAAAGTCCTGTGTTTGTTGGACCCATTCGCCATAAGCAGTCTCTCTCACTTTTTATTCTACGTCACTAGCTCTGAGTGTAGCATATTTACGCAGATGCGTTTGCACTGCAGTCAGTACAGACTACGTGGCGTGAAATGACGCGGCAAAAGCAACAAAGACGTTTAAATTGCACGCTAAACGACTTACAAATTACCGTGTCATTCATACGCTATTTGGTGACACCGGGCTGTAATGTCAGTTGTACAGTCTACTACTTGAAATACCACTGAAATATCTCAGAAACTAATTTGCTATGATATTCATGGAGCCCAGTGGATGATAATGACTTTGGTGATCCCCTGACTTTTTCTCTAGCACCATTTATGTTTTTCAGTGAAATGTCTCGAAAGGAGTTGCCATGGAGTTGGCACATACATTCATGGCCCCCTCAGGATGATGTGTAATAACTTTGGTGATCCCCTAACTGTTCATATAACGCCATCGTCAAGTTTTAATTGGTTGTTTACACCAGATACCTGCATCAGCTGCACTTTGTATTTACTGCTAATTAGCAACTGTTAGCATGCAAACACACTAAATTAAGATGGTGAACATGGTAAACATTAAACCTGCTAAACATCAGCATGTTAGCATTGTTATTCCGATCTGTTAGCATGGTAAAGTTAGCATATAGACTCTTAAGGCCTTTACACACCGGGGGCATTTTTTTTCAAACGTCTATATATTTTTTTCTGTTGTTTTTGTCATGAATACTTTCACACAGAACGTAAATATTACACAGCGAAAAAGCACATTTTTTTCGGAACGAGGTGGATTTTTCTGAGCTTTCACTCCGCGAATAAAGGCATCAACCAATCACGAAGTATTCAAAACATACACTTTAGTGTACAACAACACGGAAGATCCGTAGTTTGAACCAAGACGGCAAACTTTATTACTCCCTTCAACCTTGACAAAGGCAGCGCATACCAGATCCACTCCTTCCATTCTTACCTTTCACAATAAAAGCCCTAGACATATACACTGTGTAACTGTTTACCAGAGGCAAATTCACTCAGAGCATTAAATAAACTTAATAAAATAGTTTACAGTAGTTTAGGCTATACAACAATTAACCTCAGTCAGACTGCCAGACGCTGCTCTGGGTCTATAGGATCCCGGTAGTTGGTCCTCCGTCTGTGCGAATCTATTCAAACCTTTTATTGAAAAAGTGTTGCAACTGTCGCAAATTTGCATCGCTACTGGTATGAATAGTTTTAGTTTCCCTTTTTGAATGACAAATACAGATTACAGCGACCTGCTGGTGTGGATGGTTATTTCATCTCACGCAGGCGCAGAACGTACGTGGTAGTTTGCCGTTGGCTGTCGTCTTTGCGGTGTGTTTGAGTGCAACTTTTTGGCGAAGACAAAGACGACATAAGGCGAATCAACGGGTGGCCTTCGTCGCCGCTAGTTCTATGATGTCGGCTTGGTGTGTCCCCAGCTTTAAGAATTCAAAATCACCAAATTTGGAGATACATGGTTTTCACTGGACAGCGACGTTAGATGTACTTGTTAAAAAACGAACATCTTATTAGATTTGTGATACTTTGATGTTGCTCTCACTTACATACAGCACAACTATTTGCTAAGGATCAATTTATCATGCTTGATTCCTCACATTACAGTATATTACACACCGAAATAAAGCTTCACTTACTGATTCTACAGTGTTGAACACTTTCAGTAGAAAGTGGCAATTTGTGCAGGAAGCAGGGAGGGGGAGTCGTATAAAAAGCATCATTAGACCAACTGAAGCACAAGTTTTCTGTGCTGAGCCCATTAGGGATATTTGTATTGGTTAACATTAGCTTCACTTACTCCCATAACCCCCGACTATAATATAAGTCATACTTTAAAACATGCATTGTCTCAGCACTTTAGCTTCTCTATACAATAAAGCAATACTATTTTTTATTTTCTGATTGAATTCCTTTTCCACAGAATCTATTGTTGCGATAATGCTGTGAATAGCTTTACATATCTTCTGTATCTGACGGTTACTTTATTTATCTGGAGTCAGATGTGATAATTCGTGGCTGCTGCTCCTCAATGTTGCATCTATTCAGAGATGATAGACATAATAACTTGTTCTGCTATTTTCCTGCTTTAAAAAATGCATGGAAGTGTGTAGGTGTATGTGCAAAGACAATCTGTGTATAGATAGCCAGCATCAGAGGAGAGATTGTACATTTATCTAGAAGTGTGTATGAATAAATTGCATGTGAAGTCAGAGAGTTTATGTCTACCTATAGCTACAAGGTGGAGGTATCTTTACTGGAGGGATTTCAGGTCAGATAATCCTTCTTTTCTATAATGAAATCCATATATTTTTTTTGTTTGAAATATGATCTACGATGGTGAGCATTTTGTTGTGTAGTTTAGAAAATAATCCACAGTTTGTTCTTGGTTTGTTAGCCTATTTATGAGGTTGTTTTTGGTGCAGTTCTACAAGGTTGTTCTTGGATATTTCTTCCAGCTCTACTTTGAAATTAGTCCCAGTAGCTTCACATATGATGATGAAACTGTTTACGAGGAAATTAACATTACTTCCTCCCTAATAAGCCTGAAAAGGCAGAAGGAAAACCGACATGTAGACAGCACTTTCTCCACTACTGCCGCCTGCAACACAACCAATTTATTCCTGTCTTTGTAGCTCAGACACCCGTCTCAGTCCAGCTGTGAGGTTACCTCAGCATAAACAAAACATAAATATAAACAACACAGTTTTTAAAGACAGTTTTTCAGACACAGTCTCTGGTTATCATCCATCTGAAGGATGATTGAGTGACAGATACAGACAGTCTCTGTCTGCAGGAGTAACACTGTGGAGTGCATGCTGGTGTAGTGTGTCTGCCGAGCGCGCCGAGTGGCTTAGCGCTGCCGGGAGAAGAGGTTCCTCAGGGCATTGTTGTAGTTCTTATTAAAGGCGGTGTATATGAGCGGGTTAAAGAAGGAGTTGGAGTAGCCCAGCCACAGGAAGATGCTCTTCCAGATGGGCGGGATGTCACAGGAGCACAGTGGGACGATGAGCTCGGTGATGAAGAACGGGATCCAGCAAAGTACAAACACGCCGATCAAAATGCCCACCATCAGCGCCGCTTTCTTCTCCTTCTGCTCGCGCCATGTGTCCCCGTCTGTCTGGAAGGTCACGGTGGCGTGGCGCACAGTAAACACCATCTGCGGATGATGTGTTTCGTCCTTTACCTGGGAGGGGGCGGATCAGAGAATAGATCGGTTACTCCATTGATTCATTAATCAATCAGACAAACCTAACAATATAGGCCATTTCAGCTGCTCTACAAAAAGATGGATTGTAGGCTGAAAAGAAGTGTGAATCAACAGGTTTATCAACAAGCCAAAGCTTATTCGTTCATTTCACACACACACACACACACACACACACACACACACGCGCGACACAGAGCATAAAACCAGAGCTGTGTCTTAATCTGCATTTTCCAGCAGCTCATTTTGTGCCATTTCACAAACATACTGCGCAGCTGGGAAAAGGAAAGAGAAAATGTCAACAATAATCTGCTGACTTTCCTCCTCTCTTATGTGTTGCCTAGCGCAGCTCAAGGCTGACTTTATTTCTTGTTTATCAGGTGAAGTTGCCGAGGTCGCTCAGCAGCCTAACAGCTTTTCATAAAGACGCTCCCTCTAAATGTGTCGGAAGTAAAGTGTGCAGGCTAACCCACTAAACTGTTGTGTTCAACATTTAAACAAGAACCTGCACCGGCATGGTGAGACTTTCACTCTGGAGTAAATTTAGTTGAATCAATATGGGTCGGCAGGGCCTTTTAACTGTATAAGATGGATGAAGTCCATTTACAGCAGAGGCTGGAGGTTAAAAGCAGAGTGCTGTTGGGAAGGTTTCAAATCCAGTGGATGGTTTAAGACACCTCAACATTGTGCAGTTAGATGGGCACTTAACGGAAGATCCTCCTTTACACAGCGGATCAGTGATGAGGCCATGATGTACCTTCAAACTAAGAAGGTGAGACTCACTTTAAATGAATCACAAAATCTTGCAATCAGCAAGTTTTTATGAAGCAGTCATCCTACCCTCCTCCTGGTGTTAACAAGCTTAAAGATAAACCTAAATATGAAGCTAAAGAGAGGAGATGGTTAGCTTATCTTAGTATAAAAACTGGAAGCAGTGAGAAACTGCTATCCTTCTCTTTCCAAAGCTCTGAAGTTCACTATTAACACGTTATTTTCGTTTTAATCCGCACAAAGTTGAAATGTAAAACTGACAAGTTGTGGTTTTACGGGGAGATACGTGCTAGAAGTACTATTTCTTGTCAAACAAGAGCCGGTACAGTGACTTCTCGTCGTCATGGTGAGGTTGCTAGGCAATCAGCGGAAACTCCAGGAAGTTATTGGCCCAGAGGAAAAATATTTTCAGCATGTAAATTCCCTGTAAAACAATAATTAGTCTTTCTTACTGTGTTCGCATCAATTTGCGCTGATTTTATGTGTCCAGAGATGAGAGGAAAAAGGACAGTGAGTGGATGGAAATAACTGGAAACAGCTAGTCTATGGTGAGCTGCCACACAAACACACACAGTCCTACACCCACAGTTGGTGCGTACGTTTCTAGCTATCTTACAACTCTCTGAAAACACCTTAACACTGTCATATTTGCAGTGACATTAACCGTTTTCTGCAACTTAACATTTCATATCTTGGTACTGTAGTGTTATTTGTGCATCTGGGCCAAGAACCTTACGTATCAATAGACTCTATTTCTGGTGGCATGTGTATGAGCGTCTTAATGTCTTTGAGTGGGTGTTGTTGACGGATGAGTGCAGGTTTATTATCCTGGCTGTGGATGTCACCGCTCACATCACAACTCCGTACAGACACTGTGCAGGGCTCGGTGCCTCGACTCCTAAATGCATGCTGGGAAATGATGAGAATAAACTTTGGTTGGGTAATGAGACACGCATAATACAACTATAAGCTGCGGGTATATCTGTGGAAAGCAAAATAGAGACTAATAAAACATATTAAATTTAATTGCTATACAAGAGCGATTGCCTGTGTAATGAAACTTGACATGAAGTCGGTCTTCCAAAGCAATAAAAGACGGGGCTAATTTATTCCACGATTGGTCCTCCTTGACCATGAGCTCCTAATTTAGGGCCGACTAATGTCACACTTGCATAACTAAGGGGTATCTTGAGGATTTGCGGGGAATTTAATGCATGACATAAATGAAAAGCTCTCACTGTGTATTTTCTGTCAAACATTTCTCCCACCTGTGGATGTTTGCCAAGTTCTCAGAGTGTTCAGATGAGTGATTTTCTTAAGAAGCCTTTCATAGGTGAAAGAAAGAGGCGTCTGCCCTAAGATGTCTAAAAGTGGCATAATCTCTATCACTGAGGTGTTTTTGGGGCTTTTCAAATTGCATTTCCCTCCATATGGGCAGGTGAAAAGTGGGCGCCGACTCAATTTTCACAGGGAAAATTTGCCTGATTAAATGTTTGCTAATGCTTGCGAAATAGATCTAGACCTTTGTGTGTGCTGATTAGAGAAACGTCAAAGCCAGCAAGGTGCAGTGGCCCATTAAAGGTGCTGGAGGTGGTATTTATAGCCTTCTACCTTCTGCCTACGCACATTAGCAAGCTGCCGGTGATGAGCAGGATTGCTGCAGTTATTTGTCCGTATGCTCATACATCAGATTCTTATGTTTCCCTGATTGCTGTTGAATAGCTCATCAGCCAGACTGATAAATAATTGCACAGCAACTCATATTTGTGGGTCTGGGGCATCAGCCAGTTGAGAAGGAGAGGAAGGAGAAATATTCATCATGGTTATAGTGTCAAATAAACTGCTGTCCAAGACGGTTTATTTGTGCTCTGGGAACATATGGTTTATTAAAATCTCAACATGAGCGGTACACAAAGTCCCGTCAACCAACTTTGCTGACTCACGTACATCTTGTCACAGCGTACCTGCTTATTCAAGCTCTCTGATTGTTGTCTGTATGTTTTACCTTTGCACTGACATCTTAATGCATCATACACAGAATTGACTTAACTTAACTGTGTCAAGATAAACCATAAAACTTCTGATTTCTGAAGTAAAATTACTGCTTTTGTGAGTGTAGTCTGGTGGCTTTGAAGGGTGCGATATAACGGCTTCAGTTACCCTTCGGAAAGGGCTGTCTGACGGCAAGATAAAGCAGCTGTGGACGGGAGCAGCAAAAAATACGCATTTTAGCCACCTAAAAAAATCAATATCAGTTTAAGTGTATTGCTATATTTAGAATATATTCACTACTTTACTTACTCTCAGACAGTCCTTTTTGATGGCAAACTGAAGCCGTTATCTATGCTCTTTTCAAAGCCACCAGACTCCATTAACTAAAGTAGTAATTTTACCTCACAGAACATGGAAGTTGCTGGTTGAGCGCTGCATTGATCGGTTAGTTTATGTTAATGTGTGACTTTCAGATCCGAACTAACATTACGTCCACTGACTATAAGGCTGTATATATATTGTATATGTAGCAGCGGCATCATGCAGAAACCTACGTCAGGTCACGTGGGAAAATGTTTTTAGAAGGGCTTGGGGAAAATAGCATTTTGATGCTAAAACATACGTACTTCGGCCAAAATTTGAATTTGAACACATGTGGAACACTTCTGGAAAGAAACAGAATGATACTGTATAAAACCTAAACCTTTCAGCTGAAGGATGCTGGTCCTCTCTATGTCTTTGCATCTCTGCGTCTGATGAGGGCTTTATGGGCCACTTAGGGACCAGATTATGTTCGAGTGAATGGAGTGTGGCTCTGATCTTTCGTCCCATGAGCAGCTCCGCTGGGCTAACACCGATAGAAGTCGTCAGTGTTGCTCTGTATCACATTAATGTGGCATGTACAATGTCATACTGTCTGCAAAAGCCTTTCCAGGTCTCAATTGTGTATTGTGGAGCGTTATTTACTAGCTATCTGGTTAAGAAATCTTACAGATGTCTGTAGCTATCTGTTATCACAGTCGTTCTGGCAGAGGTGTACAGTAGGTTATAGTGGCTCTTTGAGCTGTGTGCTTGCTTTCCTGGCAGAAGTGGCAGGTTGTGCTCTAATATTTCCTGTCTCGTTGACTGGAACTACAATGTAACAGCCTCATGTGATAAGGTTTCTGAACCTAACTGGAGTGTGTTCCTATATTTATGTATTCATTCTGTCCAATGCCCTGGTTTCCCTTTCTAAAAGTTTTTCTCAGTCTCCTCACTAGTAGTGACTTCTCAGCTCTTACTGACTTGGAGAAACATTTTCCTCTCCCAACGGCCCTTTTTCCCACATTTGCTACACTAATCCCGGGCATTTGCCTGGGGCATTATGCCTCTCCTTCCCACATCAGCAGCACTTGTAGTCCCCCAAGTGGGCTTGCTCTCCTCCACCACTTCTCTCCTTGGCTGGCTGTCTCCCACCTCTTTTTAATGGTCACCGGCGTGTCACCTCCTGCACGCTGAATGCTGTCAGTTGCTCCTGCTGTGCTACGTCCTGTGCTTGTCGTACCATCTGTACGGCAGTTTCCAATGTAAGGTCAAAGTCTTTGAAGTTATGCCTTGACATTATTTTCGACTTTGTAGCCCATTGCGTAAATAAATGTGCTAACCTGGATCACGCCGTCTTTTCCCCCCAACTTTGCAGCCAAACTGTACAGGGTGAACCTCCGTTGTGTCTAGAAGGTAATCCACAAGTTGCAAAACTGTTGTGAGATGGTTAATGTTAGGACAGGTCGTTGGGCACTGAGTCTCAGAAGAGTTTTCGCACGTTTTCACAACTTGTGGGTTACCTTCTAGACACAACCGTGAACTTCTTTCTCCAGGAAGGCCAATCTCAGGGCCGTTCAAAATTGAAGTTTTCTGTCGGGCTGAACTTCGCCATAGTGTCGGGTTTCTCTCTCAGAACACTTCTGACACCACGTCAAGTAAACAGCTGGACGACAAAGTTTATTTGTACTCAGTAGGGATGCACCGATCTGACTTTTTCAGTCCCGATATCGATTCCGATACCTGGGCTTTGGGTATCTGCCGATACCGAGTACCGATCCGATAACAGTCTTTATTTAATAAACTGTATGCCTCACTGTGTGGAACCGACTGGGATCATTCTTTTGTGTAAGGCAACATCAGGCTTGACTTAAACATTGCTTTTCTAACTTTGTAAAACAAAATGTAACAAATAAATGCATAGATATACATTTGTTGAATTGTTATTTCTCAAAATAATAAATCGTACACCAGCAACTTGGTAAAAAATCTTCAAAATGAACAGGAATTACAATTCAACTGTCAACCTTTTTTATCCAGGGACAAATAGGTCAAAACTTAAACAGGATGTAGTATATAATGTATATAGTATATAAACATAGAATTGAATAGATCGGCCGGATTGTCACCGATACCCGATCCAGCTATTTGAGTCAGTATCGGCCCGATATCCGATCCGGTATCGGTGCATCCCTAGTTCTCAGAACGTGGTTTATTGCCTCCACAACAGCATCTCAACATGAACGGTATACGAAGTCAACCAACCATTGGTTTCAAGGAGTAACCATCTACCCTATACCTTGACAAGAGGGAGGATTATGATATTATGACTTAGGTAGACTTAGTATATTGAGGGATTTTAAAAAAAGGAAAAGGAATAATCACCTCAGCCATGGGTGTTATTGTGTTGGTCTTGCGGGAGCCAATCCGAAACTTGGCAGCCTTGTAGATCTTCCAATAAACAAACAGCACCACACAAAGCGGCAGGTAAAACGCTCCGAAGGTGGAGAAGATCGTGTAGGACGGATCCTGGCTCACCTGGCACTTCATCCCCTCCGTGTACGTCTCCCCCCAGCCGAACAGCGGCGACAGGGAAATGATGGAGGACAGCACCCACGTGAGCGCGATCATCACGTTGGAGATCTTTTTGCGCGTCTTGAGCGTGTACTCCAGGTGCCTGGTGATGGACCAGTAGCGGTCCAGCGCGATGGCCGTCACGTTCCAGATGCTGGCCGTGCAGCAGAGCACGTCGAAGGAGATCCACACCTGGCACAGCACGCGGCCCAGCTTCCACAGCCTGCCGTTGAGCTCGTGGACGAGGCTGAGCGGCATGACCAGGGCGGCCACCATCACGTCGGAGATGGCCATGGACGCCACGAGGTTATGGGGCACCCGGTGGAATGTCCTCACCCTCAGGATGGTAACCAGCACCAGCAAGTTCCACACAAAGGTGGCCACCACTAGCATTGCCAGTAGTGTCAGAGTGAGCACGCTGAAAACAGAAAAAGGCCGGTAGATGTTTCCCCCGGAGTCATGGCCGTCCAGAGCTCCACTGAAGTTGGCTGTCAGTATGCTGGTGTTGGGATACGTCATGGTCACTGCTCACGGCCCCGCAGCCGAGGGCCAAGACGATTCAGAGACAGTTTCTGCAGACAGTGGATGCATTCTGCAGTTGGGAGAGAGAAGAGGAACTATTCTGAAAACCTTTTATATCAATGAAAAATCTATGAAATTCAACAATATATGCTAAATGTTGAAGATGCAACACTCACATAGTAGCTTTTACGGCTGCCATTGCACCATTGCATCACTGTGAGTACTAATACAAGAGAGGTACTTTAGTGATTTGCTAACTAAAGTAAAAAGCACTTGAGTTTCTAACAGCTGTCAAGCAACCTACCTACAACTTTCAAGTGCAATTTCATCCGCTGTTAAAACGGCTCAAAAGTACTCTGGGACATCTCGGGGTCTGGAAAAGGCCATAAATATTCAGTTTCATCATCCCACTGCTGTCCTTTGATTTGCGTCAAAGTCAGACCCCTGTTGCAAAATGAACAGTTTTAAGTGGAGTCTTTGTTGTACGTTCATTCGGGAATATCTCACTTTGGTATTCCAATAGAAAGATCCCTCTCTTCAACACAGTGGAGTTGTATGTTTTAAGTGGTTGCGTAGAGCGGCATCTATTTTCACTTTAAATGAGAGAGTCTGCTGGAGAGACACTCCGTATTAACATAGGATTGTCTCCATTTCAGATTCACAAAAGAAAAGATTTGACATGCCAGCTCTATCAATACATTCACAGGAGAGGCTCAGCAAGTTGCAAAGTCTACACAATGTTCAACAGTGCAGAAACAATGAATCCCAAATCAACAACCACGTATACTTTCTGTCAGCTGGATGTTGTAAAGTTTGGTAGCGATACATACAACTTATAAATGAATAGACCAACTTAATCACAAGCGGCATAATTTCATAATAGGGCTGGGATGATTCACCTATCTCCAATTCGATATCTATTGCAATTTTAAAATATTGCGATTCCACAAATATTGTGATTAGATATTACGATTTATTGCGATTTTTGTTAACTTTTTTAACACTAGACCATGGGAAGAAGTTGAATCATACACTTCTAGAGACTTTTACTTTGTTAAGTTACTTAGACTTTAATTAATAAAAAAATTTCCAGCAACCCAAAAATCAAAAACTAAAGACATTTCCCTCGCAAATTAGTGGTATTTTATTTTTAATTTATAAGGGGCAGGTAACACGTTTTATACTTCTGGTGAATATATTTCAATAAATCTTATTTCAATATACAGTATGTATTTGTATATATTTTCCTTTGTTAACACTTTATTTTGAAAACCAGACGTAGTCACACGTGTATACTTCCGCTAATTTCGCCAAGTCCGTCGCTAGCTCTCCCGTCAGCTCCATTCTCTTTATACATCCATGGTTGGCTCCATCGGGGCCGTTTAAATGTCACTATATGGGTGCTCTACAGTTGTAGTGTCGGCCGATTTGACCACGGAGATGAGAGTGACGGCTTTGCTTGCCTGCACGTTACCACAATACGATAACGTTGGCTGTCCAAGACAGAGTTAGCATGCAGCTTTAACCGTGATGTCTAGATCTGCTTTTCCTGCCAATGTGTGTGAAACCCAAAGTGTTTCCATACTTTACTGGATGTGTAGTGTTTACCACTTTGGATTTAAATTGTTTCATCTTGCTGTGGTTTGTTTTGGTTGACGGATACGGAACAGATATGACATGACATTACTACAACAATAAAAGCGGTAACGTCCTTCTACCTCCGCATAGATTCAAATGAAGTAAAATATATTGATTGCATTAAAAAACGGATTTCAAAATCGTAAAAAAAAAAATCATGATACATAGGTGAATCAATTTTTTTCCCACCCCTATTACATAAATCAACTATAAATGATAATTTCAGTGACTATTTTAACTACAAACTTTAAAAAATACACAGTCTGACATTAGAAATCCATAATTTTTGTCCAGAATACATTTGTTATGATAACTAAGACGCATCCCAGAAGCATCATTTCCAGCAGCATCACTGGGGGCAATAACGATTTCACGCATCATGTTTTGGAAAACATATTCAGATGCGCCTGATTTAATAAACTCACAAGATGTTAATTTCAATCATTAGTTATAATTTCTTATTAATGAATCCATTTAAAGTACTCTTCCTGCTTAGACCTATCCCTACGAGCTGCTCTTGCTTCTAACAATCCTCCCAGGCTTTTTAGAAATACAGATCACAGCTTCTTACCTTGACCCAGTGTATTATTTACCACACCGACTTTTATCTTTACGGTGGAGTTTTACCCGCAACCTTGAATATTATATAAAATCATCCATTTTGAATGTCTCCTCCTTGTGACATTGTAATGAGGAGATCTGGATGACTTGCTCAGTTTTTTTCCCAGGCCTCTGGGCGCAGTGCAAGTGTCCATAATGAGTGAAGCTAATGCATATAATTCAGTTGAAATAATTGCCCCCAATTGAGTTTGATTTAAATTGCAGGATTTAATCAATAGGATCTTATTCTTGTGGCTGTTTGGCCTCTAATAACATTACTTTTGGCTGTATTACTGAAGCATTAATCTGATGAATAAATCAATGAGACGTTTCTCGTTTTTGAAGGACGTGTTGATTTTTCTGCAAGAAAATCAACTGAATTTTTTTTAATACAGAAAAACAGAGTTCCTCATGAAATGCTTTATTACTTCCACCAAGAAGGTCATGTTTCCGCTTTGTCAGGGGGAAATAATACTTTCCCGATTTTCATGAAACTTGGTGGAAGGGGGTAGCATGGGCCAAGGAAGAACACATTACATTTTTGAGTGTGTCCGAGTCAAGGGGTGGATACACAAATAATTTTTCACTTTTGCGTTATAGGGCATTTGGCCGTAGCCACCCAATTCAACTGTTATCAGCTCATTAAATGTGCGTTATCAGTCATTATAAGCTTCATAGATGTGGGTCAGTAGGGGCATGCTACACCTACTAAGTTGTGAAAGTGAAACTTAACAGCAACATATCCTAACACGTTGTAAAAATGAATGAAACGTTACGTTTTGAATACAAACAAAACAACTTCTTTACGTTTAGGCAACAAAACCACTTAATTAAGTTTAGGGAAAAATATTGTTTTTTGGTTTAAATAACTACGTTTGAAAAGTGAAAGTAAAACTAAAGGTTGTGAACACAAAGATAACTACACGTTGTTGGTTTTAAACGGTGAGATGCGAACAGATACATATACTTAGATGCTGCATTGGCCTTTGGATCGTATGTCAACATCGCCACCATATCGGGGAAGGCAGGACTGGCCTTACGTAGATCCTAAAACCTGAACTCATTCAAATGGGTTGAGAAAACATTATAGTGCTTTTTATTCGGAAAAACGGCAGCTCCCCCGTGCACTTGTATATGTTAATATATATATGCCAGTCCTGTCTTCCCCAATATGGCGTGACTTTGACGTATCACAGCAACGAGCTGAAGCAGCCTGTCATATTTACTGCGGTCACTAAAGGTCGCTGCTGTCTTCTTTTATTCCTTCTTTCATTGATCGCCTATGTGAATCGATGATAAAACCTACTAGTGAGTAGGCTATGAGGCTGATAATACCTCATTTAATGCCCTGATAACAGTCTAACCAGCTGCCTTGGCGGAGGTCTGCGCTCTCCGAGTGCCCTTCTAGTTCACGTATATTTTTACACCCAGTGTTATCAATCACTGAGCCTCATCTATAAGGCCCGATGGGTAATAACAATATGAGCTGTGTCCCTGTCAGCTGCTGTATTTATGTGACATGTGACACTGTCTCTTAGCATCACAAACCATGCCTTCTAATCAAAGGGTCCAACCAAGCACACCAGTAGGCCCTCTGCTCTCTCTTCTCCCCTCGCCTATTAACAAATCCAATAGCCATGAAATTGGACAATCGTTATGAAGGGAACAGGCAATCAAACATGCCTGTTCCCTCCCTTAAACAGTGGCTGTCACTCACTCAGTGAAAGACAGACACACAAGGCAGGAAGACGCATGCAAATGTAGCCTATATATTTGTGAGAGGAGGGGGGGAGACGCTGACAGACAGGAAGACGGGAATCACGTTCACTGACGTCAAAGGATAATAACTGAATGCTTTAGAGTGTTTTTTTAGACAGCTGTGTGGGGAAAGTGTCAATTCAGGTCAGTCACTGTCATGAGACTTGCAAGTGTCGGCTGGTTCACTGGGCATATTTGCCCGAGAGCCTTGTGGGGATTTTAGTTAACTGTGAGGAATTAAACAGGGACAGAGGCTGATTAACATCTCATTACCTAGGATAAGGTCGTATGCTTTTACTTTGTAATGCAAGTAGGAGGAAAGAGAGAGAAGTATCTTCATGTTGCTTACAGGGCTGCAGCAGGGAGATATTTTCAAACCACATATATTTCAAAATGAGAAAATCAATCAGTAGCTAAAATCTTTTCTGAGCTTCACAGGGTTTTGCCAGAAAGCCATGCTGCGGAAATCAAGACACAAACGTAGATTAATGTGTTTCGCTTTTTTTAATAATTAAGTTTTCTTCGCTATAATTATTTCTAGCCACCATAAAAAATGTGAGTGTAATTTTTCTCAGCAAAAAATTGCTCATTTGCAAGTCCTACACATATTTGCCTTTTGTTTCTGTTTCTAATTCATCATTTTTTTCCTTTTTGTAGGGATGATCCATCTGACTTTCTGTCCAGATACCGATAGGGTATCTAGCGTATGGGCTTCGAGTATCGATCGATACCCAGTACCAATACGATACCAGTGTTTGATTAATAAGCTGTACGCCTCACTGTGTGGAAGTGACTGGGATCATTCTTTTATGTGTAAGGCAACATCAGGCTTGACTTAAACATTGCTTTGTTATTTATTTATAATTAAGATAATAAATTATGCACCAGCAACTTGATATAAAAGCTTCAAAATGAACAGGAATTACAATTCAAGTGTAAACCTTTTTAACGGAGCAACAAAATAGTCAAACTTTAAACAGGATTTCAAATCCCAGCATATAATCTATACAGTGTATAAAATTTAATTGAATAGATTGGCCCCATTGTCACCAGCTATTTGAGTCAGTATCGGCATCCGATCCGGTATCTGTGCAACTGTAAATAAAGGCTGCCAGCTATAGATTCAGGTAAAAGAGCATGCTCCCATTCATCTGTGTGTCCAAAACACACTGTCACAACCTCGTGCTCAAAGCAGCGAGAGTGTGAATGGCTTTCTCTTTGTGTGGAGCTCTCCATTCTGAAACAGTTGTACGCTCCATTTGTGACACACGATCCTCAATCCTCTGAGGCTTTCAGAGGGTTGACATCTGCAGCTGAAAGGAAGGGAAGGTAATGTGTCCTTTGCATGGCTAAAAATCATAAAGGCAAACCTTTAACTTGAGACACTTTATCTTTGGTTTGGTGTTTCCAAACCAATGTATTATAATATATTAAAACACATGGAAAAAAACACATTCACATGTGCTTTATTTATTGAAATCCACATAGTTTCTGGGAGACTTTCTCTCCAGAATAATAACTTTAGCCTCAATAACAAAGGATTCCCTGTGGAGCTCACATGTCCCATGAGGTTTCCTGTCTGCACACTTGACTCTGGTTGTAATGATCATCATCAGAGACACTTGTTACACAACATCTCAACAACACAGCCTCACTTTTCAAATCCTATATTCCAGAGGAAAAAAAAGATATTCTTTGTTAGAATAAATAAAACTCGGCAGTCACATCCGGAAATAACTCACCCCATTAACAGTTGTGCGTAAACCAGTCCTGCAGCAGAGGATGCATGCTCCTCGGTCCTAACCTCTCCATCGAAATGCGCTTTTGCTTTTGCTTTGCTGGGCTCGTCAGCGGAGTGATTGAAGCGCTCTCCGGCTCCGTGTTTGGAGACAGAGCTGCAGAAACACACCTCGGCTCGCACTGAGGACACCGAGCCGCTGGAATGAACCACGCAGTCGGTCGAGGAGGGGGATTCAGATGACAAACACTGCGTTTTCTAGCAACAGCTGTCTTTCCAGAGGCACGTTGCGCGGAGGAAGACGATGCATCTGTGTTGTCAGCCTGTTGGTGCTGCTCACAAAACATCCCCTCTCTTTAATGAGTCTTATTCTGCAGTGATCAGAGGTATAGGCAGGCTGCTGCATGCTGCTGCTGGAGGAGATGATGCTTTATGATGGATGATATACTTCCACTGCAACCACAAGTGTGACTCCTGTGGCATTTCACCTTTATGTCTATGGAAGTTTTTATTGGACTTTAGTAGTTGTAACCCACAGAAGACAGTCCACAAATGTGCACCATGATCTGCAAATATTTCACAACACTGTAAAAAAAAGCAAATTTTTTTTTTTCAAGAAATTTTAATTTGTTTTCTGTATTTTAAAATGACAGAAAAAAATGTAAAAATGACATGTTTCATTTGTGATTTATATGTAAATGGTCTTAGATTTACAGTATTTTTTAATAAATAAAACGTAATTATCTGTGTTTAAGCTTTTCTTGATCATTTTTTAAAGATAATTATTCTGTTTTTTAATTAATTTAGGTTAGAAGAAAAGGATTTCATGGAATTCTACAAATATTTCTAGTAAAAATACAGATTTTTTCTTTGCAAAACCTTCGAGAGTTAATGTAAATTTGGGCTTTTGCAACGTAAAATTACATGTTCCACTTGTGATTTAAATGTAAATGGTCTTATGTCTACGGTGTTTGACTATTCTAACAATAAATATATGTTAAAAGTAAAATATTTCTTGTAAAATTACAGTAATAAAGGCTAATTATATAAAGATACGTTTTGTTTTTTTTACAGTTTATTTATGTTAATTAACGGACAGTATTTTTCCATTTTTTAACAGACATTTTCTGGCGCCTCTGCTGCCGAAAAATTTCCGTTATTTTACACTTTTTTTTACAGTGTACCCACAAACATGTATTTTTCTATTTGTGTTGTGTAAAGTTCACATTCACAAAAATACAGGGCGATTTGCAAATACGCATGACTTACTCTGTAAATACGTATTTTAAGGTTTACATGTAAAGTGATATCTACACATTTGTGCATCTATTTCGCATTTGCAGATCGCTTCCTGTGCATTTGTGGGCCACATGACATTTGTAACTTTCCTCCTGTTTGTTTACAGAATTTGGCCGATTGGTACTGCAGCAGATCTGTAGATAAGAGTTGTAACCCACAGAAGACAATTCACAAATATGTACCATGATCTGCAAATATTTCACTACCCACAAACATGTATTTTTGTATTTGTGTTGTGTAAAGTGCACATTCACAAAAATACAGGGCAATTTGCAAATACGCATCACTTACTCTGTAAATACGTACTTTAATGTTTAGATGTAAAGTGATATCTACATATTTGTGCATCTATTTCTACATGTTGAATGATATTTGCGCATTTGCAGATCGCTTCCTGTGCATTTGTGGGCCACGTGACATTTGCAACTTTCCTCCTGTTTGTTTACAGAATTGTGTCCGATTGGTACCAACACAAATACAAAAATACGTTTGTGGGTAGTGAAATATTTTCAGATCATGGTACACATTTGTGTAATGTCTTCTGTGGATTACAACTAATAAAGTACAATAAAAACTTCCATATATGTCCTGCAGATTAATGCGCATTTTGTGCAAAGTATAGCAGGAGTGTTGCTATGTGCAACTTGTAATCAAGTTGGGCTTTATTTTTGAATTTCCAGTGAGACACATCCTTTGTCCTGAGCTAATCCTCCCAGGATTATTAATTTAATTAAATCATCAGTCTGGTTGCTCCCTGACCTGAAATAACACTCAGAAAATAGAACAATGTGACTGTTTAAGCAAAGCTGTTTACAAGGTGTTTTCATGTTGAAAACAAAACTATCTTGCTTTTCAATGTTAATTACCTTCACCAGCAAAAAACCTGTAGCTATATGAAGACCAGGATGTGGATAGAAGGGAGGCAGACTCTATGATGTCGGGCTGTTATGTGTACAGGGGCGGACTCAGGCTGTCTGAAGGGCAGGGGCGGAAAAAAATGAAAAGGTACCAGAGTGCAGAAAGTTGTGATGCATTTATGGTGAAACAGTTCCAAACTTGTGTTAACATTATAATTGTTAACTTACTAATTTTCTAGCCTGCAGGGCAGCCTATATGGCACTGCATCGCGTCTTCACCACTGGACAACACATTCTCAGTGCCCCTCAGCATCAGAGACGACACACGGGGTAACCCTCATGTGTTACTTTTGGACGTGTTAGGGACGGTGTATCAATGTACGCTCGTTACATGCATAGTGTCCTTTCAAAATAAATTTTCACAGGAAGTTAGGTTTAGGCAACACAACCACTTAGGTAGGTTTAGAAAACGGTCATGTTTGACGTTAACGTCACTGATTAGCGACTCACGTGACTCGCGGGACTGATGATACTAACGAGTCACATGACTAATGACTGACGTGACCAAAATGTTACTTTTAGTTTCACACGGCCCACGAACAGCGGCCTCTTGGTTGAAAGTGTTGTTTTTGTTTGACCCATCCACCACCACTCCGACCTGCCCTTATTGGACTCTCACGCTATTAACCCTACAACACTCCGACCGTCGGTTATTGCCGCAGTTGGTTTTACATTGGAGTTAGTTGAACGCCTGGTGTGTTGCATACAGTCGCTAAATGGCACCCTAGAGTACGGTGACCAGACGTCCCGATTTTCCCGGGATTGTCTGTAAAACACTAAAATGTCCCAATTTTCACCACAAGTAAAATAATAATAATAATATCATACTTGTTTTCAGCGCTTACATAGATGTTTATCATGTTCTGTCCAACTCATTAACCCAATATAAAAACATAAACAATGCCCCATGCATCTGAATTCAACACTTAGTTATCTGTATACATGTAAATCAACCAAGGTGTTGTTGTCAAGGCTGTTGCTATGATGCTCTTTCTGACAGAACAATCAAGGTATAGCTGCTAGTGAAATACCCGGCAACGAAAATGCTGTGTTCTGCAAACATTGCAAGAGTAGATTTTCGGTCACGCGCAGTTGAAATACCGATATAAAAGATCATATTAAGACGGCCAGATGGCAATATACAACAGCTGTCAGTGAATGCGTCACAGTCAGCCATTTAGCCGGCAGCCGCTTGTGCACACTGACAAACACCTTGTGTTTAATCCTTGTGTTTTGTGTCTACTCGTGTTATTATACAAATAAACTATGTTTGGATTTTGGGAGACAAAACATAATTTTTTGTCTCCTGAAGCGCTGTCCATGGTGCTGAAAGCTGCGCCCGGTTGGTGTGCTAAGTGCTGAGATAATTTGCCCCCCATCCAGATGAATAAGCCTATGGTGCGTGCATATGTGCATACACGTGCACGTGCATGATTGTGCGGTACACTTAAGAGTCCCAGTTTGGGGGTTTGAAAATATGGTCACCCTACACTAGAGAACACAGCACTGTTTTTTCTCTATTTTGAGCTGCATCACTTTTTCTCTCATGCGTCATGTTACCATCGGGGGCAGCCAGAGGACACTTTTGCAGCATTTTTTCCTTCCAAGTCCACCAGTGACTTTGAAGGTAACATCCAGCTATCCTAATATGACACAGCAGCAGTCCAGAGCAATGCCCTGACTATAAACTGATTATTCAGTATCACAGACACACTATGAATCCCTGAAGTAACTGATGATGAATGAGAAGAGCCCATATGAAAGTTGTGGTTTCAGACCATTGCCAACGCTGTGGGACGCTTGTTCATTGCCATCATCGTAGCACCACAAACTGCATTAAGTCCCGTGTTAAAACGCTGCATGTGCTCGGCTTTACAGCTGCTACTGCAGTGTGAATGTCACACCGCACACCTTCCACTTCCTTTACTCCACAACCTTGGAAAGTACGATGAGTGTTTAGCTAATTGTCACTTGTGTTAACACTCACTTCTTCCAAATCCATGGGATTTGTTTGAAACATCTACTGAAAGAGGACGAGTGTGCTTTGGTAACTAGCCGTGAAATATGTAGCTGCACACACTTATAGGCACACTTGCCGTTTATCACATCATCCCCTGCTCAAGGGAAACATTTGAGTAGCTGTAGGGCCCTTTCCCTGCATCCCCGTTATCCCTCCTCCCACCTTAACTTAACTGCCTCATACAGGTGATGCTGATGCACAAAATCAAATCAGCTTAGCTTGTGCAGTCGCTGCTGAATAACCTGCTTATTGAAACTGTGTCTTGCTAATTATAGGGCTATGAAGGCATTAATGCAACCCACTTAAAGTGTCAGTGCAAAGTGTTCCCTATTAAAACAGATGACATACTTGTGCTTCCAGCTGTTTAGCTGTTAAGTGATGAAAATACAGTGCAGTAGATGAAAACACTAGAAGGGCTTATAGCAGTGTAGTCTTGTTTTTGCAAAAAAACAATAAAAAAGGAGGAAGTGTGAGCACTAATCAAGCTCAACAATTAACTCTGTGTCACACCGTGTCCTGTTTGGAGCAGCTGTGACTCACCTTACTCGTACTAAATGCACACTTCCTCTGCTGCAAAGGGGTCTTTTTATTCTCATTTTCCCTCAGCACGTTGATGTAAATCACATCTCTGACCTTGTCCCGCCAGGCTGCTTTCATCCCCATAAATAGCCAGTCATCAATTATTCCCTGTTACTACCTGAATTCAACACTGTCAGCAACTACAACTTGAACTGGAGTATGACCACAGAGAGAAATGTGATGTGGTCTTGGCTCCAGGACTTTGCTGGTAAACCTGCCACATAAATTCAGCGTTGCGTCTAGCCTGCGGTAATTGTGCAATGAGTGATTGAATGTTAAGCACAGAGAATCATTGGAATTTCATATTAGTGCACCCTCTGTTTGCTCTATGATCCCCGCAAGGTCACATGGGAACGTGTTGTACATGCTAAAAGCTAAAAATTGTCCAGTTGGAGCAGCGTCATGATTTATTTGGTCTTTAGGAGAGTTCACACACCCCGTCACATTTATTAATTTCACGTGCCATTTTACAAGTATTTGCTGCAGTAGGAAAGGGCATATGTAAGATGTTTTATTTTTTTACTTTTTCAATGGGATTTTATCCAAACAACAATAAATAATGTGACGGGGTTAGGTCACAATAATAACGCGATAATAACGCGTTAACGCAAATTTGTCTTAACGCCACTAATTTATTTAATGCACAACGCAATTTATCTTTCAGAAGTTAAGAGCTAGAGTGAAGATACTGGTATCATATGAAACTAGAAAACCTAAGGAATCCATTGGTACCAATCATGTCATACCAGCTTGTTGCGAAGGAGGTTAAATAACGCTCCAAACTTGCACTAAATTTTGTCGAGAAAAACTGGCACAGCCATTTTCAAAGGGGTGAAAATGGGATCTATGGACACACCGACAGCTGTTGTTGCCTCTTGGGCTTGAGTTTTTATGTGATGATTTCAGTATATTTTTTTATGTTAAATGCAATACCTGTGAGGGTTTCTGGACAATATTTGTCATTGCTTTGTGTTGTTAATTGATTTCCAATAATAAATGTACACGCGTTTGTATAAAGCAAGCACATTTACCCGCTCCCATGTTAAGTGTTAAATACTTGACAAATCTCCCTTTAAGGTACATTTTGAACAGACAAAAAAATGTGCGATCAATTTGCGATTAATCATGATTAACTATGGACAATCATGCGATTAAGTGCCATTAAATATTTTAATCGATTGACAGCCGTAGACGGGCTAAATGTGGCATAGAAGATAAAGGGCTAAACTATCACAAATTCTGTCGACAAGCTTGATAACGTTAAGCTCTACTCTCATGTCCCTGACAGTTAATGATATCCGTTTGCTCTGTACCACCCACACCTAATTAGAGCGTCAGCGTGTGTGTCAGCGAAGCAGGAGTAGGTTCACACAGGCAAGGTGTTAGGCTGTGATGTGCTGAGGCAAGCAGCACCGGCCCAGTAGATGAAGGAAAAGAAGGAGAGATTCAATAAATGGTGCCGATGGAGCGGTGGAGGTCCTCTCTGATGGCCTGTTAGCAGAGTAATCAGGGAGCAGAATTCCCTGCATATGAATGATGCTCACGACTTGTACTATATGCTCAAAAAAATATCTGTCAAGGTTGACTCAAAGTGACAATGACCTCAGGTACAGTGTGTATGCCAAAGACTGCAGCAAGTTTTTGGCATGCGTGGTCATAGAGGCTGCAGTGTAATGATGTTGTTTTATTGGATTACAACGTGTTCCTCCATCCCCCCACGCATGGCTGTTTATTTTTTAAAGCTGCAGTGGAGGAAATATGATTAAAAAACTGTTATTTTTATAAAACGGTCACTATATCCTGACAGTAGTGCATGGGACAGGTAGTCTGAAAAAAAAATCATGTCCCTCTGTGTCCTCCGCTGTTCTCAGGTGCTCCTAATGGCATCAGACCGGAGGAAAACAACCAGTCAGAGCTGATCTGGAGTCTGCTGTTCAGCTGCTGTCTCTGAGCAGCTGTCAATCACTCGCAAACTCCGACCAAACGGTCAAACTAGGTAGCTCTGATCAAATATGAATCAATATTCTGTTAATGCCTATTTCTCTCCTCAAATGTTTTCAGAAACATCTTGTAGTGTACTGTTTAGCTGTAAAAGGAGAAAGTTTGTGACCCAGCAGCCATGTTGAGATCAGTTGAAGAAATACCAAGCACCGCCCACCAGCTGGAGCACAGCCAATAGGAACGCTCTCTAAATGAAATGACATGTGATTGGCCAAAGTCTCCAATCACGGGGTGGATTTTCTAAAGCCTGAAAACACAGAACGAGGAGGTGCAGAAGTCTAGTTTTCTGTCAGAACACTTGAATTACAATATGCTGAAAGGTTATTATGGAATTTGTTTCCCAATTATGCCAAAAATATACTGCTACTGAAGCTTAAAGGAGAAATTTCAATTGTTTAATTTAGCATTTTCTCTTAAAGGCAGGGTCGGTGATCTTGAGAAACTAGCAAGAGTACAATTGACTTTCATGAACTGAAAACACACTGTGAAAGGGTTAAAGTTGTAAGACGAAAACACGGACATCTCCCAGCCCGGACAACGCCGTGGTAGCGACCTGTCAATCACAAGGTAGCCACGCCCTAAAGCATACCCTGCTTTATGGTCTATTTGAGTCTAAATGGGATCATAATTTACTAAATGAACATCATGCTGTATTGAAGAAGACTTGAAACTAGCGATTGAGACCATAAACTCATGTTTACTGAGGTAATAAATCAAGAGAGAAGTAGGGTCATTTTCTCATAGACTTCTATACAATCACACTTCTTTATGCAACCAGAGGAGTCGCCCCCTGCTGGCTGTTAGAAAGAATGCAGGTTTAAGGCACTTGGCTTCACTTTTCGAACCCTGGAGTTGCCCACTGGGTGGCTTTGGCTCAGACGGTAGAGCAGGTTGTCCGGGCTCGGTGGTTCGATCCCTGGCTCCTCCGGTCACATGTCGATGTGTCCTTGAACAAGACGCTTAACACCAAATTGCTCCCGAAGGGATAGACATCAGTGTGTCAACGAGTATTCAGATTAGATCCTGATGGGCAAAGTTGTCATCTTGCATGGCAGCCTCTGCCATCAGTGTATGAATGTGTGTGTGAATGGGTGAATGCTGACATGTAGTGTAAAGCGCTTTGAGTGGTCGGAAGACTAGAAAAGCGCTGTATAAAATGCAAGTCCATTTACCATTTACCATCCTCTGTTTGTGACCGAATACCTACAAAATAGGCAATGGCATTTTATTTCCTCCCTGAAGTTGTTATTGACACACACACAGTCTTTCATCTCCCCTGAAACGTTTGGCTGGTTTTTAGGCGTTGCACATAATGTGAGGGACAGAGGTGTCCTTATTGTACAGCAATCATCTTGATAAATTGCTCTGACCCCCGCGGGGTGCTGCGAACTTGCCAAGACTGGAAATACGTTAGTGGCCTGTTATGTTAGAAGAATCTCAAGCTGCTGTAAATCACAGAATGTTTTTCTTTCCTCCGAAGACACTTTTCAGAGTAATATAAGAAGAATGGTCAGATTGTTAGTGCAAAGCTACATGATGTGTTGCTGTCAACATCACTGTCAGTACACGGCACTTTTTCTCCCTGAGCTTATTTGTTTATGACTCCTCGCACAAGCAAAACTGACTGGGGGAATCTGACCCAGAGATGCTTTTAAAATGAATTTCCCCCCTTCTGGTTGCTACTGATATCTGTCAATTTATATTCATATTTTGAAAGGTAAGATTGAATAAGTACATGTACTGCATATCAGTCAGGGAGGGATGTTCTGGCCTCTTTATTCACACCTTTCCAAAGATGACACATTGAGTGCAATGCATTTCAAAACACAATGAGTCAGTGCATGAGTTGTGAATCTTTGGTCACTTAACTCCCCGAGTGAAAGGCATTAAAGACGTCTGTCAACACATGAATCCACATGTCTTGTATCCTTAAATGAACCCGGATCATAATTTACGCTCTCCAGGGAGAATCTAATTGTTCCAGATGAGTTTATCATCTTCATGAATAAAGGCTTTTAATTCTAAGTGGTTAAATGCCAGTTAGCGTAAATCACTTTTCAAAGCATCTCAACTTCACCATAGGATTATTCTGTATGATAATCTATTCTGCTTTAAAGTGCCGTCTTTCTTACTTGGCATTGAGTTCAGGCAGAGTGGAATGGATTCAGTTAATGCCATTTTTTTATGTTAAAACCATTCTGATATGATTTGATGTTAACCAGACTCCTCTTATTAAATACCTTAAATAACTACTACCCTTTGAATAATTGAAAAGAGTAGCTCACACATGAAACAAAAGCTAATTTGATCATTTTAATTTAATTATTCTTCAACAGGAATTTTTAATTGAAATAGTTAATGAGCTCCTTTTGACTGTAAATTGTCTAATTTCAGATCTTATGCCTCAAGTAATCCCCTGACTCATCTGTTAGGTGAATAGCCCGAGGTATTGCCCTAAAAAAAATAAGGGAATTAATAAAGAACTCAAGGTCATGTGCCAGGAAACTGTGAGAGGAGCCATCCATCTACTGTTCCTAGGGACCGGCCAAGGTAAAACAGGCTGAGGCTTCATATTTCTTTAAAATGACATTAGCATTTCCAAGTGCAAGAATGAGGAAGTAGTGTGGTTTAGAATTACAATAACTCATCTAATATTGCTCTGCTGCAGCCGGGAAGCTCTTTGAATTTACACCATGAGGTTTTATCATCTTTGTGTCCGTCAACGGAGACACGTGCGAGTACAATTTACTGTCAGGGCATGTTGATTTCCCCTCATTTTCACGTGTCTGGCGCCTTGGCCACTTTCCTCCCAATCCTCCTCTCACCTCACTCAGTTATAAAAATAGTGCGGGGAAGCGATAGAGCCTTCTGCCCCTCACACACACACACACACACATCCCATCCCCGTGAATCACATGTCATCTCAGACAGCAGCCAGTGTGCCGGGAGCACTTGTGTAACAGTATGAAGGGCCCTTTAATCTGTAATTTGCCGCAATCAGAGACCCTGGACCTTTGGGGTACAGTGAGTCAGATACTTGAAATTGATCCCTCGCTAGACACCAAACAATGAGGGTATAACTATCCTCGCTTTGCCCTGTTGGTCAGCCTAATATGAAGTCAGAAGTGACACGTCTAATCTAGGAAGGTGTCTTCTTCCTCAGTCTGACTTGTAGACTGGAGCTGAGATTTTGACTATATGTCTATAGTTTCATCCTTTATTTTTATCCTCATTTGACTGTACATAACATAGAATTTTAAATTAAACACCACGACATACTGAGACAGCTTGCAGCACTTGCATTTCAAAATAGCATTTGCTTATACAAAGTGCTATTTACCATATTCCTTAACTCACACACAGCTTCCACTTCCCTCCAGCTGTAGAAAAATATTTCCCCTGACATTAATTAAATACATTAACATGTAAAAACATATTGAGCATTTAGCGGAAATGCATTTTACTTATAGTTGGAATGAAAAATTCAGTTCAGTCAGAAATATTCTCATAATTCTTTTCCCAACTTTATTGATAAGTTAAAAGAGGAGACAAAAAGCCAGGGAATTCATTAATGACTTTATATATATGACTTATATATATATATATATATATATATATATATAATTTAAAGAAATATTTGGTTAAGGGATTGTGCAAGAAGCTCTTTACATCAAAAAAGATTAGGGCTGTCAGTCGATTAAAATATTTAATCGCGATTAATCGCATGATTGTCCATAGTTAATCGCAATTAATCACAAATTAATCACACATTTTTTATCCGTTCAAACTGTACCTTAAAAGGAGATTTGTCAAATATTTAATACACTGGGAGTGGACAAATATTCTGCTTGAAGAAAATGTATGTATATATTTATTATGGGAATCAATTAACAACACAAAACAATGACAAATATCGCAAGTTGCATTAATGCGTTAAATAAATTAGTGGCGTTAAAATTAATTTGCGTTAACACGTAATTATCGCATTAACTTTGACAGCCCTAATAAATATGCATGAAAAGTACCTGTACAGTATAATACATTATATTATCAAGCAGAGTGTCCTGCCCTTTGTCCTAATTGCAATTTTAAGATACATCATGTAAACCCTTAATAAAAGCTACCTAGAACACTGAAAAATAGGATTTTAGCAGGTCCCCACTCTAACTCCACTTCACCAAGAAATATGATTAGAATCCTTCAGAAATCTTATTTTTTCGTATTATTGTGTGGCTCTATTTCCAATTTAGACATGAAATACATGTTCTCATCGGACATTGTTCAATAAAATACACATTTTATTAATGTCGCCATCGTGTCACTCTGTCCTGTTACCCTGACACATTACACAGGTCACATTATCAACAGGAAGTAGCATCATTTGAGTCTCCTGAAGACCATGGGAAGACCAAAAATAAGTTTTCTCACTCAATGTCAATCTCAACGTACTGTCCTATTACCTAAATTATTTCTTAGATGTTATGTTCTTTTTTTAAATATAGTTCTGGTAAACCACCTGAAGGTGCTAAGTGTTCTCATGCTATTAGCAGTGACATCATGTGGGGACATTTCATGTATTTGCTAATGCTGTGCTAAAAACTCACTCGCGCACTGTTACTTTAAGAACCATCTTCCATTTAGAAACCTTGTAAACAATAAATAAAAAAGGCCTGTGTTGTTAAATACAAGATAAAGTTTAATTTTGAAAAGTTACAACATAAAATTGGCACCGATTTAGCTGGAGGTTATTGTCACCCTTGAGGGTAATATTATATATTAGCTTGAGGGATATAAACATGATTGTATTGCTCACGCAGCCCATTTTGATAACCATTGCCTCGTAAGAATGGCTTCTTAATGGAAACTCAGCAATGCATAGAAAGTCACAGTCACATTTTTTCCACAAGAAATTATTTCTCAGCCAAGCATTTGATAAATATTTAAACTCAAAGCGGTGGCTTTATGTGGCAGCATGCTTTACTGTTGTTTATATCGTAATACATCTGAACTGCTGAGTGGCTGTTTTGTGGTTTATGCTGCTACAATCAACTCTAAGTACGTACTGATGGTCATCTGCTTATCAAGCTAACATTTCGTTAGAAGAGAAAGTCTGCTCCAATATGGTTTATGACTTTAATATTCGTAACATGTGAGAGGTTTAGATTCATCCATCTACAGTTAAAGTAGTAGTTGGAAATTTTAAGAATTAAGATTATTCACCTTCTTGCTGAGAGTTAGAGGAGAAAACTGATACCACTCTTATATCTGTATGCTAAATATGAAGCTACTATATAGCCATCAGATAGTTAGCTTAGCATTACACAAAGACTGGAAACAGCTAGCCTAGCTCTGCCAGAAAGCGAATAAATCTGCCAACTAACACCTCTTAAACTCACTAATTACCACCATAAACTGTATATAAGAAATGGACGTAGTCACCATGACGTCACCCATTGGTTTGTGGACTGCAGATTTGAAGCCTCGAGTTCGGCCATCTTGGTTCCTTGCAACCAGAAGTGACACGAGAGGGTGAAGCTAAGTACAACTGAACGTTGAATACGACATTTTTAGGCGACCAAAATGTTACAATTAATGTTCATGAACTGACAACACACTGCGAAAGGGTTAAAGTTGTAAGACAAAATCACGGACAACTCCCAGACCGGACAACGCTCTGGTAGCGACCTGTCAATCACAAGGTAGCCACGCCTTAAAGATTACCCTGCTTTATGGTCTATTTGACTTTGAATGGGACCATCATTTTCTAAATTAACATAATGCTGTATTGAAGAAGACTTGAAACTAGCGATTGAAACCATAAACTCATGTTTACCATGTTTACTGAGGTAATAAATCAAGTGAGAAGTAGGCTCATTTTCTCATAGACTTCTATACAATCAGACTACTTTTTGCAACCAGAGGAGTCGCCCCCTGCTGGCTATTAGAAAGAATGCAAGTATAAGGCACTTCGGCATTGGCTTCACTTTTCAGAACTGGAGATTGCCGCCTGATTACCACATTATATCTCATTTGTTTAATTTGTCTGTGTAAAAATGTCAAACTGTGACTTTATGGGAGCTTATTTGCTGGACTATTTCTTGGCTTGGCATCACTGTGCAGTTGCCAGACTCTATAACTTTGGTCATAGACTTCTTTACTTAGTACCAGACAAATATGATATCAGTTACAGAAGCAGTGAAGATTATCTTTCCTATTGGCATTCAATCATCATGGCAGCTTCCACGTTATCAGCAATTTTCCGTTTGTGATGTTATAGCAGTCACGCACAAATAAGTGAAAACACTTGTTTGTGTTGTGCATGAAGAGTCCTTGTACTTTGACATGATTTCAATATTTCAGAAACAAGTATGAAACTAGACTGCACTCTCAAAACTCTCTTTTTGTTATTGTATTTCACAGCATGTCAAGCACAAGCCATCTTCAGTGTTTTTATCTGCAGGCACTTTGGTTTATGCATCTTGTTGACATGCCCCTCATAAACCTCTCGGTGTTCTTTTCCCAATCTTACATTTCAGAGTCAGAATGACTTTGTTCACCGTGTACAATGGCAGTAAAAGGGAACAGGCTTTGTTAATTTGTGTTGACACATTGCGTGACAGTTATACAATACGGGATTGGCAAACTTAGTGCACACAAGGCACATTAAATGCAAGAAAGACTGAGGGAACCAGTCAAATTAACATAAATAAGTGTAGTCTAAGAACTATCCAGTAATATAAGTAAGTAAAGCAGTTTATCCAGATGTGGAAAACATCTGTAGACAGTTTTTGATCAATCATCAGCTGTTCTGCTCTAAACATGACACACTGAATTATAGTTCTGTCTTTTTAAAGTTATTTACAGATCTCTAGAGAACCGTGTTCTCTATAATTATTACTCCTTTAATTACAACTGTAAATGAAAGTCTATATCTTTTGATTAACATCAACAAGTTCCTTGTTGGTTTGCCTTGCGTCCTAGAAGACTACATCAATGCTCATCTGCACTGACAGAAAAGCACCACCACTAATTAGCCAGATCTAGTTTAAAAAAAATCATCAATTTAAGGTGATAATTATTCCTACAGATTTCACTCTTTGGTGTCTGCTGTCCCCAAATCTGGACCGAGTGGGTTTGTCTTAAATATGGAGCAATAGGAGTCAGGGATTACCAGCTAATTAGTGTAACAGTGTCCTGGGATTAATTAATTCAAAGCATTTACATATATTCTAATTGTCTCACCGAGCTAATTGGCATCACTGTGCCACAGTTGTAATATCGAGGATTGTTGGAGTTTGTTTGCTTCCAGCGAAAATGTATGTCAAGCTCGTTCATGTTGTTGTTGCCCTATCAGCACTTACTGAATACCAATAAATGCATTTATTCAAAACTCGTTCATCATAGTCGTAGTTTATGTATACTGTGGGGCCTACTTACTATAATGAAAGTTGTCAGATGCCTGAAACCATAATATTACGGAGAAATTAGCCAATGTATTACCTAAATTATACATAACAGATTATAAAAAAACTGTTGGATTATTTACAACTAAAGCTTGACCTGCTTAAAGTTACTTAATAAGTCATAAAACACCATTTCAACAATGTTTGAAATCTCTTTTTTATGCTTTGCGTAAATATTTGTTGTTATTAATGCACATATTTTTGTGAATATTTTTTTTAAAGGTGCTCTATACGATATCCAGAGCATTAATATGGCAGCAAAAAACTATTTGCTGTATAAAGGTATAGAGGAGTAAGGTCTACCTGAGCAGCTCGCCCTCTGTGTGTGTTGTAATCAGAGCTTCTCTGTGCTTTGTTGACATAGCCGGGCCGGCCACGCGTGCCTTTTTGTGCATGTGAGCGTGCCCCACTGGCTAGCTCATGGCCGCCACTCTGCACTGCACTCATACAACTGACAGCGTTGTCGCGGAAGCGTAGCGCCCACCCTCCGGTTCCACCCCCCCAGGGTTAAAACTGTTAGCTCTATCAGCACATTTGCCGTTTTTTTTTTACTGTTAGCACCGTTAGCTACGAGCCACTGGCTCGTGAGAGCTGCGCGGAAGCAATAGAAATGCTCCCAATCTCGCATTTAGCACCTTTAAGAATGAAACCCGCCTGAGTGAGTGAATTAAGTTAATCTATTACTTTAATAAAGAAAAAAAAAAAGTCATATAAACTGAAGATGGTTACAATGTTCATAATTTCTGTTGGCAGTTCAGATTTTCAAAGTTTTGATATTTTGAAAAAGATAATTATTCAATGTATTCTCGTACAACAGTTCGTATGATAGCTTACGAAAAGTTATTACTCATTTTTCGTTTTCCTATGAATGTTCAGCATTAATTTCCGCTCCAGTCTTCCATCTTTACAGGAAGCAACTTGGATAGGATTAGGCAACAAAACTACTTAATAAGGTTTAGGAAAAAATATTGGTTAAGTTACGCTACACCGGAATTGGATACGCCGTACCGGAAATGGCGTAACTTAAGTACGGACGTTTCGTGACAAATAAATCAATCTTGACTTCTGGCTTTACACGGGACATCGACACTGGTCTGCTGGGTGATAGACTGGGTTTTTTGACCCACCCTGACCTTGCTTGCCACTCTTTATACTTGTTCACAATTATGAGGCTTACATACAAATTCATTTTGTGGATATTATACGAATTACAGTGCATTTACTTTACGTATAGCTACGAAAGGTGTATGAGAAAAGCCTGAATTATTACAATTTCTCTTTTTTTGTCATTTTATATATAAATCCTGCAGACTCGTACTCTTGAAAGATATTTTGATATTACTTTATCTGAAAATGTAATAGAGTGAACCAAAGAAAATAAAGAATCATTGATTCTGATCACAAATTATTTGTTTTGAGTAGCTGTTCAGAACAAACACTTGTTCAGTCAGTTTAAATCAATATTTTTTTGAAAGAGCTTTTAATTAAACTCTAATTGAGTGCAGCTGATGAAGCATAAATTCTGCTCAGGGAGACTTCAAACATTACCAAATTTCATACGGTGAAATTTGGTCAAACATAAAGGCCAGCGTTAAGCTGTATTTTAAATTAGAGCGCTGAAAATGGGGTCGTGAGGTCATGTTTATGCATTTAGTGACTACATTTAAACCTACTTGTATTGATTACTTCCACCAACTCACTGTTTGTTGATTTCAAAAGGCTTAAGACCACTCACAAAAATGTCAGAGATAATTGATGCTCATCTGTGTAGCCGAGCATGCTTCAATATTCTAATTTAGCTGTACTGCAGAGTGAGGGGGGTTGAGTGGGAGGACAACTTGGCACAAGGTAAGACTTCTTTTTCTCAACCCAATCTCTTTTCTCTGCATAATTATATGAATTAAATTAATTGGGAATGCACATTTGCATATCTAGGTTATTTCTCTTATGGAGCAGAAGGTCTTTGGAGAGTATAGAAACAATTACAAACCCGCCAGACAGTAAAACACCTCCGTCTCTTCTTTCTCGTCTGCCTTCTCCCCCCCAGTGTTTTACTCCAGGGAGGATTTGGCCTCAGTACTCAGGAGGAAAAATGTGATAACACCACAGTGCAGGAGTCACATCCCTGAAGCAATTTAATGGACTTTGGAGCCACCTTTAGCACACACTATCACCTGACATCTTTAAATTACTTTGAACAGTTGTAGGTATTTATAAAAATGGAACTGTTTGTTTTGCCAGGCAGGGAATAGCTTAAATTCTAAAGGAAATTGGATTTAATCTGATACTGGGTGGTAAATGGTACGGGGTGGAATCTAATTTTCTGCTGTTGCAGGAGAATCTTTCACTGCTGCATTGTAATAATACTGAGCCAACGTGGTATGAAGCCATTTTAAATCCGATAAGCTGATGCATCATGTTGTTAGGGGTGGAAATACTAGAAGTTGCTTACTGCTGGAAGTTCAGAAAAAAATCTGTTGAAGTTTAATCTGAATAACAGTTATTACCACAAAGGGCCAATGTAGCCGCTTCACTGTATTAATCTGAGTATGAGTGCACGCTCCCAATTCATCCCTCTCCCCTTTTAATACAGTAACACTTTCCAAAGTGATGACCATACTTTCTAGTTGCTGCAACTAACGATTATTTTCTTGATTAATTGGTTAATCACTTGTTCAATGAAATGCCAGGAAATGGCAAAAAAAAGAAAAAAAAAGTGTCATAATTTCCTAGAGCCCAGGGGTGACATTTTAAAATGTCATGTTTTGTCTGGAAAATAGTTCAAAACCCCCAAATAATCAGTTTATACTATAATAATAGACCAAGGAAACCAGAAAATATTCATATTTGAGAGGCTAGAACCAGTTCACCTTTTGCCGTGTTTGCTTAAAAATGACATAAACGGTTAATTTGTTATCAAAATACAGTCCATAACCCAAACATATTCAGTTTACTATAGTAGAAGACCAAGAAAATGGGAAATTATTCACATTTAAAATGCTGGAACCAGTGAATTTTTTTCTATTTGTTCTTAAAAAATACTTAAAAGATTAATCAATTATCAAAATACTGTAAAACCAGTCAGTTTGCTCTCATAGATGACCAAGAAAACCAGAAAATATTCACATTTGAGAAGCTGGAACCTGTACATTTTGGCCATTTTTGCTTTAAAAATTATGTAAATAGTTAATTTATTATCAAAATACTGTCAAAATACAGTCCAAAACTCAAATATATTCAGTTCACTATAATAGAAGAGCAAGATAACCAGAGAATAAGCACATTTGAGAAGCTTGAACCAGTGATTTTGTTTTTATTTCTTTGCCATTTTTGCTTAAAAATTATTTAAATGGTTAATCAATTATGAAAATTCAATCCAAACCCCAAACATATTCTGTTTACTATCATTAAAAACCACAAAAAACAGAAAATATTCACATTTGAGAAGCTGGAACCACTACTTTTTACTTAATATTTACCTAAATTGTTTAATTAATATCAAAATACTGTCCAAAATACAGTCCAAACCCCAAACATATTCAGTTTACTATAATAGAAGACCAAGAAATCAAAAAAATATTCATATTTAAAATGCTGGAACCTGTAATTTTTGCTATTTGGGCTTAAAAATTACTTAAAAGATGAATCAACGATTTATCAAGATACTGTTAATCAAGATTGGTCAAATACTGTACAAAAAGACAGTCCAAAACCACTCAAGACCAAGAAAACCAGAAAATATTCACTTTTAAAACCAATCAATTGATCAGTTTATCGCTTCACCTTAACTTAAAACTTTCCTACAAATTTCCTTAAGGTGTAAAAAGAGGTTTTAATCAAACTTGAATGGGAAATCCTCCTTATTGAACCACAATATGATCACGCAGGCAGCTCTTCAATTCCAAACAAGTGTACTATTCCATCAAAATTAATGTTTCTGGAAGCAGAATTACTTGCTCAAAAATATACACAAAACTAAATTACAGTGATCTGATTTGTAATTAGTGATTTTCCACTCCCGTGTGCTCACACGAGGCCTCTTTTCGGCGACGACCCTGAAAGCGAATCAGTTCTGCATTATGAAGCCGGAGATAATAACGTTCTGCAGGATTTTCCCCAAATGAGGCAGTCGAATAAATTGCCAATGTGAGTTTATGATCCGGGTCACAGACATCAACCCCACAGCAGAAGGCACTTTGGCAATCTAATGTCTGTCTGTAAACACCAAAATAACACTTCACTGACAGCAGGAGGAAAGCAACATTATGGTTTATATAGTTTGTTATAAATTAATCATTAATGATCCATACTGGACCAATGTGATTATATGGAAATAAGGGAAAAAAGCCCCTGTTGCATTCAATTTCTGTATTTGTCCCAGTGAACAAAACCATGCCGTAGATGGAGACCAATTTGCTCGGCTGTGCGGTCAGCATGTCCATCCGTAGACACATTCATTGTATCCCTATTGTCCTTTTCTTTTTTTTTTCTCTGCTGCTTTCATCAGACGTTGGGCTCTATTCAGCGCCGCATCCTCATCAAAGGTCGTGCTCGCAGCCATCGGGCATGTTTGATATTCCGTTCTTTTAAAGCCGCATCAAGAAAGAGGGCACTTATAAACTTGAGCATGTGTGATTATCTCTGCTGCTGTATCACGTCACGGACACAGTGAGGGACGCAGAGAGGGACGCAGAGAGGGACGCAGAGAGGGTTTTTAACGAACTTTGATGGTTGTTAATTATGATTATGAGTAAAAAAAAACAAAGCTATTATGGTTTTATAACCCTGGTTCAGCTTATATTAAAAGTTAAAGTGTGCATTAATTTTTGAACAAAGACAGAGATCAATTTAGGCCTCAAAAACACAAAAAATAGTATGAACCACACTGGATAGTATTCTTTTTATTTTAATTTTTTTTAATCAATGAAATTTAGTTTTGACTCATGTGCTCAATATAGAAATAATCCCTATAAAAGCTTGAGCCACTGTGCCATCTTCTGGTACAACAGAGCTGCGTTTGCCATATCACATTCTCAGTGTGAAGTGAGTATATGCTGCCCCCTCTTGGTGATTAATGTAAAGTGCACATAAGTGGATTTATTTAATTGTTTTCTTTTATTACATGAACTCAAATTTTGCAGATGTCTTTCTTGACATCGTCACTTCCGAGGTTTGTGTGCCAGACTGTCTCAAAGCCCTCAAATGTCCCATTGGGCTCCGTGGCGACAGGTTTGTTCGACTTATCTGTGTGCAAACATGCAGAGATCAGATGGATCAAGCTCATGATGGTTATCAGGAGCATAAGTAACCCTAAAGATCAGAGAGGACAGAGTCAACTTTCACAATAAAATAGACACATTTGATCCAACATCTGCACTCTGAGTGGACATCTTACCACAATAGACTGTGTTGGCAGCGAGGTCGTGGACACGATAGCTTCTGGTGAACATCGCGCCCAGGCCCAGAACGAGAATGGCGTAAGCGCTGAATGTGTAGCGCATGTACTTGGTTAGCAGGAAGATCTGTAGGATGAACCTGCAACATTTTCAGCCATTTATTAATAATCAGAAGGCAAAATGAGACATTCCTTTAATCTTTTGTCCTTACCAGATTATAATGAACAAGAAGACTATGGTGAGGACGATGGTGCTGATCAGTGGGTCCGGCACACCAGCTTTGTACTTGAGCACGACGCCAAGACCCACCACAGCGTTCAAGAGAGTCCACCAGGCGAACACCGTCAAGCCGTTCTGGGTCTGCCACAAATGATAAAACATTTATGGACACAACTCATGATGGTGACAACAATTTAGTTAAGAAACTAGATAAATATTCACATTTAAAAAGCTGGAATCAGAGAATTTTGACTTTTTTTACTTTAAAAATGACTCAAAATAGTTGAAGATTAATCATTGCAGGTCTATTACAGAATACATATAAAATGTTGCTACAATGATCTTTGGTAATTCAGTGGTCTCACCAGGTAACGTGTCCACGAAATCACGCTAGGGTTGTTAATTGCGAGCCAGGCTTTGTGCTTGTTGAGGTTAGAGTGGGACATGTAGAGCATGTAGAAGCTGAGGACTGGCAGAATCCACCCGAGTATGACGGCTCCAAGTATATCGCTGTGGAAAGCAACAGCAGCTGTGATTGCTTGTGTGCACACATTAATTCTTTGTGTGCTGCAGTATAAGAGCATTGGTGCTACTTACTGTCTGTACCACAGAGGCATGCTGCACATCCTTGCAATGTTAAGCAAGGTCCACATCAGATAAAATAGTGGGGGGTGGATCTCCGGACCAAGGACATTTCTGCAGATGAAATAATAACAGTCTGATCACATAATATAAATTATAATCCTTGAGATTTACATTAAATCAAACCCCATTGTTGATTCTATTTACAGTCAGCAATAGCCATTCAGTGTATTTACATTCCGTAATTATATTTCTATAGACCGTTTCACAGTTGCAAACATTGCAAATGTGAGATATTTTAGTATGTCCGTAACCTTAGTATGAAAATAATAGTACGCAATACTATTGCCGGGCCCATTAGAATGTTTATGTTGTCAAATTTGAAAAGGTCTATAGTAGTTTTCATCATTAGTGGCGGAGTCTGCTGTTAATAGCTTATATGCATACGTACAACATGACTTTGTTTGGTTGCACTGTAAACCTAAATCTACCTGAGCAGAGAATGAAGTGTGTGTGTTGTAATCCAAGTTTCTCTGTACTTTGTTGACATAGCTAGACCGGCTGCACCTGCTTTTAGTGTATGTTCGTGTATGTGAGCGTGCCCCACTGGCTAGCTCTGCACTGTGCTCATTCGGCGGTTACAGCTGATAACGCCATCCCGACCCGACAGCGCCGTCGTGGAAGCATAGCACCCACCCTCCGGTCGCCCCCAGGCTAACACTGTTAGCTCTGTCTGCTGTGTTGCTGTTGTTTTCACCGTCAGCTGTCGCCCGTGTTGAGAGCCGTGCGGAGGCAATAGAAATGCTCCCATTCATGTATTTAGCACATTTAAGGATTATAATAGAAGTTCTGGTAAACCTCACTTTATTCTGGCATTGTATAAAGCTTTAAAGACACCACTCATGCTACCTTTTAAACAGGCTGACCACCGCATACAAAAGCCAAGCCTTAGACCACAAGTCAACCATAATCCAGTAAGTGTCAGACCACCAGTCCATAGTCACCTCCAGGGGGAAGGTCTCAGACACATTCCTGGATGAGGTCTGAAACAGAGCTGAGGGCCAAGAAAAAAATAATACAAAATCACTGATGCTTGGTTAAAGTATATTAGAAATGTCAAGACAGTGACACAATGTAGCTGGAGCATTAATAGGAACACTCTCCTAAAAGCACTGTAAAACAAAACACATCACATTTTATGTTTCAGACTGTCAGTCTAGATTGTGAAGTGTGTGTGTGTGTGTGTGTGTGTGTGTGTGTGTTCTAGTTCGTTTCATTGGCCTCGATCTAGGTCAATAGCTTGCAGAAATGACATGACATGACCGTCAGGGCAAAGGTCTTTAGGTAAGAAGTAAACATGCTCGCTTCAAGCCCCTACAAACTTTAACATCATCAGATTGAAAACAAACCCACAATATCATATGACACAAGACAACACATTTACTATCATATTACAAAACAACAATTCCCACATTGTAAAGCTCTGAATACGATCTTCTGGCATGATTAAATGATTGAAATATTCAGCGGTGTCACTCACCATTGGGCACGCTGCTGTCCTTTGCCAGGCTACAGAAGATGGATGAGATCACCTGAGCGACGACAGCCAGGATGACACTCCCAGCATGTATCACTACATGGTTACTGTATTTCACTGAGAGCCGAGACACCTCAGACCTCTCCATAATGTCTGACTGCAGCTCAGGAGACTGTAAGGCACAATATTTGTCACCGCAATGTAATATTTTGGACTTTGGATCGCTGCATGTCCTGTTCAATTTTATGGTATCTCTTTGATTACACTCGCAGTGCCCTGTAATTGGTCAGCGTGCATCAGGTGCTGACATTAGGACGCCTCAGTTGATACCATTGTGCTTAACAGTTTTCACTCAGTACCAGAGATACTTATCACAGGGATACGTTTGTGCTGAAAGGATTAGGCGATTTATTGAGTCGATTAACATAAAAACGATTAAAAAACAATTCTGATAAGTGATTAGTTGAAGTCATTTATGAAGCAAAGATGCCAGCTTCTCAAGTGGGAGGATTTGCTGCTTTTCTTTGTACTTTTACTATAAACTTGTTGTACCTTGGGTTGAGAAAAAGTAAACAGTTTGAAGATGTGACCTTGTGCTCTGAGAAATTGTGTTATGTTATTCACACATTTTGTTTGACATTTTATTCACTAACCAATTGATTGGTTATAAACAAATATAATTTTTAGTTTCAGCCTTGAATAAGTTGTTTATTTCAGAAGCAGCCAAGGGAGAGCCGGGCGATAAAATCTTCTCTAACAAGTTATATGTTGTTTGTTTAATCCGAAGAAAAACTGTATCTTATTTCCATGTAGGAATATACTTCTTTTGAGGTTATATCTTGAGAAAGATCCTTGTGACCGAAACGTCGACTCCTTTTAAATAAATCTAGAGCTGCAATGATTAATTGATTAGTCGCCAACTATTTTGATAATCGATTTGAGTATTTTTTTTAAGAAAAAAGGGTAAAAATTCTCTGATTGCAGCTTCTTAAATGTGAATATTTTCTGGTTTCTTTACTCCTCTATGACAGTAAACTGAATATCTTTGATTTGTGGACAAAACAAGACATTTGAGGACGTCATCTTGGGCATTTTCTGACATTTTCTAAACCAAACAACTTGACTTTTTACTTTGGAATACACTGTCTTATGCCATTATTTGGCTTTACAATTATTTGATTTAAAGTTTTGATATCCCTGTGCCTCACAACATGTATTCTATTTTCTGACTATTTAAATTACTCCCCTTTCTTAGCATTCTTATGAACTCACCATTTGATCAGTGTAATGTTATTTCTTTTTTTCCATAAAAAACATTATTATTAAAAAAAATCCTTCAAAAATTCTTAAAAAAACATGAATGACTTCCTTTTTCCTTCCATTTTTTCTTTTATTTGTTAAAGAATCTGCAGATTTGTTTTTTATGAGAGGTGTAATGTACAAGTGTTTCGGTTTTCATCTTTTTTTCAGTATTAACACATGAATTATAGTATTTACATTCTAAGCTACTATTCATAAAAAGAGTGTTCTTTGTCTCAAGGCTATTTCCACTGGTGACATACTGGGTTCACTGGGACTGTAAAGTGGCCGTTTGTGATGCTTCCATGTGACCAGGGCGATGCGTGCCACGAACATGACGCAGGAAATAGCCAGGATCGAAGCTGAAGAGGGAAAAGGAGATTAGATATCTATACATGAATCAATGAACAGTGTACAGAGAAATGCAACAAAAGTATATAAGAAGGTGTGTAGTGTTAATATCCCTCAGTGTCAAACCTGCAAAGATGTAAATGTGACTTCCAGGAGAGCCAGAAGTGCTCAGGGTGCCTGTCAACCACACGATAACAACGGGATAGATGGTCACAATATAACGCACATGCTCATCAAGGTAGAAATTCTCTAACAGGAACCTGGGAGCAAAGAGAGACACAAAAACAAAAGATTTGTCTTCCTTTTGCTCATGTATCTTCTCTCTGGAGAGGAAAAACAGCGACGGCTTAATGACAGAAAGCAGTGGGGAGTACAGACTTACCAGGCCAACAGCTCCATCAGAAGCAGCAGCAGCGACAGCATTGCACAGTCACATCTAGAGGTTTCTGTCTGATACTGCAAGTATATCGTCAGGTTGAGTAGAGTGGAGAGAGTCCCCCATGTTGCATATACCGCTATTCCATTTAGCACCTGATTCAACACAATGAAAGAAGACTTCAAAAAGCATGTAAAGCTATGACCAATATCCTAATCCTAACAGTTTACTGTGCAGGATGCTGGTCTGTCACGTGACCTTATCTGCCTCTTCTTTAATGTCAAGTGCAATGCAAAGAGCGAGTGGAAACCAATCTCAGGGTTTTTGCTACGGCCTGACTCGGCTGCTTCGAACCTCCTAATCTCAGACCACAGTCGCCTTGTGCACAGACTTTGCTCAGCCAGTAGGACTGGGCAGTTTGGCTGAGAATTCCCTCTTTAGATATGGGTGATGGAGCAGTGGCTGGCTTCTTTAACCTTATAGTGTGTCAGCAGTGTGCAGTGGGATTTAACAAATGCTACTGACTGCATGGTAAAATGTCACTCTAAAGGAATAGTTTGACATTTTCAGAAAAACGCTTATTCGCTTTTTTTTTTGCAGAGAATCGTTACCACTTTTATGTCTGTACATTAAAAAGCTACAGCTAGCAGCTGCTTATCTTATCTTAGCATAAAGGCTCCCATGAGTTTTTAAATATCTTATTTAGTTTAAGAAGCAGGAGACTTTTCTCAACCCATAAAGGAATATCTAATCCTTCAGTTATAGTAAAACATTCGAATTCAACAAATTTGGAGATGCACAATTTTCTAGGGCTGCCACCTGTTAGTGGACTAATTGGTCATTTTGGTCTTAGTCGACTCAGATTTTTTTAGTCTATTAGTCGTTTTTTATGCTTTTTTCATGTTGAATGACTAATTTCTAAAGTGGTGCTTTTGTGAGATTTTGTTTTTGTGGAGAAACTGTTTCACAGATCTGTCGATTAAATCAACTAATCGATTAGCCGTGTGTCGAGTGTTAGTCCACTAAGAATTTCTTTGGTCGAGGACAGCCGTACAATTTTCAGTGTTTTAGTTAGTTCAGGAACTAATTTTCAAGGAACTAAAAGGTTCCTCCAGCCCCCTGTTGTCTGTGTTTCCGCCTGCAAAGATTAGCCATATTAGTCTGCTGATGTATGTGAAAGCAGCATGACATGGGACGAGGATTTCTAGTGCTAACAGTAGTAAACACACTCTGCAGCCTGCAGTTCAGTGTGTCCGCCTGTTTAATCTCAAAAACACGTTGAAACAAGAAATGTTTCGTCTCACTACGACAATATTAACTGATGCATGTATGATGTAATGAATGAAATGCAGAGGAGGAAAATTGAACTAAGAGCGATCTCTCTCTCTCTTTTTCTTTTTTTTTATGAGTCGGTAAGCCGACGGCAAATCCTAAATTGTGCAGTGTTATCAAACAAAGAAAAATATTCCCCCTTCGTCCTAAATCGATACTAGAGTACTTCTCTGTTTATGAAAGGTCTGGTACCTTCAGAACGTACTACCCCTGGACCAAGGCCTTTTTTAGGGGGGTAAAAAAGACTCGTAAAATGTCCCCAGGACTTAATTTAGTCCCTGGTCCCTGGTCGAAACGCACAGGGCTATTTACAACTTTCTAAGAAAGTTGCTTATAAGGATATATTATGGATAGTTTTTATGCTTTCAAATATGGATTATGTTTTCCAAGGCAATACAGTAAGAATCAGAATATAATGATGTTCTCATATGTAACAGGAGGGAAATAAAAGGCAGTAAATGTTCAAGTACTAAAGGTTAAAACCCTGCCCTGTTGAAGGCCACTGCCAAAACATGTACTTTGTAGGTGTTACAGTCTGGCTTTTTAATCTTTGCTATACTCAAACCCACCTTGGATTTATGTATTTTTGCAAATGTGTAGCTCTTCACTCCAAAGAGCACCTTTTGTTTGCTGAATGTGTGAATGTATTACTGTTTTTACAAGCTTTTTAATCACAGTGTCTGTAAACCAAAGACTTCCTTCCTCCTTTTTTAACACATTTGAAGCCAAGTGGAGATGTAAAAAGAAATATATATATATATATATATATTTCAAAGTCCATAAACAGAAAAAATGCCTTTGATATGACTTTACCAGTATCCTGATGAGCCAGAGGTCTATGTTGTGATATTTGTTCAACCAGGCTCCATAGATCTTCAGTCCATGACAGGAGAAAAATAGGATCATGTAATCGGTGAACGTCATGAGTGTTGAGATTATCAGCACCGGCAGCAACAACCTATACACACACACACACACACACACACACACACACAGAAAAGCAGATGTTTAAACTGTCAGAAACGACAGCAGAAAATACAGCTGTTAATCATGTTTTTCCTGAACTCACACACTTACTCTCTGTCAAACAGAAACAACCATGTAATGTTCAAGCAAATATCGATGATGAGGGAGACGTGAAATCCATAGGGCAGCACTGCTGGCGTGGTATACATCCAGTCATAAGCGCTCCTGCAAAGAGGAAGGACAATATTGTTTTATCTGGGAGAGAAAAACACACCACGACAAACAAATTGTGCCTGTGGGGAAATAATCAGACTCTTTCATATAAAGTCAGAGCAATCTGCAACATGTGAATGAGTGCACAGAGGAAGACTAAATTGCCTCCGGACTGTATGGAGTGATTTGCTGCGTGCAATAATACAACAGGATGAGATAAAAGTATTAAGAAACAGGCACATTTACGCCGTGTAATGCGGCTATTAAACATTATAATCTCCTGTAAATTATGCATGGAAATATGAAAAATTGCTCTACCTTCTGCAGAGTCCCACTAAAAAGTATATGAACATGGCAAGAACCCAAATATAAATGAAATCCCAGACAAACAGAGCCCACGGAGCAGGAGTTATGGGAGTCGTATACTTGATTGTTACATCCTCTGTGCTGTGCAGGAAAACACCTGTATCGAGAGAGGTACAGTTTATTATTCACGCCTTAACGAAACCTTCAGCTGATTTGATTTATCTGACAAATATTCACCTGATTTAGCACCGAATCCTGACAGAGAGTTGAGCGTAATTGAGATTAAAAAGACAAAAAATCCAACAAGCATGAGCACAGCGCGGGCTGGGTTGTGGCTCACCATGGTGATGGTCTGAGGGTAAAAGTCCACAAAAAAACAACGAAATCCCAGTGTTTATATTCTCAATATATAAAGATCTGAATCTACAACCCACCTCTTCATATATCGGCTTATGCACAGTCTTTATAGCTCTTCTACAGCAAATATAGTCCAATATCTGAAGGTGTGAAATGGGAAATGAGAGTGCTTACCGTAACTTGTCTTGTCTTGACATACTCTATATTGTGTCATCTCTTTTTATTGCCCTAGATGGATCGTCTGTTATCTCTCCCTGTCATAAACAACCTGCTGTTTTAAAGCAGCAGGGTAAAGACCAGGGTGTGAAAGGAAAATCACAACATAAGTTGAAGAGCGTGAGATTTTCAGAACAAAACAAAACATTTTCTAAATCAGCTAAGCGCTGAAATATAGATGTAACCATCTGTCGACCTCCTTGCTGGCATCTAGTTGGAGCTAATAGATTGAGTGTGAGGATGGCAAGAGTTCATATTGACCATGCTACAACTCTCTACAAATCTATTTTACTGATGTTATTTAATATGGTCATTGTTTAATGAATACAGCTTCAAATTAAATCAAGATTAATGAGGTTACGGCTCCAGCAGACCTGGAAATCATTACTTAAATTATGGTATTGACAGTGTTTTAAAGCTCTAAATGAACTATTATTTACCCTTAATGTTTGCATGATAGAGCTGAAGTGAACGACTGTGTGTGTATGTGTAATACAGTTGCCGTTACGTAAAGCCACTGCAGCTCTTGTGTGTGCAGCTTTCTTCCACACAGTGGCACCATTGCATGATAGTATGTCAGTGGAGTCTTGTGATGAGAGTGTATGATATCAGCTCACTGTACTTTTAATTTACATATAAATGAATTCAACTTTTACTTAATCAAGTATAGCAGAATTTATACTCGTAACAGAGTATTTCTACACTGTGATTTTGCTACTTTTACTCAGGCGGCAACCTCCATGTCTGAAAAGTGAAGCCAATGTAGAAGTGTCTTAAACTTGCATTCTTTCTAATGACCTCTGGTTGCAAAAATAAGTCAGATTGTATAGAAGTCTATGAAAAAGTGACTTCTCACTTGATTTATTACCTCAGTAAACATTGTAAACATGAGTTTATGGTCTCAATCACTAGTTTTCAAGTCTTCTTCAATACAGCATGATGTTCATTTAGTAAATTATGGTCCCATTTAGAGTCAAATAGACCATAAAGCAGGGTATGCTTTAGGGCGTGGCTACCTTGTGATTGACAGGTCGCTACCACGGCGTTGTCCGGTCTGGGAGTTGTCAGTGTTTTTGTCTTACAACTTTCACAGTGTGTTTTCAGTTCATGAAAGTTAATATTAGCATTTTGGTCGCCTAAAAATGTCTTATTCAGCATTCGGTTGTAGCTACACCCTCTTGTGTCACTTCTGGTTGCAAAAAAACAAGATGGTGATGGCCAAAATGCCAGACGTGAGGCTTCAAAACCGCAGTCCACAAACTGTGGTTAACGTCACGGTGGCTGCATCCACTTATATAGTATATAAGTATATTATACAGTCTATATTGTTACTCAAGTAAAAGATCTGAGTGTTTGTTCACCACCACCCAGATGTTTTCCAACTTACCCTCAACACAGAACACATTCTCCACACACATGAGAGTCAAAAATAAAGTAAATGAATAAAATAAAATATATAAATAAATATTAATTAATAAAATACTAGTGTAACTCTCAAGCATTTAAAGTATTTGAACCAGGATGAAGTCAGTCTGCTTTGATCAGTCGGCCTTTTCCACCTCCAATAGGACATAAAAACAAGTATTTTGTGTCCATGTGTGCCATTATCCATATGATCCAATTATTCTGCTTCTGAGGACTGAGGTTGTGGGCAGGCAGGCCGTGACACGGCAGCCCAGCTGAGGTTCAACCTTTCTAAAGGAGCACTCGACCCAGGAAACCTCCCCTGCTGGTTCCCTCACCCGGCACCATATGTTGCCTTGTGGTGTGTCGTATTTATCGCTCTGCAATAATTAATGCAGAGCTCCTTAGGAGAGCTTGGATTATGGAGTCTTGCACACAAATAATGCAGTCACATATACAGGTATGTACTCACTTCAACGTATCCTCTTACAACGGAAAAAGTTATTCGAAAAGTTATCCCTCATTTGTTGTGCTTTTTCCTACGAATGTCCCGCAATATGTGATGCACGTGTCAATTTCCTCCTCAGTCTTTTCAAAATATATTCTGTTTTCACAGGAAACAACTTGGTTAGGTTTAGGCAACAAAATGACTTAGTTAGGTTTAGGAAAATATCGTGGTTTGAGTTAAAATAACACAGGAAGTGACGTAACTTAAGTACAGAAGTTATGTGACAAAAACGACGTGCATACAAATGTATTTTGTGGATATTAAACAAATTACAGTGCATTACTTTTTGTAGGTACAGCTGCAAACGGTGTGTGAGAACAACCCGCACACAAATCTGCAGTCAAATACACAGGTATGCAATCACTTGCACACTCAAAAAAGCACACATTATATACTAGAGTTGAGTCATAACTCCTGATACACGTGGGAGAGAATAACAGCTGTGTATTGATGCTTATGAACAGCAGTTATTCGTGACCATGAAGTCAACAAGCTCTTGAGAGCGTATGAGGCTAAATTTACCAAAAGAACACTTGAACATTGCTGTTGACTTTACAGAGAACAGTATTTGGCTTCCTTTCTGATCTGTTGTAATCCCACATTGTGTCTGGATGACTCTTTCAAGTTCGCCGACTGATTGCTGTGACCCGCTCTGCCGGCAAAGGACAAGGCCCAATTTGTCGGCTGCTCATCATCTAATAACTGAAATCATATCCAATTACACGCCCGCCATCTTTGATCACTTACATTATGAGAGATATGTGCATGATGGGTATTATAAAGGATCACTGTCACTTTGGTAACAAATTATGATTCACTTTATGACTCATGTAGGTCTCGGCGACAGTGAATTCTCGTGGGCTTTCTGCATCAGGCAGCGATTATTACGTCCAAATGCTGTTAAATATCAAAATATTGTCAACGTTTTTTGATGGGATGCCAGAAAGAAAAGCAATTAACTTGAACTGACAGGGATCCGGATAAACAGAAAACAGTTTGTGGCTTGAAATCTTGATCCGAAGAAAGAAAAAAAATAATTTGAAAAGATCTTCAAATAGTTATGCATGCCAGCAGCTTCTTTGGCATCATTTCTGTGCAGACTAGATTGGACAATTGGGACGTTCCTACATGAACCGTTTGGTAATTAGAGACCATGACTAACAAGCTCTGTGTATTTGGAGTGTTTATCTCCTCGCAGCCCGGTCTGTGTGACTTTCACGCCGTATTTGTGGACGACATTTGCGGATCCCTCTAGAACCAACTCCTAATGTCACAATTACGCCGCCATGACCAATAGTGGCGGCTGTGCCAACTAGATTACAAATGAGGATGGCAAAGGACAGCAAAGGTGAGCGGAGGAGATTAGCCTCTGAATGACATCAAGACTCACTCTGAATCCCAGAACTATAATTTAGACATTATTAGGAAACTGTTCAGTCTGCAGAATACCACTTTTAAAGATAACACATTTTCATTTGTCAGTATAAAAGGAGACTTTTTAAGCTCCGAGAATGTCCTTGCTGAACAAAAATAGCGAGTTACGCCACAACAATAGGGTTTGTTAAGAAAATAAAAATAAATCACCTCCTTTGACCGGCAGTAGAGACCATATTTTCAGCTTTGATGGAAGTTTCAACAGGGATCACATCCAATCTTACTCCTCCCTATCCGCACCTCTTCGCCTCAGACAAGCCATCACAAGAGATAAATCTCCACATATGAAACCACTTTGGTCTGTAAGAGGCTGTCAAAATAATATTTTCATTCCTCCAAACGACCCCGGTAACCACTGCTGTCTACTGCTGTGCTGCGTTATCGCTGAACATCAAGTTCGGACACAACACATAGGATTTTTCTTTTCTTTTTTGTAGAACTTAAGAAGTGTACAGACTGTTCACCTTTCTCAGTGCCACTACTTTCCTGCCACTCAAACCCTGGGTGCTGCTAGTGGAGTGTGAAGGCTGGAGGAGGGGGATCACAGGAACCTTCAGGTGAGCCAGGTGATGTTGGACTAAATCTGATTTAGTCTTGTCAACTAGACCTAGAATTGCACTCCTGCTCAAATTCGCTGCTGTGACAAAATAACAGATCATTCTATGAAAATCCTTTTATTGCTGTTTGGACAGTTCAGTGGCACTATGGAATATTTCTTTATTGTGTTGGAAAGCATTTGAAGGTTCAACAAGACATTTATTTACTTCTGATGCAATCAGAGTCGTGTTAAAGAGGATCTATTATGCTTTTTTGCGTTTTCCTTTTCCTTTAGTGCGTTATATAGTTTTTTGTGCATGTAAAAGGTCTGCAAAGTTGAAAAGCCCAAAATCCAGGCCAAAGGGAGTTACTCTCCCCCACAGAAACACTGCTCCTGAACTGCCTGAAACGCCTTCATTGAAGTCCTGCCTTCTTCTGTAACGTGGTGATGTCACTAAGGAACACATTTGCTGGACCGCGGGCTGGGAGGCGGAGTTAGCAAACTGTGACGACAGCGTGACATTGTGACCCCGTGACCGAGCGGAGGCTACTGCGCCTGCTCCACGGGCCCAATGGATGCGGAAGATCGCTGGAAGATCCGGGTACTTTTCTAGATGGAAGTCAAGCCATTTTGGTTTCATGCGCCGCTGAGCAACTTTCATAGGAATGAACGAGGCCCCGCCTCAAACACTGTATCCAGTTCTCTTTAAACATCCATGATGTGCCTAAGCACAGTCTATGGTCCAGCCTAACTTTATTTTTAGGGTGCTCAAGCCAAGAAATTTCAGGACCACTGCATTAGACAGCACTCTCCATCATCAAAACACCAAATTAGGGAATATCTTTCAGAAGAATGGTGTTCATCCCTCCAATCGATTTTCACAGACTTGACTCTCTGCCAAGAAGCACTGAAACTGCTCCGGCAGCTTCTGGTGGCCCGTCACTTCACTAAGACACTGTTTGTTGGTTTTTCCTTTTATTTGTCACCATCCTGTATGTATGCGGTCATATGCACAGTTGTTCACTTACACAGCGATATCCCAGCTGATTATAAATTCCCATTCCTGTCACGTCGTTCCATTCACATGTTGTCTATTTGAAACTCACACGGCATCATCCATCATGCTCAGCTTGTTATGGGGAGCAGAAACGGTGTAAATTACCCAGCCTGAACTACAAATGACGCAAAATTGAAGCAAACAAAATGTTAAATGGAGGTAAATTGAATGTTTAATATGCAGGGGAGAAAATGGCGGCCTCACAAATATGATATGAGAACAAGCAGTAGAGGCTGACGTCAAGAGAAATAAGAGTAGGTGTGCCTTGCCGTAGTTTGGCCCCTCTGGTCTGTGAAATGATTAATTATACTATTATAGGAGGATGTATCTCATTAAGGTACACATGCTGTAACTGTGGTTACTGTTGGTGGTGGATATAGAGTAATGATCCATCCCTGACATCCCGGCCACAAAGCTTTCCTTCAGCAAACCAACATTTAACAGCACATCTGCCCGCAGCAGCATGTCTCTCATTCAATCTGCTTTCTGTCTTTCCATCGTCCATGATTTACTTTCATACCCCCCCACCCACCTCCACTCTTTCATCTCTAGATGCAATAGTGTCAGAGCTATAAACTCCCAGCAGGAGAGTACACGGTGGTTTAGAGGCATTGTTAGAGTGTCTCAAATGTGGAATTGCTTGATTCCAGGGAAGGTTTGCACGGTTTTGTTTCTTACAAAGACATTTTTCCCTGAAACTGCCTTTAGGAAAACTCCATTCTCAGGTGTTCATATATTCTTTCATCTAACAGTTAGTGATTCAGCTAAGGCCCCAGGAAGAGCGTCAGGCTTTGAAGCAAATTTTATGTAGTGGCCAAACAGTGGTACTACAACTTCCGTGTCTGTCATGTGATGCCATGGCACCCAAAAATACTTTTTTACTTGGACTTACTTTGGGAAAGAGACGTCTGTAACTCAGCAGATCTTTTTTTTTAGGTGAAGCAACTTCCCAGTAAGAACACTTGAATAGCCCCCATTTAAATCATTAGGTCCTAAAAGTTGTAAAATGCACTAATATCCGAATCCAGAGTTAATTTCCTTCCTTTGTTCAGTCCGAGGCTGGATCATGGATATATAAACAGAACTGGATACAGCGTTGGAGGCGGGGCCTCGTTCATTCCTATGAAAGTTGCTCAGTGGCGCATGATGCCAAAATTACAACTTCTAGGACCTAATGATTTAAATAAGGGCTATTAGAGTGTTCGTAGTGGGAAGTTGATTCACCTCAAAAAAATTTGCCGCTGAGTTACAGACATCTCTTTCCCAATGTAAGTCTATGGGAAAAAGTATTTTTGGGCCAAATGTCATCACATGACAAACACGGAGATGTAGTACCGCGGCTACTATGAAAATTGCCATCAACGACCGGCGCTCTTCCTGGGGGCTTGAGCCAGACCGAGGGCTGGAAGGTGGGGTTAAAGGAAACACTCCTGCTCTAAGGGTCCAATGGATGCGAGAGATCGCTGGAAGATCCAGGTCTTTTTTCTACTCGGAAGTCAAGTTTTTTTTTGCTCCATGCGCGCCACTGACCAACTTTCATAGGATTGAACGGGTCACTTGTTGCATTTGTTTCTGCGGAGAGCAATAACAATAACAATGCTTAAAATAAACAAAAAAAAATTCTATTAAAATAAATCACAAACAATTTTCACAAACATTCAAACATTGCATTACATCCAAAAATTGCTGTCCTCACATTACCTTATTTAAAAATGATGCCTGCAAATTCCATGCAGTGGAACATATACATATTTCAAATATTAAGACCCCAACACCACAAACAAAGAAACAAAACATCAGCACGCCAGAGGAATCATTTACTGTTTGTTCATGCAGTTAATTGCATTAAATACTGTTTCTTGAAAGTGGCTCTGGTATTTGTAAAGAAATAAATAAAGAGTTAAAGCTCACATCGTGTGGCTGCAGTGCATTATGGTCTTTTGAAGCCACTGTCAGTAAAGAAGTAAGCAGTTTTCCCTCTGACACAATGGTTTTCAGATATATTTCTTAAATGTATTCAGCTTTATTGAGGTGAACTGACACTGACTGGCAGCTAGAACAGTGTGTCAGCCTTTTGTAATCGAATCACTTCATTACCTCGTTGAAAATGTGACTAAATTGACTAAATTTATCCTATTTCACCTCCATTTCGAAACCCACACGGTTGCATTAAAATTTAAAGGACTTCCATTTCTGCTTTTTTTTTTTTTTTTGGACTTGTTTTGAGAGTAGAAAGATGTCATGATGAATGTGACATGAGCTGACTCTCCTCCAAGGTGACACTCTTTAGTGAATACGAGAGGAGCCCTTCTGACTTCTGTCACTTCAGTGGGGACACAGTGAATTAAGGGTCTAGAGAAAAAGAAAAGAGAGAGAGGAGAGGAGGGGGGAGGTCAAAGAGCAAGAAAAGCGTAGAGAAAGCAGTGCAGTGAAGCAAAGATAATGTAGTCACTGTTTGGTTCTCTCAGCACCTTCTACCTGCCAGTGAACGGTTCAGGCAGGAATTGCTCCCGCCTGTCTCTACCAGGAGGACATGGCAGCTACAGTGCAGAATGACAACACAGTGACAGAGAGTAACAACACATCGCTATAGTGCCAATATAAACAGCTCTTTCCCAGGGGCGGGGGTTTCTCTCACAGAAATTCAAGGTTGGTGTTATAAAAGCTTGCTGGAATGTATAAAGCATGCATAGTCAAGGTTGCACGTTGCTTATTAGTGAGACCGTCCCCATAACTGGAGGGTCAGCGCTTTAATTTGTGCAGCAGCCATGTGTTCATCCACGGCTGTGTGTTTCTGAGCTGAATGCTTTACCTCGGATTGCTTCTGTTAATTAATGCTCACTGCTAAACAATAGAAATGTTAATGACAGCGTATTATAATGACCAAAAACTAAAAGGATAGTTTGTCTTTTTTTGGGAAATATTAATTTTGCTTTCTTGTCGAGAGTTTGGTGAGAAGATGGATATCACTTTCATATCTGTAAACTAAATATAAAGCTAGAGCCAGGAGCATATTAGCTTAATGCTGTATTGAAGAAGACTTGAAACTAGTGATTGAGACCATAAACTCATGTTTACAATGTTTACTGAGGTAATAAATCAAGTGAGAAGTAGGCTCATTTTCTCATAGACTTCTATACAATCAGACTTCTTTTTGCAACCAGAGGAGTCGCCCCCTGCTGGCTATTAGAAAGAATGCAAGTTTAAGGCACTTCAGCATTGGCTTCACTTTTCAGACCCGGAGGTTGCTCACTGCATCTAACTCTGGGCAAGAAGGTAAATGAGTGTATTTCCCAAAATGTCAAACTATTCCGTCAATCAACTGAAAATGTATCTATAACAAATTTTGTTATTGAGTATTGTTTAAGTCATTCATCAAGCAAAAATGCCAGCTTCTCAAATGTGAGAATGTGCTGCTTTTCTGTTTTCTCACATCACTGTGGCCTCCAGGAACTTTTCGTAGACTAGGTGATTAACTGATTAAATGAAAAACATAACTGACAGATCATTTAGTAGTGAAAATAATTGTTAGTCACAGCCCCAGTAAGATGAATTCCTTCCATACGAGTGTTGCCGATCATTTAAAATAAGGAACATCTGGTTCAGGATTCAGCCTTAATCCACAAATCTTGTTCCATCTTGCTCACCGACTGTACTGACAGAAGGCCGATTTAACATTCTCACTTGAGCTGTTCAATATTTAATACTTCACTGTGAATTTCTTTTGTAAAGTTTAGGGAAGTGTGAAAAGCACAAGTCCCATGGAAGGATGGAGGAATGTGGGAAACAGAAAGTGTAAGTGCTGCCTGTTCTGTTCAGGAAGATGAAGAGTGAGATTTGCGAAAAACTCCCAACGGGTGAACGGAGCTGTTTCCGCCCATTCTAGTCTGCACAGTCCGCAGGGTTCACATTAAAATGCAGACTTTTACACTGTACTATGTGTAGAGCAAATGGAAAGTGGACTTTGTAGACTTATGGATGAGCTGAAACAGCTTTTATCAACTGTAAATGTGTGTTGAGTAATTCTTTAGACTTCATCACATCAGTTATTCAGCTATAAAACCACTAAGTGCATCTGAATGAAGTCGACTCATAGAGGACTGTGATATGATTAGTTCATCCTTGTGTAAAGTGTCCCATGGCCCTTTCACAACCCGCACACACACACACTTAACAAATGAATGTCTCCACATACATACGCACAAAGAGATTCTTCAGTGAGGGCTGTTGTGATATCAGCATTTCTACGTTTTTTTTTTTTGAGGCCTCATAGAAAAATCTCGTTGTGTATTCCACCCCCTGCGTCTGAATTATTCAGCTTCAATGCCATTTCTATTCTTAGTACTTCTACTAGTGTTTGGATGGCTGCAGAAGAACCTGACGTATACAGTAAACAACATAATGTGTTGCCTACAGAATATGAACTAATCTCTGTTCATTAGCTCGGCTCTTTCATGTGGACATTGCGATTAAGGAGGTTCAGATATGTGCATGAGCACATGTAATGAGTTCTGATTTTCTTGGGCTAAAACATGTGCAGCATTAATTGCACAATTAGAAAATGCAACATGTTCTATGTTCCTTAACTTGAGACCATCACGCTCGCGCCATCTGCTCTTTGCATAACACATGTGCATGCATATATACTGCAAGGTTGAAATTAGACACTGGTGTTTACGCGTCACTTTTCAGGCCTGGAATTAATTTGCTCCAAGACAAAGAGGGCTGAATTAAATCAAGTCGAAAAAGCGATAGAGTCTTCAAGGGAACATCAAAGGTTTGCAGACGTCCCTCTGGGCCGTTTCATGAGCATTGATCGAAAGTGCTGGGTTGGAACGTGCTTACGGTCTCCCATCCAGTGAAACTGATTTCATCCAGCCACGCCTCGTGAGCTGAGATCTGCTAATCTCTCAAGTCTGTAATTGTTCTGAGAGAAGCAGAAGAAGAAGGGTGAGTGGCAGTTGAGGAAAAGATGGGAAGGTAGAGCTGAAACTAGGTGACATCTGCCTCATACTATACTGCTGAGATCAAATAAAAATATGATTTTGTTTTTATTTCAGATACAACATTCTTAAAATACGTGTTATTTGAGGATCATTTTTTCATTAAGCTTTTCCCCATTACAAGGCAGTCATTGCCATGGCAGCATCAGCAGAATTTATAATGATGTAGAATAATTAATAATTTACATTAATATGGCTCGTGCTTCATCCGCCTGCATCATAAATTTGTTTAATCAGATAAACTGCAGTGTAATTATATGTAACCACAAGATTACTCTGTTGACAGAGTCAATACATGTAAAGAAAGCACATCACAACATTAGTGCTGTCATTGACTTGTAGACATGCAGCAGGAAACACATTATAATGGCTTCTTCTTGGAGTTCTGTGAAAGAGAGTTTGAGGCTCTGACAACCTGTCAAAATATGATTTAATGGTAATTATGACAACAAAGTAATGGAACAGTTACTTTGCACTCTCTGTGTCATCTTTCATATGTTTGCAACTACCTCCATTGGTCTGAATTATTGATAAATAGCTGGCTGTTGCATGCTGAGCCAGAGAGAGATGTAAAATATGGACTGGAGTCAGTTTCCAGTGGCTTCTTCAAGTGACAAAATGCATACAGTAGAAGTCACTCCTGTTTAATCTGAAATGTGTTCAAACACTGCTGTTGTCATGGATTTTAAATATACAGTGTATCCCTTTTTTTTTCAGTTACCCTTTTAAATTCAAATCCTGTTGAACTGCTTTGTTGACAAGCCTGCAGGCATCATAGGACTTTATTTATTTTCAATGAGCATATCTGTGTTTCTCAGCCTCGAGACAAATTTCGATAGAGCCGAGCCATTTCACACCCTTTGATGTGTAGGCCAGCGTCATGGATGTACTGTACTTGCAAGATGCCGTGACGCAAATAAGATCACACATGCCTCCTGAGGGACTCACACTGCACCAGAGCAAGTTTCCCTTAAAGACGCCACACACCGAAAACAATCTTGAATTTGAACATAACTAAGCTTAAAGACACTGTACACACACACACACACACGCACACACACAAACTCCTTGTTGAGAGATTTACTGCAGTCAGCCCTGGGTGACAGTTCAGTTTTCCCCCAAGAAAAATCAGTCATCACACTGGGATCAGCCGGGATTAAATGTTTACACTGACATTTAAAGTCAAAGGGGGAGTGAAAGTGAGAAAATTTAGTAGTGAATTGTACAAATTCAGGTCAGGTTCATTCATAATGCTCTACTGGCAACACAGTTAATCAATCGTATGTGCATACAGTGCAAGTGTGGCTACTCATTATACGTCTGCTTATTTTTCCTCTCGCTCTCGCTCTCTCTCTGGGTTGTCACGGGGGGAATATTGATTTCACTGACACTTTCAGGGAATGCCTTTATTGACTGACTGCCACCAATAAATTGTTGATTGCTGGTTGATGAAAAGGCTTCAGGCTTCAGTAAATCCCCCCGATAATGTCTCAGCGCAGAAGATTCCTCACATCCAAACCACTATTCTAAATGCATAACTGATTTAAAGCCTGATCACCCAGAGTCCATACTAACACGCACCCCGCTATAGCCTACAGTAAGTTCAATCTTTGCTGCCGTTGCCAGGGTTATGCAATTGAAGTACGCAACTTTGTTATTAGATCCAGGCTGCCTGGCGGGCACAGAGCTCTCTCCCAGCAGAGTACCCTCCAGCCATTCATCAGTATCACTGCTACAGAGAGACAGAGAGTGATGGGAGAAGTCTGTGTGATGTGCCTGTGTGCACTGTGCTGCACAACTTGGCTGTCTTTGTGTGTGTGTGTGTGTGTGTGTGTATGTGTAAGATTTGATGATAAAAGCTGCATCAAAGGATTTCATACTACAAATGTCACATTGTGACATTATATGTCTTATTTTGCAGCCAGTTTTTGGTTATTAATACAAGACATGATAATTAAATTTGAACATTTGCCCTAACCTGAACACTAATGAACATTACAGAAGTGAGTGAAATTACACAATCCGCAATAGGGGGAAAAAAGATATAGGCCTATTGTAAATTTTGAAAAAGCTGCTCCTCAGCAGATGGATTTGTTTAACTTCATCAGAATCACAATCAGGTTTATTTGCCAAGTACATTCATACAAGGAATTTAACTCTGGTTTTACGCATCTCTCTCAGTGTATTTACACAGAAATAGCAATAACAGCTAGGAACAAGGACAACAAAGCTGGACAGATAAAGGCGAGAAATAGACAGGACTTTTATGTACACAAGTAGTGAAAAAAGAGGTGTATATAAATATTACATAAAAAGCACCAATGACCTACAATAAAATAAGAATAAAATAAAACAAAACATCTTTATACAAGTCCAGTGTTCTGTAAGTTGTAAACAATACAAATAGTGAAAAGAAATACTAAATGGATATACATGGACTGGATGATTAAGTACAGTATGTACATGTAAACATATCTATACTGTATGTATGTACGTACATTCATGTCATGTTCTCTTCCATGTTGGCTTAAACAGCGTAAATAAATCTTGACATGCGAGAGAAAATATTTAAAGAATAAAATAAAATAGTTCCGAATAATAATTTAAAAAACAAAATATCTCTTCCATATGTTGGCTTAAACAGCGTAAATAATTATTGACATGCGAGAGAAAATATAAAAAAAATTCAGAAAAATATTTGAAAAACAAAATATATAAAAAATAATATATATTTCTAAATATATATATTTATATATAAATAAAAAATAATCAAAATAATATATCTAATTTTTTAATTAAAAATAATATATTTATTTATATTTTATATTTGTATAAATATAATATATAAAATAAATAAACACATTTATATACGGTATATACAGTATATAAAATTCTAGCCTTTCCCAGGACTTTCTTCCTCAGTGGATGGATATTACTCAGTTGTAAAGGTGTGGCTATATCTCAGAAACATGCTAGTAAGTGAATGTATTTTAAATATAGCCTTATATATGTAGCATATAAACTCATATATAATGTTTTCATGTGACTGATAGACAAATAAAATATTTTATAAATCAATTATTATTGATTTTCTGGCTTAATTATGAAACATGTAGGAAATAACCTAAGATTAGTGATAATGTATCCACTCCAACACCACCAGTAGTTATAATAATAGGTACACTACTTAATATTAGTCCACTATTACTATTAACCCTCCTGTTACCTTCAAATTTACTAACATCCTTTATCCTTGGGGTCAATTTGACCCCAGCAATTTAAACCTCCAGAAAATGATTATAATTAAAATTGTTACCCAAGTTTATGTGTCAGGTACTTTATGTTTGTTTGTTGACTACCTAAATAGCCCTTTAAATAAAATCAATATCTTCACGGGAACCATATTTTGCCGCCCCCAAAGCGTGGGGAAATATCAAAGTTCTCGCGAGAATGATGTTTCCCCTCCCCCATGTTGTGTGAACTATCAGTGGTTCTTGCACTACTACAGTTATGGTTATGTTAGGTTAGGGCCCTAAAGCTTTTTGAAGATTATAAAGTTGCATGTTATAGTGACGTCAATATCATCCAAAACAAATGTGTGTAAAATGTTGATATTTATATATATATATATATATATATATATATATATATATATATATATATATATATGTTTTATACAGCTAAAACAGCCTGGGGTCAAATTGACCCCAAAGAACACCGATGCGTACAGCATGTGTACAGGACATTGAAAACATATCATCATTTTAATTTTATGTTTATCCAGTTGTCCCCATTAAATTAGGAAAAGTCATTAAATATGAAGCAAAAAAAATTATGTCAATCATTTATTTAGAGACGTTAAAAATTGAATGGGGTCAAATTGACCCCAAAGATAATAGGAGGGTTAATTGTAAGTTTTATCTAGCTATATCTCTGAAATGTCTTGTGTGTGGACCATAGATGAGTGGACTGCTGAAGGATCCAGCTCAGAGTGACTCCATGTCTGACTTTGCCTCCCTCCATCCTTATGAAGCGCTGTTTCATCCGTTCAGTGATGCCTCTGCAGCCCACAGACGGAGCGATACAGGAAGATACTCCAGTGTATGGGACCTTACCATCCAAGTGACGTCCTATATGATAAATCCAGACTTGTTACATTCTCACTGCAAAAGAAGCAATCAGCTACATTCAGAGGATTACTCTTCAGAGGCGAGTCTCGGACGGCCTGTGTGGATAAAGGTAGGGGTACAAATGCGCAAATTGTTTGTCTCGTTTCATTCATTCTGCAGGGAGCAATTTGTTTGCACTTGTCATCACTTATAACATCTCATTATCAAAACATGCCACTTTTTTTTTCCTCTTGAATGTGCAGTCCTGGACGTCATGCTTGTTTGTTTCCATGTCACATTGTGCGTAATGGACTGCATTGATTGTTTATTCCCACAACTTTTATTATGAGCCAGGACACTGATAGAAATTAGGTCATTTATTTTGACAAAGTTGTTAGACTGCATTTCCCCCTTATGTATGGCACGTTGACAACCGTCCTCACCACTTGCCGTAAGTGATAATGAGGCATGGGTAAAAAAAAAAAAAAAAAAAAATCCAACCAATCACCCAATCCGGAACAACCGCGTCTGCTATTGCGTCCTTGGCATTTTATTATGAGGATAAAGATGCAGAATTGTGCTTCTTTTATAACAGCTTGGAAGCAACATGAAAAAGCTGAACATGCTGCTACCACTTGTGGGATACAGTTGGAACATGTGGCCATCATATCACTCTGTGTGTCCAAAGCTTTTGAGGTGACTCCTTCTATTATAGAATCTGAAGCCTTGCAGGCTGTAGACAGACGCTCCAGTGATGGGTTCAGGGGCACCATGCCTTTTATTCCAATAGTCAATCTGCTCTATGGGTTCATTCTGGCTCTCTGTCTCCTTTTAAAATTGGCTTGGTGTTACATTGTGGTCTGCAACAGACAGCAGCACTGCTCCACACTGAATGTGAGTCATTAAAACACTGCCACAAGTACAGTAGTAGCCCGTGAAATTCAGTCGGCGTAAACGAACAACATTACATCTGTAATTTACTCTCTAGACTTACTCCAGCTGCGACATGAATGGACCACTTGTCTGATGTAAATGCACAACTAGTTTGTCTAGCAGAATAAAGCTGTGTTAATGGCTCCTGGTGTAGATGGAAATTATATGCCATTAGGATAGACTGTAATTATTGTTGTGTGTGTGTGTGGAGAGGCACTGAGCCAATTGGGGGGGGGGGAAAGCAATTGTTATTCTGGCTCCAGCAGAGGTAGAGCCAGATTCAAGGATGATAGGAAGGGATCAAGGCTAAAGGTCTTGACACACCAATCCGATGGTTTGCCGTCAGACAGTTTGGGGCCATCGGCCTAGTTTTTGCGGTGTGTCCCGCACCGTCGGCTCTAGTCTGTCCGTGTTGGAGGTTTCGTGGCATGTTGAACAGGCGGTGGCGCCCGTCGGTGAGAGAAACCACTCTAATTGGCTGTTCAGCTTAAACAAATCAGTGCACCACATGAGAAACGGAAGTGAGGAAAGCAAGCCAACAAGTAAAGAGGAAAAACACAGAAGGCTCTTCTCATTGTTCATCTTTATCTCATCTGCTCGTTCCAATACACAGATATTTTTACGACAACATTGGCCATCTGGAATCAAGCTAAGTGGTGAGTGAGAGTGGTGTGAAAATGGTCGGCAAACGCCGCTTTGTTTTGTGTACATATCATTACAATAGCTTGTACATCCGCAGTCCTCGGTCTTCCGGTTTCTCTTTTTGAATGACTAATACAGACTACCTGCAGGACGTCCTTGCTAACTGGCCGTCGGCTGTAGTCTTTGCAGTGTGTTCGGGCCAAAACAAAGCCAACGTGAGGCGTTCGTCGCCGCTAATTCTCTGATGTCAGTTTGGTGTGTCCCCAGCTTAAGAGGTCAATCAAGTATAAAGAAGCTATTAGCACCCTACCAAAATTAATTAAGTACTTAAATAATACAGGAACAGGAATATTGACTGAAAGCTGCAGGCCACACAGATCCTCCAGATTTGTGTGCTACAGGATAAGAGGCATATTTAACGATTTCCCCTCTCTCTCTATCTCCTACTCCAAGTGAAAGGCATTGCAAGGCAGACATTTTTTCCCATTCTTTTATCTCAGAGAAGCAGCGAACAGTCCCACAATCTGTTGATCTTCCCTCGGTGCCTGTGTCACTTCCTTAAACCGTGCACGCTCTCCTTGTTAAACGCAAAAGGCCCTATGCAGCATCTGCTCCCCTTCCCATCCCCCCCGTTAGAGACCCTCCGCATCTCGCTCCTATGACTGACTGCAGTGGCCTCATACGACTGTGGAGTGTTGGAGTGATCATTAGCTGCCTTTTCTCTTTGCCCGTCAGATAATTATGTACTCGGTGCTGATCTCTCAACCTTGTGCCGGTGCTTCATTAGCTTGCTTTTTGTCTTGATGCCGTTATCAGCCGTGGTGGCATCCCCCCCGTATCATTTTCATAAATCTCACAGATGATGAGAAAGATTTACAGATTTGAAGGTCCTTTGTGACAGCCTCTTTTTATTCCCAGGTCAATTAGAAGAGCTCCTTGTCTGTGTTGTGCTGTTGCTGAACGGCGCCAGTTTAGTTAAAACACGACGAGATCTGCTCTGCTACAAAATACCTGTAAACACCGCCTCAGCCGCCTGCTTTCCACACGCTGCCTGTGGAATATTAAGGATGCTTTCGAGGGGAGATAAGGGCTGTTGAATATTTTAAAATCTCTGTATATTTTTCACACTTCTTCCATAGCCAGCAAGTCTGGCTTTGCCATGTAATTATGCAGATAATGCAGTCCGGATGTTAATGTGTCATCACTAACAGGCCTTGTTTGTGTGTTTTTGCTGTTCTGTTTTGAGCTTTTCTTTGAAGCCACGGAACCCTGAAATTAAAATGAAATTATAAAAGGACCATCAGATTTGAGCAGACCGAAGGGCAGAAGGAGACTAGTAGTGGCACAAATATTGCTTTCTAACGCCCCACGGCTTTACAATAAAAATAAGGGATGATGACAGCAAAGAAGATTTTGCAATGCACAGCGATGACATAGCTGTTACTCATAACTTGTCTCCCTCAGGTTTTATTTGCGAAGGCCAGAAGTCACAATCATGTGGTAATGATGGTTGTGGATGACAGCGATGATGAGTCAGCTGTAGCAGTATCCTCTGATGTACTGTAGTTTCAGGCTGTGTTCTTTTCTTTGTTGAATTTTAATTACACTGCACTGTTCTACTGAGCGGAGCACCGTCAGGTCCCACAATTGCTTTTCAGTGGTTCACCTACTGTATGAGAGCAGGACATCTTCTGTGTCCAATTCCTCTCTCTCACACTGATAAGACTTACTAGTTTGGCTTGAGGGGACTCTTCAAGCACTCCTGCACTAGTCCTGTAATCTCAGCCTGCACACTTTCCGCCGCACTTAGCTTGCTGAGATTGGTCGTACGGGGGCCGTCAGCAGGGCCAATTTAATTTCTTCATCTTTTTCTCCTGTGGATTTTTTTTTTTTTTTTTTTCAAGATTTAAGGAGAACAAGCTGTGAGCTACCTCAGGGGGGAAACCAGTGGAGGACCTTTATGTTTTTTGTGCTCCAACTGTGAGGTTTAGAGGGAGCTGAACTTCTTTACAAAGCCTGTATTCACTGAAGACTACAGGTCCTCATGAGGAGTGTGTGTGCCACTGCCCATGAAACAGGCCTCACCAGCCTGGTTTCATTCTCAGGGCGTCAAATACCGACTAGGGATGTTAATAATTAACCGTTTACCGACATTAAGAATTTTAACCGATTAATGCTATCGGTTAAACGGTTAAAAGAAATATAAAAAAATAGCGAAAAAGGCGTAGCAAAACTCAGAGCAGCGGCTTGTCACTTAAAGGAGAATAGCTGGTCCGCCTTAACAGCCCACCTAAAGTGAGTCTGAGCCGGAGTTGCAGGACACAGGAGCTTGGCTTGGGTCTTGAGGAGTTGTAGCATTTATTCACCGACAAATAAACTGTACACACACTGCACTGTTACGTTCACAGCTATAACTCCACTGACAACCCCGCACTCACCGCCGCCACACAAACACGGTCTGTCGGACACTCGCTAACGTTACGCCGGGCAGACACACTGCTGACAACCTCGCAGCTAAACTAAATGATGCGTTGGAGACTTACTGGGACAATACACGCAGCGTCATGGCTGCTACAGTCACTCTCCCAGACGGGTGAACTCGGGACTCAGTTGTCTGTTTTGCACATACACTGCAGCTGGTGATAAATGATGGATTTAACCTGTTTGTGCATCAGCTTATCGTTGCAGCTGGGCGGCTTGTTAGGCACTAAAAATAGCACCGCTGCTTGCGACACACTTATCTTGTCGGTTAACGGTTAATAAACGGTTAACGAGGATTAGTTATCTGATTGGAAAAAAATCAGCATCCCCAGTACCGATGCTTTGTCTCGGCCGTCGGCATTTGATACCACCTCACAAGGCACCATTAAGCGCCTGTATGAGACGCACCGGGCTTTCTATTAACTACAATGTACACAGTCAGATGTTCGTTCGTGTCCTGTGTTCACAACTTTCAGTTTTATTTTCACTTCACAAATGTAGTAGTTTCAAGCCCAGCCAGTTCTTTCCTAAACCTAACTAAGTGGTTTGTTGCCTAAACCTAAAGTGATGCCAAGGGGAATGACAAAGCTGTAATGAGTTGGGATGAGAACATGTTGGCCTCACTGTGCCTGGGCAGATTGTCACTCACACCGAATGAACACAGACTCAGTGCTCGAATACATTTACTAATCCCGCTCCTCTCAGATTATCTGCCTTTTGAGGAGTTTTAGGATGGAAAAAAAAAATCACTTTCTGCTCCCCAGGATTTATTCTTAATAACTCGTCTGGCTTTTGATTTTTTTTTTCTTACTCTTGATTGTCAGCATAACATATTCATGTAGCTGCCCCTTTCACTTAACTGACAAATATAATTCATTTGGAGGTCAAACCCATTACCCTTATAATGTGCTGCAGCTGAAGCATGAGGAAAAGTACATTACTCTTACTGATGAAGTCGCTTTGCTGTACAGTATATACAGTATTCTGCTGAGGGAGTACCGTGTGTGCAGCACCTCTGACAAAGAGCATTGTATACCATTACAGCTTCCCTTCATGCCTGCTCATGCCTGCAGGACTTATACAGTCTATGCCTCAGGCTTTCTCTCTGTGTTGATAGTGTGTGTGTGTTTCTCTACACACATTATAAACAGCTCACAGTATGTCTGATCACAACATTACCTCTCCACAGTTCTGTCATGCCCTTCTGTGAAGCCCATTCTGTCTTGTCCATCTTTCATTAGTGAGGAGAAGCAAACACAGCCACAGCGGTCTCACCTTTTTTGTCTTGCAGTGACACTGGGTCCCTTTTCATGTGTGATGCCATTCATGTCACAGCACGCTCCGTTGAAATGCTTTGGTGTGATAGTCTGCTTTTTATTAGCCTTTCACCAGAAACTGGGGCACTCATTTGTTGATATAAAGCCATAATGTAGACATGCATTTGTCAGGGGACAATGTCAATTCTGGTGGGAGAGCGGGGGAAAGGGGAAGAGAGGCATGTTTGTATGCCTTCAAGCTATTGGAGCATGCTCCGACTGTGAAAGGCCACTGCCATTGTTGGGTAACATAATCCACCAGGGAGGCCTTCGGCCAGACACCGGGGAGGACTGCCTGTACACACTCTCCCCCTCTCTCTCTCTCAGTACAGATGCATATCCCTTTCTGTGCTGGAATCAGCTGCTGAATGCTAAGCTATTTTCAACTGTTACTGAACCTGTGTGTGGGGTGACAGCGCACACATCCTCTTATTGTTGCCGTTCTGAACACAAATTCTCTGCCGGCTGACAGCTTGTTTAAACAGTCTTATTGATAGCGGTGTATTCCGCTATTCTTCGCTGATGGCGAGGGGCTGAATGGAGACAAACAAATACCTCCTCTGGGAAAAAAGTCATTCCAGATATAATAACTCTCTGTGGATGGTTTTAATGAAGTACGGTGGTGTGTATGGTCACCTGCAGAAATGATGCCAACAATAATGCGTCTGCGAGCTGTGAGGTTTGTGATTTGATAGTGGAATAAGTGGCTCACAATGGATTATACAGACTCCTGCTTCAGTATCGGATTGCTTGCAATCTAATATGTATAGATATTATTTTCAGCCGTGTGCTCCAGATCATACTAGAGACATAACCACTTAAAAGATGGGTGAGTAGTAGGCCACTTGCTCTTTTACGATGTTTGTGTTTTTTTAAACAGAGAACACAGGTTTTATTCTGCGATATTTACTGAAAATGACATACAATACAGCCAACAGCAGCCTGAGTAAATGCTCAGGCTCCTGGCAGTCTCCCTCCAGCCAGCTGCCACCTTATTAAGGTATTTGTAGTGAAATGAGGAAGTATCGTATCATGTAACTCCTCATTTCATCTTCACCGATCAGCCATTCCTCATCCGTTGGAATAAGGAATAAATAGAAACAGGGCGTCTGACAAAAGTTCAGCTCAGAACGTTATTTCCTTGATTAATCGATTAGTTGTTTGGTCTATTAAATGTCAGAAAAAGGTGAAAAGTGATGATCAGTGTTTCCCAAAACCTGAGATGACGTCCTCAAATGTCTTGTTTTGTCCACAACTCAAAGATATTCAGTTTACTGTCACAGAGGAGTAAAGAAACAAGAAAATATTCACATTTAAGAAGCTAGAATCAGAGAAGTTTGCCTTTTTTTCTTAAAAAAATTACTCAAACCGATTTAATTAATTATCAAAATAGTTGACGAATAATTGAATTATTGACAACTAATTGATTAATCGTTGCAGCTCTAGTTGTGTAATTTCATTCTATCATTAATTTGTTATATTTAGTATTCAGATCAGGAGTCATAAGAATTGCTGACCTAAACCGTCGTCCAAAACTTTAACCCAGAAGGATCTGATATGTAATGCAATGTAATGAAGTTCCTCCTCTTCTGTCTCTAACCCGGTTATCAGGTTATCAAACATCATTTAAAGTCAAATGGCAGTCATGCTGTTAAAATGATTTCCCATAAAAAGGTTCAAATGTTCATTTTTCTCACTTACAATTTCATATTCTTTGTGAGTGAACAGCTCTGTGCCGCTAAGTGAAGCCCCTCATTGCCTCGATTGTGAGGGCTCTGCATGTGAGTGGGAAGTCGACATATTTCTTGTTCAAATAGCTTTCTTTTTTTATGAAACAACATTTTTGCTGGCATACACAAAAGTCACATATCCATTATAAAGCAATCATGCCTCAGAAATGGCAATATGCTAATGTTTGTACAAAACATCATGCATATTTCTAAACAGGGTTTTCTCCTATAATCCCCAACATCATTTAATAGGCTAATCTAAGATCTGGGAAGCCAGTGGCAGAGTTGATGTTCATGTCTTTGTACCACAGTCTGTTAGCATGTGTACACAGTAAAGCCAGAGAGACTCATTTGCTTGCAGACTGAAGCTTTAGGAAAGTCTAGATGGCTTGTCTACTAGACTGACAGTGATGAGAGAGGGGGAGAGGGCTGATGCCTCTTTTGAGACGATTTTTGACAAGATTATACCGTTTTGGCATGAGGCACTGAAGATTATGATATCTATGAAACAACGTAAGGCAATCCTGAGTAGTGTGTATGCTCTTTACCACGTAATAATTAAAGTATAGAGTTCATTTGAAACCATATAATAGGCAATTTTGTTTCATCCAAACAGTGCCAGTTGAAACCATGTTATAATATAAATTGCAAACAGATAGTTTGCACTGACACTGACTTTTAATGGTCTTACAATTGTCTAGACAAGATAATAGCTTCTGTTATCATCCCAACATTTTAAAAAAGGTGTATTATTCCCGAGGCGTCTCGATAGATAAATTATTTCGTAGGGCATAATATTTTCACAGCGATCATCAAACCTTAGCCGCCTAGATGGGATGATGGGTGCAACAGGAATGGGCCACAATCAGTGTTGTGTCAACCTGTTTAACTTCTACACAGCACAGGTGTGACATCCTTTAATAACAAACCATTGTGACATTTTAACAGTTCATCTGACACTGATGAAGAATTTAGCAATTTTTCAACCCAGGTGCTGGTCCGCCTTGTTCCATCACTTCTTGCAATAATTAAAACGGATCCACTGTCACAAAATGATGAAAATGATCATGATCAGTGTTAAAGAGGACCTTTTATGCTTATTTTCAGGTGCATACTTGTAGTTTGGGTTTCTACTTGAACATGTTTACATGCTTTAAAGTAAAAAGAAAACGCTTTACTTTTCTCATACCAGCGGAGCTGCAGCACCTCTTTTCACCCTCTGTTAGGGCTGCGTGATTATGGACAAAATGCTAATCACACACGGTTATTTATCACGATAATTCATACATTTTAGGTACAAAATATTTGTTTTGCAAATTCACATTTAAGTTAACAGAGCGCTGTTTTCACTTCAATGTTGTGCTACATTTCAACTGTCAAAAACTCTAAATGTTATCCTTTTACTTTGTTATTGTCATCTATAGTGGTTATTTGCATAAAACACAAAATTCAAATGATTAGGAAATAAATTATTGTATTTTTATTGATAAAAAAAGTCTTGGAATTAGTAGTTCTGATTATATATTAGAAGCAGCTTAGAGATAGTGTTAGGAAGTTAAACAGGTCATATTTCTCTCTCTATTATCTATTTTATATTGCTGTGAAAACATCTTTAAACAACTTAAAGTTTCTCGCCAAAAACTCCATTTTACAAGATTACATTTGAACACATCATGATAGCGTTATAATCTACCATCGCCCAATATTCATTATACTGGGTAGAACTTGAACGCACCATAAGCACCATAACGGAGCTGTATAGCGTGTAGCTCCGTGCTGCCGGCAGACTAGCAAGGTATTATGCAAATGTGTTACTTGGTGACATCACCACATTACAGAAGAAAAGGCGGGACTTGAAGCGAGGCGTTTCAGTCAGTTCAGGAGCAGTGTTTCTGTGGGGGAGAGTAACTCCCTTTGGTGTGGACTTTGTAACTTTGTAGACCATTTACATGCACAAAAAAACGATATAACAAACCTAAAGGAAATGGAAAAGCACAAAAGCATAATAGGTCTTCTTTAACCTCTGTAACAAATACATTACGTTTGCTGTGACTGCTTCACAATAAAAACGTTTAATGTGAAGCAGCAGTGCAAATGTTGGGTTTACATTAGCAGTAACTTAATACAGCTCTGATATGACGTTGGGAAAGTAAACAGTAAACAGCGAGGTTGATAAATATGCTATCGAGAGATATGGATATTACAGAAAAAATGGCAAAAATAAATGGTGTCAGAAATCTAGAAACATAACTTCAAACAAAATCCCACTTTATAATATTTAGTCCAGTTTCCAACAAGTTTTTCCTCATATCATATTTGTCCTCTGGACTGTGAAGATGCTTGTTGCTCACAGTGTCACTTTGGTGAGGCTTGGCTCCGCAGAGCAGTGAGGGGGCTTCTTTTGACCTGCCAGCATCCCTCCACGCCACAGCTTTCTGCAGCGCCCTGTAGCAGCTGGCCTGGCTGCCTCTCAGTGGCTGTGACAGGAGAAAGGGGGATGATGATGAATCAGGGGCATGACGAAGATCTCCCCAGCACTGACTCCTCTCTGAGTCGCCGGGCGCTGTCACACAGCGAGAGAGCGTGTGATCACAGTTACATTCAGCCATTTTAAAGCTCATAGGCAAGTGTGGTTCCGCAAAGCTGGCGCACATTACTGATCCACAGGGACAGATTTTATATGTCTTATATGGTTTTAGGGAACGGTGAAGTACTTTGCAATCTGCTTATTTTATTGAAACTCATCAGAATGCCATTAACTCCCTATTTATTGGTGTCTCATTAATTGTTTTAAAACCGCCTCTCCCTTAAGCATAGAATACACAGTTGTTGGCATTAGCATGTCACGTGCCGGTCAGAGGTCCAGGTTAGGTTGAGTCATGTGACCCAACATCTAGGAAAGCCTTTGTGAGCAGCGCTCCTGTTTATTTAAAGCACGGAGATTTATTTAAGAGCTTGTTACACAAGATAAGCTGCAAAAGGTACAGCTCTAAATGGAATAGAAGAGCCTATTTGTAAACGTCCGCAAGTGCCAGGGTTAAGTGCCTGGCTGAGAGATGAATGGAGACGATATGCAAGAGAGGATCATTTCAACAATGGGTGTTTTAAAAGGTAGATATTTTGTGATGGCAGCCCTTAATTTAGCTCATCTCTTTTGAATAGAGTATAATGTGGGGTTTTCATTGCGCTCATCTAAACGCTGACAGCATTCTGTCAGTTCAGAGAAAGTAATAGTTAGACGGATGGCCTGAATGTTAGAGCAGAAACTCTGATACATCAGTGGCTGAAATGTCTCCCTCCTCAAGCCCTACATGCCCAATACATGGGATTACTCTGATTCCATTTTTGACAACCCACAAGAGATGGTCTGAGGCAGAACTGACTGAGTAGGGAGGTTTTGGATCCAAAATGGTGTCAGCTCAGGCTGAAAGCCCCTCCGCGTTCTTGATTTTAATTGAGAGAGAGCCCCTCAAGCGTGCTGCCAATCCTCCCAGTAGAAGAAAATCCTAAAGGGAACTTTTCCTGCAGTGAAATGTTGAACTACTCATCGTCCTTCTGCGCCAACGTACAGCGCTCGCAGCTTTCCTGCCTCCTCCTGCTGTAAGAGTATTATTATTCTTTTAGAGACATAAATCATGTGACTGACACTTGAACGGTGAGATATGTCACTTAGATATGTAGCGTCCTGATTACGTGTATGAAGTACATGCATACAACATGCATTAATCTTGATATGGTTGCATGATCCGTAGGATTAGTTGGGATTAGCAAATCTATCCAATTTCACATGACAGCAATAATAATCTGTTTCTGAACTAATAACCTGTTAATCGTGTTGGGAAAATATTTATTCCCACATGGAAGTGAATGCAACACTTCTGACCCGACACTTAAATAATTGATAAAAAAAAAAGAGGCGGGGGGGGTCCAGATGCAATCATAACATGCGCTTGAGTTTTATATAGGACCCATGCACTGTGGAATGTCCATGTGAGGAAAGGCAAGGCCTTAAAACTCTGCCAGATTTCATTTCACGCTCCGCAGAGCACAGCCTCTGAGACGGTGACATTTACATGGCCCTCTATACCACCGCCAGTTGCTGCAGGCCCAAGGCACTGGCTAAATCAGGCACAAGAGGGCCAATGAATGAGGAGGCAATGAGAGCGGGAGAACAAGGAGGAGATGGCTAATGTGCTGTGCAGAAGATGCACATAGAGGACCGTATCACATCACAGTCATCTTTAGTAGAAAGACGTCTCTTTGGAGGAACATACAGTGCAGTCTGTGAAATATATAAATTATGCAGTGGTAATGCATCATCTTTGTCTCTGTATCATCGCTAAGATGTTACATGATGTGCACTGACCTTTGTAAATGATTATGGTATATGCAAAACCATGAACTCCCACAAACATTAAAACAGTTCATTTAGGCAAACCCCATTATACGAACAAATAGCTCTGCATGTGCCACAGTAGTGTTGACAGTGTGTGTGTGGGGGAGGAGACCATTGTTCAGTCAGTAAGACCAGCTTTTCCAGGGATTATCTGCTCCAAAGACCAACTGGTCGTCTCCCAACCAAAAGGTCATCAGGCTAGTTTAAATGCTAGTTAACCCCAGCTGCCCGATTTCAACATACTCGCTCTATCCCTGGCTAATCTGATTGGGTCTCTCCACCTCTAGTAGCTGCTTCACTTCAACCAGCATGAGTAGTTTAGTCCTTACTGAGCTCCACGTCGGCGCTTCTCTTCCTGATGGCGCTCCCCCTGAGAGGTTTCCCAGTAGGTTGAAATAAACATGCAGAGCAGCTGCACACGCTGAAATGTTTCTGGCTGCATTCAAAGGAAACCCTTTGGCAATAGGAGAGTGTTTCTTCCTCTGAACCCATTACAGACTGCTTTCACAGGTCTTCCAGTAAGCTCCTGAAATTGTATGAAAACAATGCACATTTGGCTTATATAATAACTGCACAGGACAACTTGGGCATCATCTCCTCATGCATGCTGTATCGTCTGAGAGTATTCCTTTCGCTGAGCCTGTTTGGCTCAAATTCCCTGCTCCTTTCGGTCTTCAAATCCTGGCTTTTGCTTTTGTTTTTGTTTCCTGGCAAGTCACTTTGCTATGATATTTGTTCCCAGGTGGTGTGAAACTATAGAGCCGTGTGTACCGGGAGCCTGTTCGACTCAGAAAAGCTGTGGAGTTGTGCGTGACAGCCTTTCATTGTCTGCAGAAATGTTTTATTTAAATCACAACATATTTCAATAAAATGTTGAGGCATAACTGCGCTGCAATATAATCAGATGTAGAAGGGGAAGAGGCAGATGGACCTAATGACGTAGCTCGAGAGCAGGTGGAGGTCAGCGTCGCCACCACGCAGTCTCAACTGGCCTGTTCGTCACGGTGCAGTGAATCAATACGGCTGTCAAGCAGATGAGTCCGCACTGCTAGTCCATTACAAAGTGGTTAAATCTAGCTACGGCGCTTACTAACCGCCATAATGAGGTGGTAACAAAGTTATGGAATCATTAGTGAGCATGTGTCCCGGCAGGACGGCGAGGGAAAGCGAGCTTGGGGAGGTTACAGCGTGACAGATGGTGGCTGTATGTGTGTGTCAGTGTGTGAATGAGTGAATGCTTGGTGCTGGTACTCAGGGTTGTTTTTGCACACAAACAAGTGGAAAGACGGACCAAATATGGTATTCTACTTGGTCTATTGGTCTTGAAATTGTTGCCAGTTTTAGTTTCACTCTTTCATGAGGAGAGTTTGTTTTGACAGCAACATGATTTTATTTACAGTTTGGAGGATTAATCCTTCGTAGCCCTTTTGCCATCTTGGTACAGTGTTGTGTATCATATAACAGTGGTTATATTTAGTGTCCTAAATTGGTTTTATCCACGTCAAATGTCATTATTTTCTGTGGTAGTTTGTATCATATACCTTTATTCAATTTAGCTACATTAAAGGCTCCCTAATCAGTCACACATTTTATGCGTAATAATTCATCTGAAACAATAACTCAAATGGACCTCAACCAAATGTCATGTTTGCATTAATTCCTGGATTATCTCTTGGTTTATGGAAACAATCATTTGTCAAATTAAGTCTATACGGATTACAGAGTCCAGCTACCAAACTGACCAGCATTCTTTTTTATGATTCACACGAGACCCCGGAACACGAGTCTGTAAAACACGTCAATAATGTGGTGTAAAATAAACGCAGATCCTTGTGTGGGGTTTTTAAGTTCAGCCATAAATCACCATGTTGCGTTTTTTGGCTGCAAGGAGAGAAAAAGGGGGGAGAGCGGAGGAAGAGGAGGGAGGGACTGAAACTGTGGTACAAAGCCAAAACATGACCGATGCCAAGGTGGCAGGCATGGAAGAGGTGGGAGGGAGAGAGAAGACGAGAGGGGAAAAACATCTTCTCAATCTAATAACCTGCATGGATGGACAGTGACGTACCTATTTATGACCAATCATCTAGATTACCCCTCTATTTATTGTTTTTTTTTTCCATACAGCGAGCATAGTCAGAGGTATTAGAGTTTATTTTGATAGTGTCACAAGAGGCTTTTTTCCTCCATTTCATTTTGTATGAAAAACAACTTCCATACAGACTTGAAAATGGCTCAAACTACATAATAGTCCACAGAAAGTAAGTCACTGTAATTTTGGTGTGCATGCATCACTCACAATAGCTCTCTGTTAAAGCTGAAGTAGGCGAGATTGGAGAAAATATGATTAAAAAAAGTTATTTTTTATAAAACGGTCGCTACATCCTGACAGTAGTACATGAAACCTGAAAAAAATCATGTGCCTCAGTGTCCTCCGGTGTCCTACGGTGTCCTCTGGTGTCCTCTGGTGTCCTCCGGTGCTCCTAACGGCATCTGTAAGATTTCACAGACCAGAGGAAAACAAGCAGTAAGAGTTGATCTGAGATCCGCTGTCCAGCTGCTGTCTCTGAGAGCCGGCTGTCAATCACTCGCGAACTCTGACCAAATGGTCAAACTAGGCAGCGCTGATCAAATATGAATCAATATTATGTTATGTTAATGCCTATTTCTCGCCTCAAATGTTTTCAGAATCATCTTGTAGTGTACGGTTTAGCTGTAAAATGAGAAAGTTTGTGATGCCGCTGCCATTTTGAGATCTGGTGAAGGAACGCCAAGTTCTGGTCACGTGAACGGAGCACAGCCAACAGGAATGCTCTCTTAATGAAATGACCTGTGATTGGTCAAAGTCTCCCGTCACGGGCTAGATTTTCTAAAACCTGAAAACAGAGCCGTGAGGAGGTGCAGAAGTCTAGTTATCTCTCAGAACACTTGAATTACAATATGCTGAAAGGTTAGTATGGAATTTTTGCCCAATGATGCCAAAAATACACTGCCTACTGTCACTTTAAAGCTGGCCCACACTAAAAGTTTTTTCAAATCTTAAAATATTTAAAATGTTGAGACCCCACTCATAACGTTTAAATTTAACAGTTTTGTTCCTATAGTGTGTGGTGAGCAACGATTTGACCAATACTGAAAATTCCCGAAGGATGGATGGATGAAGTCATGGAGACGCTTGAAATTAACACTCACGTTGTTGCCAAAAATCAACAAGTTGGTCCTCCATTTCTGTGGTCCATCTTACTACTTTATGCTTCGCATTTTGCATTAGCTCATGCATTAGACACGGCTGGTATGATGGCGGTGGTTGTCCTTCCGCTTCAGTCAGCTTGGTTCCCAATTGGCTATCGTTCTTTCCCACATGACTGCATCATCGGCTGACCTCGGGGTTCCCCACACACAACAGGAGATCTGATCGTAAATATTGAACATGTTTAATCGGTGCAGCTCTTAACAAACGTCACACCACAGGAATATCTGGAAAGATAATCTTTTGAACCATAAAACAATCTGGGATGGCTGACAATTGTCGGGAGGGGGAGATTGGTCCCAAAATTGTCTTGATTCTAGTGTAGTGTGTACTCTGGCATTAGTCATTTGACACTTACAGGAAAAAGACAAAATTTGTCACATCCATTTTTTGTTTGTTTTGTGTCAACGAAAAAGTGGTAACTGTTAAAAAGTGATTTTGAATTACGCTATTGTTCTTTTAAAATCGTGAGTGCATCCTCTACTTTGCTTTTGCTGACTGGCCTTGGCAAAGCTCGCCATGTTGTCTTTCCTCTCCAAAGATTGACTTTTTAAAAGAAAAAATAATTGTAACCTCAAAGTGTGAAACCTGCACTTTTTGCTAGAGTAGCTTTCTTTAAAAAAAGTCCTCTTGTGGCTCTTTACAAGCCCAGATTGTCCTGGCGACAGAGCGACAGTGAATATTGCCCTGCTCCCAATCTTCCACCTGCAGAGAGGCCAGGAGGGGAATGAATCAGCAGACCCCTCCATCGATGTCGTCTTCATTCTAGCTCTTCTCCTCTCTTGACCTCCGCACCCACTCGTTTGTGACAGAGATATTTAGCGTCTAGATTTATTAGTAATTTAATTAGCGGGGGAACAAAAAGGTCAGAAGCGCCGAGGTCTTTGCACATGTGCGACAGAGAGAGTTCTTTGCTAATTGAGCACAAAATGGACAGACAGCTGGAGGTCAGACATCAGTCTGGCCCTGTGGGCTGAGTGATGGGGCTGCTGTTGAATTAGCTGGCTTCTCATCCTGTTATTGGTCACCACTTTTTCAGGTCACCACTCGCGCCTGTGTTCTCGCTGAGCCTTTTCAGGGACATGCCATTTTTAGTATAGATAATCTAGATATACATAATAAAAGTGGTTTTGGATTGAGTTCAGGACAGAAGATTTGCAGGGAGATCAAAATATGTTTTTGGCTGAAACTAAGCGATGGCGTGTGTGTGTGTGTTTGTGTGTGTGTTTGTGGGTGTGTATGTGTGTGTGTGACAGAGAGAGAAAGATGAATGAATGTCCCTGAGAGCATGTTAGTGCAGTTTGCAGGATGACTTCAGCACCACGGACAGCGTCTCATGCTTCATGCATATCACTTTGCTCTTTTATCTGTATCGCTGCACTCCGTCTGTTCTCACACACACACACACACACACACACACACACACACACACACACACACACACAGACTGATTCAAAAGCAAACGTTTATAGATTAATGAACAGCAAAGATCTTTGGATCAAATTTCCGCGATAAGCTCAGCAAACACAAGTTCACAGCCTGCAAAAGGAACAGAGCTTAATTTAGCATTACCTGTTATTTTATCAGCTTATTTCCATCGCTGGCTTTGACACCTTACAAATTTACAGAGCGGTATTTGGAGCAAAAACTGTGACACAAGCCCTCTGTATAAAAATTTAGTTTCATTCTTTTTATTGCATTATTTGTGCAAAATGCTATAATGGAGACTGTATTTAATCACTTACACATTCTGAAATGAATGGTTCCAGTATGTATAGATTAGGCATGTCAAAGTTAACGCGTTAATGCAAATATGTTTTAATGCCACTAATTAACACATTCGACCTTTCGGAGGTTGTATCGGGCTCTGTTTTAAAGCTAGAGTGAAGATACTGGTATCATATGAACCTAGAAAACCTAAAGAATCCATTGGTACCATATCATACTAGCGTGTCGTGAAGGAGGTTAAATAATGCGCTGAACTTATGCTATTTTGGCGAGGAAAAACTGTCATGGTCATTTTCAAAGGGGTGAAAATGGGTTCTATGGGTACCCACGAGTCTCCCCTTTACAGACATGCCCACTTTATGATAATCACATGCAGTTTGGGGCAAGACATAGTCAAGTCAGCACACTGACACACTGACAGCTGTTGTTGCCTGTTGGGCTGCAGTTTGCCATGTTATGATTTGAGCATATTTTTTATGCTAAATGCAGTACCTGTGAGGGTTTCTGGAAAATATGTGTCATTGTTTTGTGTTGTTAATTGATTTCCAATAATAAATATATACATACATTTGCATAAATAAAGCATATTATTTTAAGAGTATTAAATACTTAACAAATCTCCCTTTAAGGTACATTTTGAACAGATAAAAAAATGTGCAATTAATTTGCGATTAATTGCGATTAATCATGGACAATCATGCGATTAATCGCGATTAAATATTTTAATTGATTGACAGCCCTAAAAAAGATATTATCTGAAGCGTCAGATTGAAATGTTCATTCCACAACCTCTGCTGTTTCATAACCCTTGTTATGAAAGGACGCTTGTCTCATGTAAACCTCTAGTGTATCTTGGCTGTTCAAAAGGACGCCTGGTTGAGTGAGTGTGATGTTCACCATCAGCTCTTGTGTAGGTACTGTCCAACACTGCAAAGCTGTAAGACGAAATGATCAAACCACTCACCCACCTGACAACGCTTAGAGGGGCTGGGGACTTCAAGTTGTTTCATCTTCACTGTAATTGAATATTCATTTCCATCTCACTTACTTCCCTGACTCCATTCAGACAGGCATTTCATTGAACTCTATAGTCTGAATAAGACGGTTCTGGCCCGGATTATACTTTACAAAGTTCTGGTCTCTCTCACGAATTCTTGTTTGCCACATCAAAAAGAAGAGCGAGTGGAAAATGCAAACCGGCACCTTTTTACCCACTAATTTGAGATCAGAAAGCAAATCAATTAATGCCATTGTCCCTTTTTGGAATGAGATGTATCTAATGCATTATGGACAGCAAGCAAGCTTTTGTAGCGTAATTAGCAAGTTGTCGAGAAGAGGATGCTTGTTTTTTTTTTCCCTCCCTAAATGCTTTCCACACTGCCAGGCAGACAGACAGAGAAAGCCTGCGTGTCGAAAGCATGAAATACTGGCATCTGTGAGGACACCCAAATCTCCTTGGCGGTTCTGGCAGAGGGAAAGAGGGGAGTGCACAGGCAGCAGAAAATGGCTTAGTCAGGGTCATCACTAGCCAATAGCTTTGGATAGCTGTGACAAGCCAGGGCATTTTCTCAGGCTCCAATAAGCTAAGTGAGAAAAGATCTTCTTGACGCCGCGATGCCAACAAACACTTTTTCTCACGGTCTTTATTGGACATAATTATCATACATTTTATGGGGTGGTTCAGATCTTAGTGTTTATATGACACCTACAGAAGCTTTCATAGCCACAGCAGCAGGCAATTTGAAGTCCAAATGACATGAAATGGCATGTCCTGTACACTCTTTTGAGAATTTTTTTTTTTAATATTTTTTGCTTTGATGGCAACACCCCCTTTTTTTGTGGATATGCAGGTAAGAATGTATCTGTCTACGTAGGTAGAGAAATGCTTCAAAACCATCATCGTTCTTTTATTGGCTGACAATGATGAGACAACTGACTGGAACATAACACAGACTTTGTATCGCAACCCATATTAGTATAGTGCCCATACTAATGTCTCCTTCATTTGTACCAGTCGGAAACCTCCAGGTCTGAAAAGTCCCTTAAACTTGCATTCTTTCTAATATCCAGCAGGGGGCGACTCCTCTGGTTGTATAGAAGTCTATGAGAAAATGACCCTACTTTTCACTTGATTTATTACCTCAGTAAACATTATAAACATGAGTTTATGGTCTCAATCGCTAGTTTTAAGTCTCCTTCAATACAGCATGATGTTCATTTAGTAAATTATGGTCCCATTTAGAGTCAAATAGACCATAAAGCAGCATATGCTTTAGGGCGTGGTTAACTTGTGATAGATTGTCACTACCACGACGTTGTGCAGTCCGGACATTGTCCGTGTTTTTGTCTTAAAACTTCAACTCTTTCACAGTGTGTTTTCAGTTCATGAAAGTGAATTGTAACTTTTTGGTTGCCTAAAAATGTCTTGTTCAGCATTCGGTTGTGCTTAGCTCCACCCTCTGGTGTCACTTCTGGTTGCATAAAACCAAGACGGCGACTGACAAAATACCAAACTTAAGGCTTCAAAACTATAGTCCACCAACCAGTGGGTGAAGTCTGACAATGTACTATGTCCACTTCTTATATTCAGTCTATGATTTGTAAAAGCGTGAACAGAAATCTTGCACCTTAGCTTGCTGCTTGAACTACTAAACAAACATCAGTGTGTAAAAGCACACCGTTAACGTAATTTTGCTGGCTACAAAGTTGATTAGCTCGTTAGCTGCTGCACATCGATTAGCTTAAAAACTTTCAGTGTGACAGTAGAAGTCAGGATCTTTCAGTTTCGATGCTAAATTCTGCGATCCTTATAAATATGTATAAATGCCACTGCTGACAAAACCCTGGCTGTCGTTTCCTTGTAAGTCGGCAGAAGTTTGTTTACATTTTACCCCCGTCGGCTTAGCTGTCAATCAAAGCCTTACACCAACCCGCCCACTCAGACGCTCGGAGGCAAATGTTTCTGATGTATCTCAAAATACCCTCTTTCTTTCAATTTCAATAATAGATTTGTCAAATCACATTGACATGATTTTGGACGGCAAAAACGTCTGTGATTTGAGTTTGACTTTAAGATATTTTCTCCTTTTGGCAGTTTTTTTTTTTAAAATAATGCAGTTGTCGAACAGAATTGCCCTTGATTCAGCGTATCCCACAGAGACACTGTTGTCTGATCCGTATTCCATGTGGCTGCAACGCACTAAAAAGTAATAATAATCCCTCATCGTATGTTGTTTTCCATCATATGTGAATAGCCACAGCAGGAGGGGAGGTACTTCAGTATGGCTGAAGTCACGATACCTCTGTTGGCTGCTGCACAGCGGGATTATTCTTTGCATGTGAAAGTGCCTAGATGCTCTTTTCTAGATGAGTCTTGTCACTGGAGATGCACATAAGCATATATGGCTGTTGAAGTTCAGTGGCCCGCAGAACAACAGATGTACTTCCCGTGTTGACAGACACGCGAGTCGTGTCTCTAAAGCCAGTGTGCGTTTGTTTAGTGTGATGAAACCCAGTCGAACCCTCTCTGTTCAGCCACGCTGAAGGTTTGTCATGTTCTTTTTGTTTGTTATATGAGGATGCTTTTATAATATCAGGGTTTTTTTTTTGAGAGCTCAAATATACATGAATGCACATAGCAATAGATACCGCGCTGACAATATACAACCGTTCATGCACATGCTCAAAAAACACACACACTTGATGATGTCATTTGTATAATCTGATGGAATCTGGGCCAGCGTTGACGACGAGGAGGCAGCCGGCGGGATGAGCAGTCACTGTCATAATGATTTGGTGTGTAGGAGGGGAGGTATGGGGAACAGAGTGTGTGTGTTTGTGTAGTGGGGAGGAGTAACACCTAGCAGACGCAATTCTCTTGCTCATTTGCTTTATATGAAGGTTGCAACAAAACAAAATGTACTGAAGCGTGAGTCATTATACATTTTGTTGATGTAATTTATGCAGTCACTTGAATTAAAACAAAGTGGTTTCCGCTCCGTGTGCGCCATTAAACCATTAGTCATTTATGTTTGGCTGATCTGAGCAGGTAAAAAGAGGGAAACGTGTCAAAGAAAAGATAAGAAGGAAGATACATTGAAGCACCGCTCATGTGCAATTGAGTTTGGTAAACGCTGCAATTAACTTGTCGCGTTTACACCCGGCTGTGATAAATGGCAGATTTCCTTCAAGCCTAAACTCAGTCATTCAGTCATTTTGACTGTACTCACCCTTTAAACGTTGGCATTGCTTTTGGATTCTCTCATGTCTCAAAATGCCAGACAATTTGAAAGGCATCCTCACTACACAGTTTGATGAAAAACATGTTGCTTTTGGTCGCAAGCCACGTAATAAATTCTTGGAACAAATCCTGCAGAAATTACACCAGACATTTAGACATCTAATTAAGCTTTTGTTCATTGCCAAACATTAATTCTGATAGTTTTATACTCATGATGGACAACAGTTTATAAAGTAGTTTAATATTTACACTGAGGTCATTAAATGATTAGCGTAGTTTTCTTGTCTTTGCATAATCATTGCGCTCATCAAAAAATTAATCATATACAACGTTTTTTACAATGACCTGTGAAAACTCTGCCTGCAGCTATACGGCTGGAATAATGGGATAGCTAACAATCAATGTGTGTCTATTGATTTATACACAGGCCCAAAACAAACTAGACCACCACCGCCGTAGTGATGCGTCAACATCCTCTGATTGCCCCAAAGCAAACGTCAATGAAAATGATTAACTGACTGCTGTGTGTGAATATAGGAAAGGGAGTAGACGTGGGCCACAAAAGCATTGTTGTTGCTAACATTAACACCGTGCTGTGACGTCTTCAAGCTCTGAGGTGACGATGTTTCATCGATTGAAATCTTACGCATGTTTCATGCAAGTCGTGCCAATTTTTTCTCATAAAAGTACGTCAGTTCCAAGATTTTTATTATGCTTGATTGCCTCAAATACTGTAACTGATGATTTCTGTGCTTCCATCTTACGCTTTTACACAGCAGTTTCTTTATTTTTGTTTTGTCCTTCATGGCTATTCACAGGATGGCATTAGTTTGAGTTGCAGCCACTCAGTGAACAAGCAGTTCTGTCAAGTATTTAACTTTCTTGTCTGTGTTTGAAAGTATGTTTAGCTGAAGGTCATGTTTCATTTTGTGTTTTAGTTCATTTTCTTAGCATTTACATGCATGTGTTTCTGTACATGCCTGAATGTGTATTAAGCCGGTATTCATAGTAATCCTGTACACATATGCTTGTGTGGCGATGTGTATTTATAGCGCTGGGTGCATGTGAGTGGGCGTACAGGCGCATGTTTTGTGTGTGATTTAGATTGACGTGCCGTTACGGGAGGCAGTCGTAGTGTCAGTGTGGTGCTGCTGGCTGCCGGCCTGACCGTACCAGATTCTCCCCAGGTGATGACACTTACTGTAGATCCTGGCCGATGATGTAACCACCGCGCTCGCTGCCAACTATAACCTACACTTGATTTATCTTGACTCTCTCAACTCTCTCAGCTCCTCTGGCACAGCTGGGCATGTGCAGAGGGGAGAGTATAGAGAGGAGTTGGACACTGAGTCATCAAAATTTAAGTGCAGGCAAACTCATCAACAGTATGTTGGGATATTATTGAAAGATCCCTCAGGCCTCTACAAAAGCAGTCTTTAACTTTCAGTAGTGGACTTTTGTGCATACATCAACCAATATTTGTTTTCATAGTCAATTAATGCTGATTATTTTTTCAATTTAACGGCCCATCACAATTTCCTAGAGCCCCGGGCGATGTCATCAAATATCTTGTTTAAAGGTCTTTGCACACCAAGTACGTATTTTTTGTATGCGATTTTTTTATTCCGTTATCTACTAAAAGACGTTACACTAAGAAACCTTGCACACTGAGTCTGATGCGTCTTATTATTCTATTCGTTGCAGAAAATCACAGTACAAGACAAAACTGAATTCATTACTTGGGTGCCATGAAATGGATAGCACTAGTCCCACACGGGGCTAATGAATGAATGACATTAGCAAGAAGCTATCTTTTAGCTGCCTAAAGCAAAATCACTACTGTTTAATCTTTCCTACATCCTTTGTTTTGCGACCATCCCTGATTCTAAGCTGTTCGGCATCACCTGCCACAATCTATCTTTAAATTCTGCATCTCTGTGTTCTTTTATTTCTTTAGACAGAGTGAATGTTTATCAGATGCCATTTTGGAGGATGACGTTTGCACAGACAGTGGTCAAACAACCCTCTTTTGGCTTTTGACAGATGCAAAAAAATACAGAAAATCAAACCTGTTCCAAAAACTTTAATGACGGATGAAAGTTTCGGAGTCGGTGTGTAAATGTGATTGACACAACGGGAGGTTACATTTATTTTTAAATGTGCGACAATTAATACGGACTGGTTTGCAAAGGCCTTAACAGTCCACAACTCCAAAATATTAAATTTACAAGACAAGGAAAAGCTACAAAATGTCACATTTGAGAGGCTTAAACGAGAGAAAGTTTTGACATTTTGATTAAATAAGTAATTAATGGATTATCAAAATAGTTGCCTTTTTTCATCTATTAACTAATAGATTAATTGACTAATCGCTGCAGCTCTACATCACAAATGCAACGTTTATCTCATTACCAAAGGCAAAAAATATATTTTTAAAAGTTGCGTAAGCGGCATCTGCGTCATGACGTCTGATAAAAGGTTTGACATCAGCGTTACAAATTTAGAAGTTTAATCACAGCTTCATGAGGTCAAATCGTGCAAACAACTCATCATCCTTCAAAATGTTTTCAAAGTCAGAGCAAACGGCGAGAGACGACATCAGACATCACACCAGAGACCGAGACATTAACCCCCACCCTCTGTGGACACCATTACAGTGATATTGCATGTGGCGTTGTGTGCACACGCGGTAAGTTTATGTGTGCATGCACCAGGTTGTGTAGTATTCCGTCTAAGCCTTATTTTGTTCAGCATGTGTAATCCCCTTAAATTCCCCACTGATAGCCTGACTACCTTCGCTTCAGATTAGCTGAGGTAGAGATCAAGGAGTGCTCCTCTCACCAGTATGTGGGACGACACAGGAGGGACACATGGCTCGAGATAACAAAAAAGAAACGGTGTCATGAAAGATGCTGCCCTGGAAAACAAAATACATATGGTGTGTGATGTAGTGCAGTCACATCCTATAAACATTTGTATTCATATGATCTAACCATATAGGCATCTGTTTTGCATTCAAGCAAGCACTCACATATAATAACTGTAATATAATACACTTGATTTATTGCTTCATAGAGGCATAATCTTCCCATCAGAGAAATATGTGAATGTCATATAGGACTCATAAACAGGAATCAATCTCTTTAAGAGGCACCATTCTTCCTAATGAATCATGCTTTTTTTTCCCATAGACTGTTCTTATGTAAGTGTGATCTCTCGCTGCATTAAACGTATAACTCACAGACTCGTGTGAACAGTCACACTAGGTAACAAGCTAATGGGAGATTGCATATAGTGTGTACACGCTGATTTAATGATGTTCTTATGGGGTTGCTTGAGCGCTAGCTGGTACGAGCCAGATGGAGGGGTGAGTGTTCAGTCTGCAGGTCCGTGTTTCACTCTCTGCACGCAAATGAATGTTTATATAGTCTCTTTTATGTTTGTGCGGATGCCATCTTTTATTTATCTGCTTAAATTGTCAGATGCAACAAATGTTCAGGAGCTGTCGACACAGTGAAGCTTCTGTGAATTTCTGAAAAGGGGAGGGGGGAGGGGAGGGTTAGCCTAATGAGACTCTGCGAGAGTGAAACATTAGAATTACACAAGCATATCCCATGTCTTCTGGAGTCTCTGTAGAACCATCACATCCCTGCAGTATGTGAGTTAAATGTAGAATTTGGTGCAGAGGCGCAATAAAAAACAAACTGGCAAACAGTTGGAAAAACAACAGGATAAAAGGAAACCTATTACAGGAGATCAATTTGGTTTCTTTCTTGATGTGTATGCAGTATGTTTTATCAAAGATGTTTTACAAGAGATAGCTGCAATGTGTCTGTGAGGACTTCAGATGTTTCAGTTCAATAGATAATTACACTATTAAGTACACTATTAAGAGAATAGTTTGACATTTTGGGAACTATTCCTGTAATGAAACAAACCTGAAGACAATATTATTCTCATATACAGAATGTAAGCACCCTTTTTTCATCCAGTATAAGTAGAAAAATACACGTTTATTGATGTGTATTCAAGCAAGTATGGTACAGTACACACTGTACAGTTGGAGATGGCGAGTGTCCAGTGGTGCATTGGAGCAGAATAACATTAAGGTTCAAATGAGTTGAATGAAATGCAAGAAGTGAATTAGATGAGTATCATGGAGCAGGAGCACGAACACGGTGCCTGAGGCCAAATGAGCTACTGTACAAAGACGTGTGCAGAGTCGTGCAAAATTATGCGAACAATGTTGCATAATAATGATAATTTATCACGGTGAGAGAGCTAAGCCTAATGTTTTATTAATCTGCTTACTTGACAGTGGTGAGCTGTGCACTTTTCAACCTTTTTTTCCCCTCCCAGGCAGGATTGATGATCACGTTGAGATATATGCTGTAAAAGCATTGTTCGCTCTGTTTGTTTATCTAGACTATCAGCGGTGACACACCTCAGCTCGCTCACCATTCACAACACTACGCCTCCCTAATGTCTTCGTAAGTCACATCATCACTACATCGTAATTAATATCATATCATCAGAGTTCAGTAGGAGTGTTTCAACACAGCCTCAAACCACATTTACTTTGCTCTTTAAGAGCCAGAGATGCTGCACAAGCTACTGAATGTTAGACTCGATCAGTATTGTCTTTATTAGAAGATTAAACCAGTCCATAAATATAATGGAGTTACTGAAAAATAATCAATCTACTGGAGCAAGTAGGCCAGCATTTATATGTGGAAAACAAGTCTTACAAGTGGTCACAATGTACTATTCTGTATCTTTTTAAATATTTAGTTTGTTTATTTATTAATTATTTTGGGCGGGTTGTAACCGTTTGAGGTTCTTTTTGTGCCATTTTACAGTTTTCACCCACAAAACATTCTCAGGCTCATAGAAATAGAATGAGAGTAGAACGGACATTGAACAGTTTGCCATGATCATTTGACTAGTTCAAAAGAAAATGAAGATTGCTGCTAGTTGTTATGGTGACAACACACGGTCAGTGGCCGTGAAGTGTGCCACACTCACTAGTTTGAGAACACCATTTTGGCCTACCGTCCACACCATAGACTGTGTATAAGAAGTGGACGTCACCCATTGGTTTGTTGACTGCCGTTTTGGAGCCTCAAGTACGGCATTTTTGCCGTCATCATCTTGTTTTTTGGCTGTTGCCATCTTGGTTATTTGCAACCAGAACTGACATGAGAGGGTCGAGCTAAGTAAAACCGAACGCTGAATAAGACACTTTTAGGCGACCACAAATGTTATAATCAACTTTCATGAACTGAAAACACACTGTCAAAGGGTTAAAGTTGTAAGACAAAAACACGGACAACTCCTAGACCGGACAATGCCGTGGTAGCGACCTGTCAATCACAAGGTAGCCACGCCCTAAAGCATCCCCTGCTTTATGGTCTATTTGACTCTAAATGGGACCATAATTTACTAAATGAACATCATGCTGTATTGAAGAAGACTTAAAACTAGCAATTGAGAGCATAAACTCATGTTTACAATGTTTACCGAGGTAATAAATCAAGTGAGAAGTAGGCTCATTTTCTCATAGACTTCTATACAATCAGACTTCTTTTTGCAACCAGAGGAGTCGCCCCCTGCTGGCTGTTAGAGAGAATGCAAGTTTAAGGCACTACCTCATTGGCTTTACTTTTCAGACCCGGAGGTTGGTCACTTGTCAACACTAAGCTGGTGTTTTCCATTTGTCTGTCTCTTGTCGATGCTCATCATGTAGCCTGGGCCTATAATCACAGTCATAATTACCAATATCTATGTATCCTGTTGTGTTACCGAGCCAACGGTAAAATCTCAACTGAAATATCCCCGTCATCTTTGACTTTATATGGAAGTTAGCTACAACGGTCACTGTTGTTTGCAATGGCAATAGTCACATAAAGATGCTTGCCGCTCTGACCATCCTGCTATGTTGATTTAAATGGGAATGTCCATTCAACTCTCATTCTATTTCTATGTTTAGGCTATACTAATATATAATTGCCCCCTCCTCTCTTCTAATTAGTGTGATTGAGATTGAGTCCATATTCTGCATTGAATTTGCACCAAACCTGTGCAAGCAGGTGAAATGGACCCTTTTTCACAGCAGACATTTTGGCTTGTTATAGCAGGAAAAGCAAAAGTGTATTTAAGGATATTAATAAAGAGTGCAGTCCTCTTACAGTAGGTGAGCTGGTTCCAGGGTCCTGGTGTTGCACATGCTGGTTCTCTGACCCGGCTCATCATGGCCATCGTTAATAAAATTAGTTTCACCTGTTCTTTTCCTGGTTTGACAAGTCAAAATATCTGCTGTAAAAAAGGTCTATTGTAACCTAACACCCAATTACTGAATGGCAGGATTGCCCAATTTGAGCCATTATAGCAGATAAGTTAACATTATCCAAAAGGCTAATTGAAAACAATATAATACATCATATAGTGTTTTACAATAGTGCAGGTCATTGTTTTAGAGGTCATAAGTGAGACAGGCTATCTACAGTCTGTCATGCAAGATTAATAGTAAATATAGTAAATTAATAATTATAGATTAACTGTCATTTTAGTTGATTGTTTGGACCATTGTTGTTAAAGGTCATCAATTAACAAAACCACTGCCTAAAATAATGGAAAACATCAATATTGGTTTTAAAAAAAGAATGACTTGTAATCTATGTCCAGACAGTGCGTTTGAATATTGTTGAAGTCAGCTCTTCTCTTAAGGCCTTTGTGTTTAATAATGCCGATGTATTTATGATAACACCATAAACACTGAATGCTTGTCAGTTTTATAGCACCGTTACTTTGTTCTTACAGCAGAGGATTCGAGTATGTTTGAGTTGTAAAGGTTAATTCTGTGTGATGAGGGAAAGACAATAAGAGTATAGTAGCACTAGCAGGGCATTTTCTGCTTTATTAGGGTGTATTCATGCAGCCAGTGACAGGAAAGCCGTCTCAGAGAAATGTGATTACATGCTACCGAGCACTTGAGCCAAACAAATTGTGGGTCGGCTGTAAGAGCTTTAGTTCAGGTAGCTCTCCACCTTCCTGTCTCATGACACTCAAAAACTTGCACGTTGTATTCCCTGGGTTTGAAAAAAACATTATCTTCTCTCATTTGTCTTGTGTTCTTTCAATTTTGTGAAAGATTATAGACAGTCTGGCTCTGTAAAAATCTCTCTCCTGTGAATTTCACACAATCCTCTTTTGTCTCCGACATGTCCTCTCCTTTTTTTCCTAATCTGTTTGTTCCTTTGTTGGTCCTCTGAGCTGTACGATGCATCTGTCTCTCAGCTGTAACTCATCCAAGTGGTGTTCTAGATGCCCATTCAGTCCCACTTTGCTTGCTGTAGATGACATGAGGGCTGTTCTCTCCCTCTGCCCTCCTTCACTCCATGTGAGGTTTAACGGCGTGTGTTACGATAGGTTCTGCTTGCTGCTCTGCACTGTAGATAGAGCTTAGCACACTTACTGGCTCAGTAATGGGATATCTGCTTCCTTCAGATTGCTAGATTTGCTGTCTGACTCCTGTCTGTCTTATTTCTTCCCCTATCAGACACATGTGTTTTATTCTATACATAAAAAAAAATCCTTTTAATTTATTCAGTTACATAACCTCAAAAAAACATTTCAAGAAAATATCAGTGAATTATGCTTCCCAAGAGGATGTTGCCGTTATGCAAGAAGTTTTATTAATTCAAAGGATTTAGTGTTTTCCAAATAACCGCTATGTCTCAATAAAAGTTTGGAGTTTAAAGGAGAAAAAAAAAAATACAGCATAGAACACTTTGACACAGTTAAATAAGCAGCCTCTGGGCACATTTTGTTGTTTGATGGTGTGTTGCTGTTGTTCCTGTGGATAACGCTGCCTGGCAAAGACTTCCCACAATTAATTTTCACTTTGCTCTTTGTGGTCTGGCAAGGCCACAAATGCATTAACTTGAGACACACATCATGTTAAGTAGGCTGTGCAACAAGATGATTGACAGTTCTCTCCTTCACTCGGACAGCAACACGAATCAATCATCTGATTGATGAACGCGTTGGTCTTTGACTGATTTCTAAACTGGAAAAACACAGAAATATATCCATTTGGAGGCAAGAGACACAGTAGGACATACAGATGTAAAATCATGCTTCATGTTATATTAAAACACAGAGTTTTATCTACTGTAAACCTTTGCTGATTGTTTGTATTCTATACATTTTGTTATTGTCAATAAATCCCATGAATAGACGGTCAGCAATAAATACTTTTGCTTTAAAAAATAATATGAATTTACTAAAACAGCTAGGCACTGTAGTTTTTAGCAAATGTTAATAAATGTTGCATTATTTGGGGTGTATTTCCCTGCGCGAATTTGGTGAGCTAGTGCGTATTTACAGCAGCAGGAACATGTATAAGAGATAGACTCAAAATAAACTATACTGCCCATGTTCAATTTTAATGAAGGAAAATGTCAGCTATTACAACGATGTGGCTCAATGATGAAGTTTAACTTTAATAAATACAGCAATGAATGTTTATTGCACAGAGGAATACGTTAGATCAGGCTTTGTAGAAACAATAGATGGATAGATATATACTTAATTGTACCCATGGGGAAATTTGACTCTACAAAGCTAGACCCATCAACACGTATGGGCATACAACACCAGCAAACAGAAGACATTAAAGAGAACATAAAAATACAGTGCAGGTAATACAAATATAAAAACACACACCCTGAGGCATCGATCAGTTTGTGTTTTTCGTACCCCAGTACAGCCTCCGTACCTTCCGCTTATTTTAGGCTGCTGTTTAAAATTCCAACTGATACAGGCACAAAGGAGCTTGTAAACCAATTCAATTTGCACCGCTGAGCTCTCTATCGTCTTCCTGACGGTAACAGCTCATACTGAGAGTACAGAATATGGGGATGGATCACAGAGGATTCTCTGTAACTTAGTTAGTTGCCAGATCTCGTGAAAAGTGTGTTGCTGAGACAGAGAAAGGTCTCAAACAAAGTTCATTTTCTCATGATTTGTCTGTCTGAAAAATGCCATTTTTAGTGTGAGAATGTTCTGGAGGATATGTGGCTCGTGAAAAATGGGTCCAATATTTACTTTGGTGACTCTGGGGCGAAAGAATCAGTCATAATCTGTGTTCATGTTCACTTCTCCCATTGGAGTTAGTAGACTCAGGACATGCCGCCAGTCTCTGGCGAAACCCACGTGACACAGATACAGGATCTGACTCTCAGTCTCCTTTCTGAACTGTCTCTGATAAAGATTACATTTCTCATGTCCTCTATTAAAGTTAGAAGCCAATTTTGTCAGAGAAAATGTATATTATCAGCTTTCAACCAACTATTACTGCATCGTGATATCCAACCCCTCATCTCACAACAGCTACCTTTGACAATGCAAAAATTGTTGAATTATTCAAAAAGAAAGAGTTCATATTTTGGAAAATTGTCCTATCACACACTTGTCATGTCTTTCTCGCCTCTCCCTCCCCCACTGTCTGTCTGTCTGTCTCTTATTCTGGGAAAAAACATCCTCCCAGAGCTTTGTGTCTGTTTATTTGGCGGTGTGCGTGTGGCAGAGGAGCAGAGAGCATGTTTGTGAATATGCAATGCACATTTCTGAAGGTGCAGTATTAATCATTATAATACGGAAAATGAGAAAGGGACACAAAGGGAGGTTATCGCTGAGGCATGAAAGAAAAAGATGACAAAAAGCAGCTAATCAGGGTGAAGGAAAAAGTATCATCAGCAGCGGCCCCATCTCACTCATCATCAGCCCTCCCGTCTCCTCTTCTCAGCTGGATCCCATTTATCGTCTCTTCAAAGTACCGCGGAGCGTTGAGCTATGGGGCCGATACATTGAAACACTTTATGTCTGACCCACGATCAATGTAGCCTTGAATGCCAAGAGCTGTGTCCGTTAGAAGAGAAAGAAATCTCTCATAACTGCATTCTCTCATTCTCCTGGCTTGTGTCCAGGACTTTCAATCAATCCGTTCACAGTGAGAACTGAATTAGGTCCTGGGCGTTGAACCACGCTTTCTTAATTGGCACAGGATTAGTTCACATTGATTTGGCCTGATTGGAGTCCCTAGCCCCCTTTGTTACCACTTAATCACTGAGCACACCTTTCTCTTGTTCCACTATTTGCATGCACCCTTCCCCTCAGCCCACGTCAGTCATTCACAGTCCGCGGCAGCCTTGTGAATTTGCATGAAATCACCGGCCTTGCTGCTTTACTATCGCTGCCTCTGCTGCTGCAGCGGCACACATACTACGCCGTGTTAATCAGATTTCTCGGTGTTATTATTACAACAGTGTCTTGGTACAGTATAGCAAAAAGGCTGATGCTCCGCCAGGTCTCGAAAATTGCCCTCCGGTTACAGAAAATGTTCTGATAGATCGCTGCTGTTATTCTGAGTGAGCGGCGGAGAGAGCGATGGAGTGAGAGAAAGGAAGCCAGGGAGAGATTGTCTCTGGGGGAAATAAAGTGAGGACAGGAAAGAGCACAGATTATGCATGAGAGGGAACAAAAGAGTGGAAGAGAGCAAAAAAGATCACAAATACGGTTGTGGGAGCAATATGCTTGGAAAGGGAGCAGCAGGAAGGAGATAAGGGAGACCGATATGAATGGAGAGGGAGACACAGAAGTGGAGATGGACTGTGTCTATTAACACTGTGTTCTGTGCTTCTGCCTCTCAAAGCTCAGACCTTGAAGGAAAATGTCCCCATAGAATTCAATTTATTAGACTCTATTGTATTTTCTGTGGAATTGATATGTGGAAACGTTTTGGTGCCTTGATGTCCATGACAGTATATACGTTGACTTTTATTAAACCCATCGTCTCTCAGAATAAGTGTGGATATGATATGTGAATGTAAGAGTGTGCACTCGCACATGTATCCAGGAAGTGTCGTCTAGCCGCCGACATGATTGGATTTGATTATAGGCTCTCTGGCAGACTACAGATGGGCATTTATAGGTGGGTAATCTCACATTCCCAGACCTGTCTCTCACTGGCGAAAGGTCTAACTGAACACACTGTCATTTTAGATAAAGAAAACAATATGGGCTGTTTAAATTTCTTAATTCAATCAGGATTGTCATGGGGATGCCGAAAGAGCACAAAGCTGACAGGCGCTCATGGGGTGAAATATTACTGAGGAAGATATTGCATGGAACTAATTACCTGCCTTATGTTCGAGTCAACGTTTTGTTCAAAGTCAAACTGATTTATTTCTTCTTCTAAGAAATCAGCATATATAGTTAATCCTTGGTGCTCGTTTTGGCTTGTGTACTTATTTTCTCAAAATTGTAATTACCAAAAATATTCATTTTAGGTTTGATTTATTTTTCTGCCATATTAGCACCACCTAGCCTACATTAATGTTCACCAAGGAGCAGAATTTTTTGTTTGGACAAACAAATGTCAGCTGGGCGATTGTTAGACATTGTTTTTTTCTGTTAGCCTCTGCGATTTGAGAACTGTTGCTGTTAGACCCATACCTTTCTATACATTTACACTGAGGTGTGAATTTAAAATGAATGGATTGCGGCCGCTGATAGCACCATGAACAAATGCGCATCACTTGCAACCGATATCTGCCCCGTCTCAAGGTCCGATTCACAAAAGATATTGCGCTAATTATATTACAGTGCAAACACGCCTGTAAAATTTTGCAGCTGAGTGCAATTTGCCCTTTTTGTGAACGGAGAGGGACGAAATAATTGTCTATTTGTTTGTATAACAACCTTATTTTTTCATCCTTTTTTTGTTTTTCTCGTTCTTTTTCTCACGTATGACATGTAGGGGAGCTTTATTCTTTTATTTTTCATGACACAACTGTCATTGCATCCTGTCACTGCATAAAATATAATAAATGAGTTTGTGCGGAGCATGACGATGCCTTCGCCGGGCTACTCACTGCTAATATGATCACTGGAAAGTCTGGGCGTGATACCAAATGCGCTTCAGTTACCACCAACTCTCTGAAGACGTTAAGAAGTTCACTGTAACTACGTGTGGCTATTTGCGCTAAGTTAGGGTTTAGGCGTACATTTCACCCTCTATGGGTGCTTTGAGAATTACACGGTTTCTTTTTGTCTTATTTTTGCAGGTTTAGCGGCCGCAAAAGTCGCACAATCCTTTTGTGAATTCATCCCTGAATGTACAGGAGCTGCCGATGACTCAGCAGGTGTTGAAATAACATGACCAATAAGTAACGGTATTTAGTGGAAATCTGTGCAAACATTATCAAGCCTAGAAAACTAGCTGTGACTTTCCGAGTGGAAGTTAGTTAGCCTAGTTTGTGAGTGGAATACAAACTTGATAGCACAATGGGTCCTCCAAAATATTTAATGTTGTATAGAGACAGATGTCTTAAATCACTTATGTTGCATAAAGCGCTATGTGGGCCTGTTGAAAAAGGGGAAACAAACATCTTGTATGAACATTCGTAGGCAACAGGGCTATGGACTGCTCCAGTCGGTAGCCTATAAAATGAAAGACTATGCACAATAGCTGCAGTATCATTTTAGTTTGTGTTTCCTTACACAAAAAGTGTGGAGAAATTTCAGTCCAACTTTAAGTTTTCTGTTTATCATGTAGCTTGTTAGATAGGTCAACTGCATATCACAGTTGGTTAACACTGAAAATGGCAACAGATACCCTGAGGGTGAGTGAAAGGAAGCAGAATGCAATAGTCAGCCAGTAGGAGTTCTTATCTGAGCTGTCAACATCTATTGAGTCCGACTGTGGGATAAGAAACGGAGTGATCCTCCTGATTCTTAAAAGGATTCTATAGATATCACATTGGTATTCATTTCACTTTCAGACTCAGTAACATTCACACAGTCAGACATAATGTGCCATATGTCTCCTTTACTCTTCCACTACGTTCACACCACAGGCCTTCGTGCTCGCTGCCAAATTTGCTGCTCATATCTGATTGTTTTGGCTGTGGTTCATAAGTATTCTAGGATATAACCCGTGTCCTAATATAAACTGACAACGATGTCAGAATGCAAATCTGCATAGAAAGACAGTGACAGAAGGTGTCATATCTCTTTTCATGCTTGTCCTGCTCTCTGCGAAGGTTAGCCGACTTGCAAACACTGAAGTGAGTCCAATATGGGGCGTAGTTCTATCAGCATTGGCAAAACCCCTTTATATTGTTTTGCTTCTATTGTTGTGTGCACTGTTTCCCAGAGATGGGAATTTATAGGCAGTGATTAACTGCAAGGGGAGTGTGTGGAGCTGGTGGTGGTTAAAAGCTCCAACATCCTCCACTTGACTTGACAGCATAGGTTAAGTCAAGTGTATTTACAGTATATAACCCAAAATCACAAGTTTGTTTTAGAGGGGTTTACGACCTGTATAACATACGGCACCCTCTATACTTAGACCCTTGAGTCAGATAAGAATGCATCTGAAGAAATAACCGTAGCAGAAAAATAAGAAACGGCTCGACAGCTTTGTTTTCACCTACTTTAGATCAGGAAAGTAATCTTTTAAAATAATATACGTATCAGCTTTCTTCAGGAATCAACGCCACTCTCTGCACATTTACTGGATGATAACTAATCTGTCATATTTGACAAGCAAGTGCAGTCAAATATCCTGCTGTGATTCTGTAGCTCTACACATGCACGCATATTATATACACACAAACACCTGCTTTTTAATAAATGAGTACCTGTCATCAGTGTGTGTGGTTCTCACATTACAGCGCTGTGAATTCATTAAGTGTGCCCTTTGGAAGTCTAACCAGCCAGGTGGGGTGCCGTCAACCCCCCCTGCCTCCGAATCACACCGTGCATTACAATTGCAAATACTGTACACATCTCAGTGCCCTTGTAAAAACCCCCAAGAACACGCACACAACTACACATTCACAGGCAAACCTAGAAGTACACATACGGACACAACTCACATTTTATTTTTCTCTTTGGCAGTGCAAAAAGTTTAACCTACCCCAGTCTGTGTAGTGTTAAAACAGATTTTTCTTTCCTACCCAGAGCCCTGGAGATAGATTTTTAAACACTCTGTCTCCTTCTTGAAATTCTCTCCGGGTAGCCCTCGGCCACTTTCATCCTTTTTAGCTTTTTTTCCTAAGTTTTTTGTGCAGCAGAAAAAAAGCACAAGACTGAGAATGTAGACTAACCAGGACGGTTTTATTTTGTTTCTGTTGAGTTGGAATGAAGTGTGTTTTCCGACGATTAGCAAGATGAAATTACAGACTGTAGTCTGGTGGCTTTGAGGAGAGCATATTAATTGTATGTTTTGTACTTTAATAAATTCTAATAATTGTCCAAATCCCTGTTGATTTTATTTTATTTGGCATATACTGTTTAATCACATATACACATAGCAGGCGCCGGAAAAGGGGCGAAAATTAGCGTGTCCACCATGTTTCCATCACAGCCCGGTCGCTCGAAAAGGAGGAGACCGATGATCGAAACTGGTGTTTTGTTTTGTAAGCTACGTCAGTGACGTTTTTGACGTGTTTTCCGTACTTATGTTATGTTGTTTCCTTACGTATTGTAGTTAGTTTATGTACTTATTTTAAGGCCAACCATGACATTTTCCCTAAAGCTAACTAAGTAGTTTTGTTGCCCCCTGCTGGTAGGCTACAGCACCTTCATACATAGGGCAGGGACGAGGCAAAAGGTCACACTGACACGCTCTCCTCTGGTCTATTACACGCTTTGGCGTGATATCGGGTTGTCTGTCCCTGCTAATCGTAGCTTGAGCCGATAAATGCATCATTCTTCATTTGTCCCCAGAATGAATGCCGATTGTGACCTTTTCCTCTAAAGACAAAATCCAGATGTTAGTGTTTTTTTTTATCCAGAGGAAAAGGGACTCCGGTTAGTTTAATCACCCACGATTTATTCAAAATCTGGAATTATTTGACTCACACAGAGATTTGGTTGTATTTTGAATCGGATTAGTGTATGTTTTTCTGCGGATAGATGAGATTCTACAAGTCCACGTCTGACTCTGTGCATTCCTTCATCCATTATGCATCACTCTGGTCTGGCCTTTAGCTTTTTGAAGGATGCTACTGTATGTTCATAGCTGACTGTGTTTGCAGTTATGGGATAAGGCCTAATAGAAAAAGTCGGGTCAGAGCGGTCCACAGCTTGGATTTATGGTTGCCTGAGCAATGTCAGTCCAAAGTGACCTGAGACAGTCTTACTGAGTCATCACTAGTTTCTGTGTGTATGTAGAAGGGAACAGGGGAGGGGTTAGAGGCTCTTGTTGACTGGCAGAGCTAAATCTAAATCCTCCTCTTTTCCGTCAATAATTCTCTGCTTTTTCACAGCCCCTCTAATCCTCTCTCTGACGTGACTCACCTCTATTTATCACCGGAGTGCCCGCATGCCTCAGACAATCAGGAGAAAGTGTGCTAAGAGTCCTTTTATGTGTGTGTGTGAGTGTGACTTTCAATCTGCAGTGATCTTGATCATCATGATAAAGGTCCTTCCCTGTGTGTTTCTTTGTGCTGTCTGCCAGCAGATAAGAAATCACACGACAACTTCTGACTTGATGTTATGAGCTCCACAAATTCCATCTTTGTCCAAAATAAGCATCAGGTCCGCATCCGACTGGTGTGAAGTCATGCTGCTGTGAAAATGTAATAAAGCATAGAGATAATCACTGCTTAAGTTTGAATAATGGCTCTGTATAATGGATCCGTGCTACACCAGTGTAGAGATTATGCATCATGCTGGGTTGGCGGGCAGCCCGCTGGTGCTGCTGCTGCTGCTGCTGACTCAGTGCAAGCATAGCTGGGGCTTGGGGGGTTAATGCAGCAGGGCCACGGACTGATCCACAGCCCGTCCTCGTCTGCCAAAACTTCAAAGGATGCCATGACAAAGTCTAAATCGCCATCTCCTCCAGTCCAGGCTCTGCAGAAAGCTTCCCCTCCCCCTCAGTGCACAGGTCAAACTCGGCCTCATCTTTTATGTATCGCTTACCCCATTGATTGCGCTGTAAGAGATTCATGAACACAGAAGGAGCTATTTCCGTATCACACTCCAGCATATGGAGTTTTTTTTTTTTTACAAGAGAGGAAATATTTCTCTCGTTTGTACAGCTCTCATTTTATTTCCCTCTCTGTTTCTGTTTGCCTGTCGTTTTTCATCCCTGTCTTCTACCTATCTCTCACCGCATATCGCTCTCCCGACTTCCACTTACTTTGCGTAGAAGGTCACAGTCATTTCCCCTTTTGACAGACCTTTTTTGGTATTTATTGTTCGCTCATGAATTATTCAGATTGCAGATAGTGAATACTGTGAATCTGAGAGCTGCAGTTGACTTACAGGAAGCTTACTGGAGATGGATACTTGGAACAACTTCTTCAAGTCAAATGTGGACACACACGCTAAGACCTTTCCTAATCACTGACTTGAATTATAACATTTATCTTATTCTTGATTTTTTTTTGCGCAGGTTTCAAAGTAGACACAGCGAGGGGAATAGCCATTGGCTCTGCTTTGCCTCTACTGAGAGCAGTGGAATCTGTATTAGCATGCCAGCGGCGTGTCTCATGTATTCATTTATGTTCATCCCTTGGTTGTTTACTTATTCATGAATACTTATGTTGATCCATTTCTTAACAGGCCAGCGCCCCCCCCTCCGTCTCTCTGTTTCTGTACCTGTGTTTAAGTGACGTGCGTGTTATGCACCCCAGCAGAGTGTGAAATTGAAATTCTCCCCTGCAGAGGTGACGTGATTGACAGAGAGGACACACGAGATGTGAAATCTAATCTTTTACTGAAGTTGTTGTCATTTTTTTACTTGAAACTATAAAGTGGTTCATTCAAAAATGATTTTACCACTCTTGATGATATTTGTATTGCCACACTACCGCATGTTTAGAATGCTAGCAATATTCATGAATGCTGCTGTGTGGTATAAAAAGAAAATTTGCTTTGTAAATATTCCTCAATCTGAGTGAATTTGGGATTCTAAAAATATATCTGCAATCTGAGTATACTGTAAGCTTTTCACATCCTACGTAGTAAAACTGCATGCCGTTAAGTTCTCTTTCATTTTAAAAATAACAGTCACCTTAGAGGTATTTTAAATAGAAAAATATCTAAATCTTAGCACATTTTTAAATGTTTTTTTCTAGGTCAGATGAGTTTCAGATAGAACCTTCTAATACTGAAATTTCATTTAGCACCAGATCTCACTAAGATCACTAAAATATTCAATAATTCAACAGGTAGAAGCCTGAATGTAGATCAGATTAAAGCCTAGCCATCATCTCTAAAGTTGACACCGTAACTTAGTTACTAATACTAGCATTACTTCTTGCTAACAAACATTAGCATGAGTGGTGTACTTACTGAGGGTGTATAAAAATTGATACAGCATAGTATCACAATATTTTGCGTGGTAATATTGCATCGATACACGGACGTCAAGTGTCGATCTTTTATGATATAAACTATTAACCTCCTAACAATCCGACGGCTGCTATTCTGTCTTTCAGAGGTTATCGTGAGCTCAATCTTAAATCTAGTATCACTAAGGAATAGATTGGTACCAACCAATTAGTGTCACGTTAGCTTGTCAAGAAGAACGTTAGATAAGGCTCCAAAGTTGGAGGAAAAACTAGCGAAGACATTTTCACAGGGGTGTCTTGACCTCTGACCTCAAGATATGTGAATGAAAACTCTTGAGATGAAAACTGTATCTCATTAGATAAAACAGATTTTGACAAAGGTAATAAATCGCAATATATCTTATTGCAATATTCAACATGTTGCAAAAAGTTTAAAATCACAATAAAATCGTATCGTGACTTAAGTATCGTGATAATATGGTATTGTGAGGCCTCTGGTGATTCCCACCCCTCGTACTTACCGTTAGCAATCTAGCTGTCTAGCATGATAACTAATAGTAAAAATGAGTTCAAACAAGATAATGACTGTTGATTTTGTTGGTGTTTTTGACAAAAATATAATTTATAACTTTATATATCTGAGATCATAAATGATTAATAAATGGTTATGTGAATAGTTTTGTGTTTTGTAACAATTATGCACGAACTTTGCATGAACTTTACATTGCTATACTTTGGTTTTATTGGTATCCCTCCATTCCTTGTCAAGTGTAAAAGACCTGAAGCCCCCCTGGCGTATCATTGCCCCCCCTCTGACCTGTGTGTGTGTGTGTACGTGCAACCTGTCCAAACCAAGTCCCACCTGGCGAGCATCGGACAGACCACCATCTGTTCCGTGCCCCCACATTGAACTACCTGCCACCTCCTCTTCATCACCTTCATGGGATATCAGGAAATGGTTGCTTTCCAGAGAACTCATTTGCAAATTGTTAGTTTATTCTCAAAAGTGCAGTAATGAATCTTGTTTGATTGGTTATTACAAGGGGGTAATTATATAAGATGTCTCAGAGCTGGATGTTTCTTATATAAGCCTTTTTCATGGGAGAAAAAAATCCTCAACAGCATGACAAGCCACTGCCGTGTGCTTTACAAAACGGGAGCAGCGTGTTGGTGATCTGCTTTATTGTAAAGCAGAGTGAGTCATTGCCCTGAGACAATCACCCCCCCTCAAAACACCTCAAGGACTTAACAAGCTAGATTTAAAGACGCTCAAATAGGCTCAAAATGAATTTCCTCCTCTTATCTTTTTCTTTTTCCTTTTTTCTTGCCGGCAATGAATTCTGCATGTCCCCTCCCTCCTTTTGTGCCATTTTCCCTGAGATATTGCTTCCCAAAAGACTGGGTTTAGGATCAAAACCAACATGTTTGTGCTGTGATTTTACAGCCAAACAAAACTGGGCTTAGCTGTTTATGCACACAGACATTTTTAATGTCTTTTAATCCACCCTCTCTTGGTCAATGAAGATCAAAGTTTTCAATTTTCTTCTGGGGTCTACTTAAAAGCAGAAAAGGGGCTGGTATATTTCTTTTTTCTTCTTCTTCCAAAGAAGATTTGTGCTGTCCACCATCCCCCAGCATTTCTCCAGTAATTGCAACACTGAAGTGAGTCTGGAAAAAGCGCAGGGAGCAACATCACAGCGTGAGCACATGGCACATGGACCAGTACATTAGCCACCAGGGCACCGCAGGAGTGTTTTGATATGTAGTGATGAATTCTCAACCATGGCCTCTGTCTTTATTCACTTCAAGGTGGAGAAATGTGCACGCACGGAGGACGAGGAGCCTGGAATTAAGCACGGGGAGAGAAAAGATGCCGAAGATGAGACACTAAAGAAGGTGAGTTACACTCCTCTGTTCTCCACTGGATCATTATGCTGCCTACAGCTGCTGCTATAAGTAGTTTGGATGCACAGGACAGTGTGTGCTTGGGTTTCACTGACGTATAGCACTACATAAAGAAAAACCTTGACATACTCTATATAATATCAACTCTGAATGCTGTCAATTTTCACACCTGCACACACACAATAATTCACCTTGACCCTTCGAATGCAGCCTTCTTTTGAATGCAGCCCGGCGCACTAAAAGCTATAACCTTTTAGTGCACCATTACGCATCCGTCAAGGTTGACAGCCTACCATCGATGGCTGCAGAAATGAGACAGAAAGAGACACAAACGCTGAGCAGAGGGCGACAGAGGGGCAAATGACAGGGAAAAAAAGGGGGGATGACGGAAAGATGTGAAGATGAGATGAACAGACAAAATGAAAAAAAGAGGTTTCACAGAGGCTGTTGGGATTAAATGCTTTTCCCTGTTTGTGTAATAATATCTGGTGACAGAGCAGATGGCGGTGGTGAGATAAACAGTTTAAAAAGTGTGCAAAAGTGCTTAATAGCGAGTAAAAGTGCTGAACATGTTTACTGTGCCAGGCATAAGTCAAAGCACTCTAGCAATGTTGTGCAGACGGCAAACAGGAGGGAGGGCAAAGGATTTAGAGTTATTTTTGTCACTATTTGTGTCCTAACATTAGAATCTGACATTAGAATCATGGTTTTACTACTTTCACATGATGATGGATGCTGTATAATACACTTGTGATCTGTCCTGTCATTAGTTAGAGTCCTTCATCAACAGCTGTTTAACAGCGTTCTGTGTTTTTCAAAGATCACACGGTGTTTATTTCTCAGAAAATCTGCTCTGTGACTCACATGTAATGTGAGAGGCACAGACAGACTGGGAGGGCTGAGGGCCGACCATGCTGTTTGCCAAGTTTTGACTGCAATCAGAGCACAGAAATAATTATTGAGTTGTCACCCAACACTTTAACATTTAACAGATCAGGCTGTTCTCATACATTGTTTGTAGCTATACCTACCAAAAGTAATGCACTGTAACTTGTATATAGTATTTCCCACAAAATCAATTTGTAATCCACGTAATTTAGAACCAGGAAATAAAAAGAGCAACAAACGGCCCTTAGGCAGGAGGTCGGGATGGGTAAAAAAACACAGGACTTTTGCACAGGAGACTGGTATTCGTACCCCGTGAAACCAGAAGTCTTGATTTATTTGTCACCTAACTTCCATACTTAAGTTACGCCTTTTCCGGTGTTATTTTAACCAAAACTGTGATCTTTTCTTAAACATAACTAAGTAGATTTGTTACCGAAATCTACCCAAGTTGTTTCCTGTGAAGACGGAAGTTTATTTTGAAAAGACCGCATGCATGTGACGATTTGAAATTGTCACGTGCTGCAGGACATTTGTCACGTGTTGCAGGACATTCGTCACGTGTTGCAGGACATTCGTCACATGTTGCAGGACATTCGTGATGTGTTGCTGGACATTCGTCACTTGTTGTTGGACATTCATCACATGTTGCTGGACATTTGTAGGAATAAGCATAAAAAATAATTAAAGAATAACTAATTTAGGAATACTTGTATGAACCGTTGTATGCGGATACGTTGCAATAGAGTACTTGCTTTGTGATAGGAATCTCTTACAAATCTCATACATGCAACAGGCTGTTCTCACCAAATGCAACCATTTTATTAATTACCTTTAAATTGATTTAGTAATTAAAAATGATCTGATCTAATGTTGACCTACAGTATGTTGTAAACTGTAATCTTATGGTCAGGTTAATAATTTAGAAAACATGTTTTTTTCAGATTTCATAATTATTCAAGCAGCTAAATTAGAATGGAAATAGTGCGACGTCATTACCATGAGTGGTTAATGTATTATCACGCATGGGATCCCATTCCTGGCTGAGCTCTTGTAGACGAGCCAACCCTGAACCCTAAGGCCTGGAGACGCTGCCAAAAAGCTGGATTTACAGCGAGCACAGCTTACCATCTGAAAACGTATCATTGCACTGGCTCGGGTCATCATCGAAGGCTATTTGAAAAGAAGTAATGTTGTTTAGAAACCGACTCTGTAAGCCAACGTGTCGTGTATCCCGGGGAAGACGGAGGCGGGAGTCAGGCAGTGGGATAAACAGGTTGATAGCTGACGCCGTATCACAGAAGTCCCGCTGTGCAGTCACACACCTCAATTTAACACTTTTTTTTTATTTTTTCAAATACCGAAATCTTGATGTTATCCTGTGCAAACATCAATTTGGGTTTCCAACATCAAGCGGTTTTCCATGGAGTGTGTTTATGGAGATTAGGCAGCGAATGAGTGTGTAATTAGGGACGATCCGATGAGGTAAATCTTGGCCAGTGGGAAGAAAGCCACGGCGCTGATGCTGGTAATCACAGCAGAACAGAACGGACACCCGGGGTTGGGTGGGGAAAAGATAGAAGAGGAATGATCAAATAATGGAGAAGGGTTGTAAGTAATGTAGAGAGGTAAGAGAGGAGAGTGGTTTTGGGGTGTAAAAGAGATGAGAGGTGACGCAAAACTGAGCTGGACATCCAGCTGGACATTACCTACAGTACAGTACTGACAGTGTAGAGATGTGTGAGAGCTTCTCCTCATACTCACAGTCACAGATTAACAATAAAGTGCCCGGGCTGAGTTAATCTACTGTAGTCAGCGTGCAAGAAACACATTTGTTCAGCTAAGGAGCTTCGACGCAAGGTGTTGTGATTCATTTCTCCCACTGCAGGCTACCGAAGAAGAGGTTTATCTCGAATCCACATTGGCATAAATAGGTTGCAGTAGATGATACTAGGCCAACAGTGTTGTGTAACAGTTTGTAAAGCACTGAGCATGCAAAATAACAGCTTCATACACAATTATAGGGCTAGTAATTGTAAACGTGATAGTATCACAAACATTTATTAATCCATCCAAGCTTTCAGCAACTCTATAAATGGTTCAGTGTTTCAACATGTTTTTATGATTAAGGTGTTAATGAGGCTTTAATGTGTTTTAATATAGAGCACAAGGAAACACTCAGCTAGAACTTTCTTATCTTTGAGCCTCCCTACTTCATTAATTCATAATAAACTACATTTAAATTGTTTTTTTTCCCACCTTTCAAAGACTAATTTAGGATCATACATATCTCTTTGTTGCAGAAATGAGACTCCTTAACCGTGGTTCGCATCTTGAGTGATAACATCCAATATTCAAAATGTCATTTAATGTGATGTGTGTCACCTCAGTACACCAGTAAGACGGAGGCTGTTATCTGTGTGTGTACCTGAGCAAATTATGAAATGGGAAGCTAATTTAACTTGCTCAATGAGCGGCACATTTCACACTTCATTTGGTCGTTCATGAAACACTCAACAGCAAATCACCTTTACATCCTCAATGCTTTGTTTCTAATTCCAACGCTTCACAGTGCTGGCGCCGCTGAGAGAAGACGTTTTTATAATGTACTTTTTACAACATTATAAAAAAACAGCAATTATCATATTAGCATGAATAAGTTATCGTAAGTTCAAGTATCCTTGAAAATACTTAATATTCGACCTTGCACTTGAGACAAACCCATTTAGTTTCTACCCTCTCAGCTGAATAGTAGATAAGCGTCCACAATTAGCAAGTCTCTTATTAGTGTCTTAAACACTTATAAATATGTATAACATTGACTTTTTGACCTGTGTACTCATTAGTCTCCATGGAAACCTATAATATCCCTGTCAATAATGAAGTGTTGCTTTTAGTTTTCTGTCTCAACACACACTCTTTAAAAGAAAAGAACAAAACATTGTTAAATGAATATTGAACCAATAGTGGAATTGCCCTAGGGCTGGACAATTAATCGAATATTAATGTCGATCACGATGTTGGCTTCCCGCAATGAAATGAACATGATCGCCTGCGATATTGACGCTTAAAATGCGTGTTCTGCTCATAGAAAACTCAGCTGCATATCAAATCAAGCGCTTCCTAAATCCTAATCGAGATGTTTTGGCTTCACTTTTGGGGATAGATATTATCTTTACAACCAAATGTGTTTATAATTAAATTGAGAGCATAAAATTGTTTTTCTAGCCTCTTAATGTTGCTAATTTTGCTCTCAAAGTGCACCAGATTGATGCATTTAACTTTAAAACGTAGCTAGCAAAAGGTAGGGTGAATATTCCTCTTTTTTTTTCATATTGCAGAAAAAAGAATATTGCAATGTCATTTTTTTCCAACATCGTGCGGGATTAGCAGGAATGTAGCACACCATGGAAGGGAAAGCCGCGCTCTGTTTATTTTAATGTGAAAGTGCAGTAATGAAAATATGTTGTAGCTAAAAATCAGTAAATAAATAATCGTGATCTCAATAATGATCAAAATAATCGTGATTATCATTTTGGCCATAATCGTGCAGCCCTAAATTGCCCTGAAAAATGACTGATTTGTGAATGTTTACAGCTTGAGGAGGTTTTTATATCCAGAAATATTGATTTAATGGACCTCGGATGAACAAATACATGTAAAATCTTAGAGTTATTTTGCTTTTAGGATATTGGCTCATATAACTGTAGCCAGCCGGAGCGAATCATAAACAAAGGAGAGTTAATTAGAGGCAGATATGAACAACTCTGTGCTGCACTAGCTTTGTGGTGCATTACTCAATTTCTCATCTCATGTCTCTCTTTTCCTTGATGTCTTTCTCTTTTAATGCTGCGTTATTTATTATAGATGCCCTGAATGACACGTTGACCACAGCTACCCGCCGTGGGAATTTCTGCTAAAGGGAAACCGTCTCAGTATCTCTGAGTTTAGCAACAAGGCCCCAGTCTTGAGTCTTTGATAGACGTTGGCTAAACCTGGGTTGACAGGAGACATAATTGAGTCCATTTTGATGGCATTCGCCTTGCTGATTCCATTTAGTTGGGAATTTCAATGCCCTCTATCCGTGTCGCCAAGTTTTGATGTGAGGTCAGCTGGGAGCTAGTTGCTGCTAACCGTCAGCGCTCACCTGGTTTGACACCTGCTCTCTGTGCAGGCAGCATGCTCGGTTGAGACTTAAATCTCCACTCTGCATGCAGAGAGAGCTGGAAGTATGCCTCCTAACCTCTGTGCGTGTGTGTGTGTGTGTTTGTAATGTGCGTTGTATCTGTATATGTGATTGCATTCCTTGTGTATGTGTGTGTGTCGCATTGGATATGCGTCCACCAGCACTCATGCGAGAAGACAGCGGGTTAGACTCCCTCCCCCCAACCCTCTTGCTCAGTTGGATCTCACTCCCAGATCTGTCAGGCGTCTGTTGACGTGTCCTCGATGTGACATGCCACCCACGGCGAAGGAGAGGCACAAATCATCCAGCTTTTTCCCTCATCGGTTTACCCGAGGTCCTCCCATAACCAGTCTGTGACCTCCGCCCTCAGAAGTTAAGCAGATAGCCTGGCGTTGGTCTTAGAGATGTAGTCGAGGTAATCTCATCAAAAGGCTTCAGTTGGTCGTCAGCCCATTATGTAAAGTGTTTACCCAAAAGAAACAGACAGCTAAATCTGCTTTTTACGCCTCCGCGCCGGCGATAGCCGTGACTGGAGGCATTATGTTTTCGGGTTGTCCATCCGTTCATACCATTCTTGTGAACGCGATATCTCAGGAACGCCTGGAGGGAATTTCTTCACATTTGGCACAAACGTCCACTTAATCTCAAGGATGATTAGATTAGAATTTGGTGGTCAAAGGTCACTGCAACCTCGCGTTAGACAATTTCACACACACGTCTAATAGGATAGAATGATGGAGTGATGACATTTTGGACAGACATTGATGTAAACTGCAGCTTGACTGTCTTTTTTTTTTGCAGTTTTGTTGACTTTTTTTCTACAAACTTAATTATTTGCTGAGCTGGAGGGAGTTATTTCATTACAGAATTACTACTGGCACTTTGTTAATACAATATGTAATCTTTATTTATCACATATTGTCTTATAAACGTTGAATAGTTTGGCAAAGGACAGTAGTCAGTATTTAGACTCCATCAGCATATCAACACATTAGCTGTGTGCTCTTAAGGTCAGCTCTGTTTCCTGACATGTAATTAACTGTAGAATGAGTTGCTTGAGATCACCTGACACTCTGGACGCCTCTGGCAGCAGTTTGACACCAATGCAGCCTGGCAGTAGCAAGTGACTGTACTGTGCTTACTGTACAAGCACGCTGCTTGTTCCAGCAGGGAATGTGAGTCCTTGTGTTTTTTTTCATAAATCAATATGAATGCTTTGCAAGTCACGCACAATGATGCATCACATTTTTAGTGACTAGACAGCTGAATATACACACACAGTTTGTTTTGTAAAATTTAATTATCCATGTTCAGTGTATTTGTGCTGCTCACAAGCAGCTGCATGAGTGGAAATAGCAGCTGTAATGAGGAAGCAGCAGCAGTCTTATTATCAGCAACAAGTGTACGAACACAGGAGGAAACCGGTGCGAGCCGTGCGCTGACATCAGCAGCATTGGCAACTTTTTCCCGTGTGTGTTATGGCCGCGGTGGTGAGGCTGCAGGGTGTCGTGTAGAACATGCACAGAGACGAACACACACACATACAGCCTGACTCTACAGGGTTCAATTTACTTATCACCGTCACAGCACTATGCCGCTTCCATGTAGTTCAGGATTACAGTAGGTGCCCCAGATTTCACAGCTCTTAAGAGGGAAGATAAACATGAAGGTTATTATTCTGTGTGAGCACCGATCCAAATGTGCATATCTAAACATATGCAGAGGCTTTTTACGCTTGTGTGTTGGCAGGCTCAGAACAGTTTTTTTGAATGTTACTCTGTCCCACTTTGAGTGGAATAGAGATAAAATGCATATTAAGGAAAATGATTGAAGCACTTAGAAAGGAAAATGATTGAAGCACTCATGATTAGAATATAATGTCCAACAGACGGGTTCGGTGCGGCGTCAGCAGCGATGCGGGCGTTGTACCAGACTGTTGTGGTGAAGAAAGAGATGAGCCAGAAGGCAAAGCTCTTGATTTACCCGTCCATCTACGCCTGACCCTCACCTATGGTCGTGAGCTTTGGGTAGTGATTGAAAGAATGAGATTGCGGATACAAGCGGCTGAAATTAGCTGCTCCTTCGTGTCAAAAGGGGCCAGCTGAGGTGGTTCGGGCATCAGATCTGGACGCCTCCCTTTAGAGGTTTTCCGGGCACGTCCAACTAGTAAGAAGCCCCGGGGTAGACCCAGAACACGCTGGAGAGATTATATATCTCGTCTAGCCTGGGAACGCCAAGGAGTCCCCCAGGAAGAGAAATGGTTCCTGGGGGAGAGGGACATCGGGAATACCCTGCTGCCCCTGCGACCTGGCCCCGGATAAGTGGAAGATGATGGATGGATGGATGGATGGATGGATGAATAGATTATAATGTTTGTCATTGTAGCGCAAAATCATGAAATTTTGAAGTCCATCCCATTTTTATACTCAGCACTCTGTACAGATGGGTGTGTTAGTAAGGCAATGGGCCACAAGTAACCACCAAAATAGCTTCAGTATTCCTTTGCATAGATTATACAAGTCTCTGGGATGAACACCATTCTGCCAAGAGATATTCCCTTATTCGTTGTTTTGATGATTGTTGTGTAAAGGCCAGGCTATACTTTTAAAAAAAAGAGTTTGTTGATGTGGCTACGTCTGAAGGCAAAAGAGCCTGCTGTAATAGGTGTTTATTTTGGGTTGAGATCTTGTGGTCTGTGAATGTCATAGCATGTGATTTACATAATTTTTTCATACACATCAAACTGTTCAGTGACCCCTTGTGCCCTGTAGATTGCAGCATTGTTATCCTTGATAAGATCCTTATCCAGACCCTGTCATTCATCACGTTTCTTCACTCATTTATTCAGATTTTTCCTCTAATTTGTCACTCTTTTTAGGATATACTGTATGTAGGCTATATTTTAAGTTATCCATCCATTTGTTCACACTGGACTTGCAGTTTTTTTTTAGTCCATTCAACAGTTCGGTGCAATTAATGGGGGACAAATCCAGCTCTGCCTCTACTGTACGTGAGCAGCTTCACAAATTCTATAGTACTCTTCTTAGTACTCCTCTAAGTGCTTTAATATTTTTTACATTACATTTATCACAGATAAGTCACCATTTTTCATTGTTCCCAATCAAAATTTCTATCCTCTAAAAAGAAGATGATAAAACTGGGGTTTGGTCATTTTATTTTTCCTTGCTTGCCCCGTGGACACATGAAGATATGAAGCATAAGAAATGGCGACGTCAGTTCCAGTCCACACATATGATCCCAGAGCGGTTGGTACATATGAGTTCTCATTAGCTTGGGGTGGAAACACATTGTTTTCCACCAGAAAATCCATTTGTTTCCATGGTGATAGTGTGTCCTCCCCTCGTTCAATTTCCTTGCCTGCTTTTTATGGATAGCTTTATTGAACTTTATCTTTTTTTTCAAAATGTTTATTGTTAATTTTAGATATAAAAAGAAACATAACAAATATAATAAATAAATAAAAAACAAAATATAGATTAGTAAGTAATTTTAGAGGAAAATATATATATTTCTATATATTACATATTTTAGCTTTGTACTAAACTTTACTAGAAAATAGAGAAGAGGAGAGAGAAACGACTTTCTTACACAGTAATATGAAGGTTTGTGGAGGTAAATCATTTGGAAATGCTCAAGGTGAAGCAAAACCAATGACATTGCCATGAATTGGGCCTATTCAAAAGAAAACAACATTCCTATTTCCTTTTTCTCGTAAATTTACGACTTAAATCTCAAAATTTCTTTTCTCAGAATATTACCCCCCCCATCCCCGGCTCTGTAATTTATTTATTTTTTATCCTACAATGGCCCTAATACACTGTCAAACCTAGTGCTGTATTGAGAAATAAATATTGTTAGAATTACAAATATCCAATTAAAGTGGCGAATTGCTTTGTTTGACCGGTTTTTGATATCATGTCTCTGTAAGAAGCTCAGAATTAAACCATTTCCCCCCGAGAGATCACATGACTGCCTTATATAAAGAATGTGAATATCTAACTGTAAATGGTAGCCTACCCTTTAAAGTGAGCAGATAGGGGCTGTCTCCTCTATCCTTGACTCCCACAGTCTGCCCGTGATGGATTCAACCTTCAGCCATACAATACCAATCTCAGTGGAGTCGTGGCCTTTTGTTACGAGTCAAAGTGTCAGATCCACTCAGTTCAATCTTTTTCCTTGAAAGACCAAGGGATCCATGAATGAGTGCATTCATTTTTATGAGAAAGGGGAAGAAGGCTTTTAAGCACAGCAATCTTATAGTCTGAACTTTTCTAATATATTACTGCAACCAATATATTCTGTTCATGAATCCGTCACTTTAAGACTGAGTTATCTCCAGTGAATAAAATGTTTTTGAACAAAATACAATTATTAGGGCGGTCAAAGTCGACATGATAATAACGCGTTAACAGAAATTTGTTTTAACGTCAGTAATTTCTTGAACACCTTAACGCAACTTGTGATTTTTAGGTTGTAGCGGGCTCAATTTTAAAGCTAAAGTCAAGATACTGACATCATATGAAACTAGAAAAACCTAAAGAATCTATTGGTACCAACCATGTCATACTATCATGTCTTGAAGGAGGCAAAATAATGCTCCAAACTTGTGCTAAATTTTGGCGAGGAAAAACTGGCTCGGCCATATTTAAAGGGGTCCCTTGAACTCTGACCTCAAGATATGTGAATGAAAATGGGTTCTATGGGTACCCACGAGTCTCCCCTTTACAGACATGCCCACTTTATGATAATCACATGCAGTTTGGGGCAAGTCATAGTCAAGTCAGCACACTGACACACTGACAGCTGTTGTTACCTGTTGGGCTTCAGTTTGCCATGTTATGATTTGAGCACATTGTTTATGCTAAATGCAGTACCTGTGAGGGTTTCTGGATTTGTCATTGTTTTGTGTTGTTAATTAATTTCGGGTAATAAATATATACACACATTTGCATAAAGCAAGCATATTTGTCCACTCCCATAATGATAAGAGTATGAAATAATTGACAAATCACTGTTTTGAACAGATAACAAAATGGGTGATTCATTTGCGATTAATCACAATTAACTATAGACAATCATGCGATTAATCACAATTAAATATTTTAAAAGATTGACAGCCCTAAAAATTATATAAGCATAAAGTAGTTGTAATTTTTAAATGCTTTTGCTGAGCTATACATAGAAATGCACTTTCAAACCTCTTGACATAACTTTAGAATTACCTTGAAATCCTATGTTGTTTTGCCTCCATCGGTCCATTTTCACCACACTTCTCTGTGTTGTTGAAGTTCTGTGAACAAGTAGCGCGAGCCCCAGTGACAGCTCTGCCTGCAGACAAACAACACCGCTCTTTCTCTAGACTTAATGCCTCTGTTAATTTGTTTACCTTGATCAAATAGACCTCATCACTTGAAGAATTTGTCTCCAGAATGTGTTTGGCGGGTACCGAGCTATAACTCAGCACAGTCACTCCATTTGTCAGAGAGAGCCCTGACAGTCAGCCTAATTAGTTTGGTTGTGACAAAGGAGCTGTCTTGTGGAAACCGGGAACATCAATCCATCCATGAAGGCATGTGTTTTCATAATGCAGCCCCTTACAGTGAGCACAAACATGCCCATTAGGTGGCGGGTGAAACTGCATATGATCGGTTTGGTTAAAAAAGAGATGCGCTGTAAATATGTATTTGTTTGTCAGGTTATTTAGCATGTTTTGATACAATACCAAGCAGGTATTTCACTCTTGGGTGTTTTGAATAAAGCCTGCATACAAATTACAATGGCAACATGTTGTATAAGCTAAAGATATACTACCTTGCTTCTTATCTTCCTTGTTGTCAATATTGAAACACCTTTGTATAGACCTGTCAGTGTAGGAGAGTGAATATGCCCCTCCATGAAATAAGACTGCTGAAAGCATTTTATTTCTATCAATTTCCCATTTTTATGGGCTTTTATCATGTCCGCTATTGCTTTTGTAGACATTCATATATTTTATGAAGCACGTCATATAAACTAAAAGCAGTAATGTGCAGTTTTTCTTCAAAATGTTGCCTCGCTGCAGCCAGACAGGACAGTCGAGGGAGACAGTCATCTATCATTTAAGAGTCATTTTAACAGTAAGACATTAAAGCTGGTGGTTCTCAGCCTCTCCTGACATCCCTAAAAGCCACTTCTACATAATCCGGAAACACAAAAAAATTACCAGTTCCCTCAACGGCTTTTTGGCCCCTGGCTGCCTTTAAAATGTTCTGCAATCTCAGGGGGATTTTTTTTTTTAAAGGCGCTGTTCACACATTCACAATGAGAACATCCTCTCTGTCACCGTTACTGCTTCTCTACCAGCTACAGCTCTCCTCTATGTGTTTAATTTTGAGATATTAACACGTCAGATATTCATGTTATTAAATATTTATACCGTGAGTTGCTGTGAGCGCGTCTGTTAAAGTGCCTCCACAGAATAACTGAATATACCTCATATGTTATGTCTGTCTGTAGCAGAGGCAGAACATTTACTGCTTCTTTATTTCACAGTGAAGCTTTTTATTTTCCGCCATATTGACTTCTTCCGCTCAGAAAAGCGTAATGCTAATCATCTTGTTTATTCTAGGACGTGCTGCTCAAATTATCTTTTTGCTCTTTATATTTAAAGGGTCAGTTCACGCAAATTACTAAAATAACATGTTGGCATCTCATCATGCAGATAGTTTTTGAGATATTCATTGCTGAGACTTCTGCCACAACCCCATAAAACATGGACATAAATGGAATTTAGTTTTGTTTCATTTGTTCCTTTTTAAAACTCAACTCAGCAAAGTCTGTAGACTACTCCGAGTAAATGTCACCTTTAAATGCTTTGAGAACCGTAAACTCACTACAGTACTTTAGTAGCAGCAGAAGTCTCAGAGGCAGACAAGGGGGCATTTGTGTTGTTTAGTTGTTTTTCAAATGGAAACGCCCAATCAGCCGTTGCAAAAAAGCAGTGATGTAGGTAACCAAAGTAAGATAATCAAAGCTAATCAATAAGGTTATGAATCATGTGAACACTAGCAGTAGCTGCGTCAACGTTAGCTGTGCTAATTTTGGAAATATTTGAAAGGTTGGTTCAGATTTTTTGAGGTGGGGTTGTATGTATACTCCCGCATTCTGCGAGGTAAAATTACCGCTTTTGTGAATGGAGTCTGGTGGCTTTGAAGAGAGTGATATAGCGGTTTCAGTTCCCCGTAGGAAAGGGCTGTCTGACGGCGAGGTAAAGCGGCTGTGGACGGGAGCAGCAGAAAAACGTTTCACCGCTTTACCTTGACGTCAGACAGCCCTCTCCAACGGGGAACTGAAGCCGTTATATCGCTGTCTTCAAATACCACCAGACCAGACTCCAATCACAAAAGCAGTCATTTTACCTCACAGAACATGGGAGTTACTGGTCTACCGCTGCATCGATCGGTTACTTTGTTTCTACTACTGTGTGGCTTTGGGATCCGAACTAACGTGGCGTCCACGCAGCAGTACATTGCTCAGCTTCCGTGCTGGTACTTCTGTCTGCTTCTTCAAACAGGGAGCCATCTAAGTTACTAACGTTAATACACTGGCTGTATATATAATGTATATGTAGCAGCGTCATCATGCAGAAACCTACGTCACGTGGGAAAAAGTTTTTAGAAGGGCTTTGAAAAACAGCATTTTAATGCTAAAACATACATATTTTTACCAAAATTTGAATGTTCAGATCTGAATACATAAGGGACACCGCTGTGAAGCTACAGAATTATATAAACACCTAAAAAAAAAACTAAAAAAAACACGCCCATGTACCCACCCTTTAAAACCTGATGAAATGAAACCAAATTTATCTGCATGACTAGATACCACCTGGAGTGGATGGACATTCCAGTTCACGTGCACAAATATTGACCCAGAAAGAGGGAAAAGCATGAGTCCTGAAATCATTTTTTGCACGCACATCACTAAAACATGAGAAGAACACAGTGTGCTGTGCAGTATAACGTTTTCCATCCAGCATATTTGAAATGTGGAAAGTAGGCCACATCAATCAAGTATGCAAGAAAAGCAGCATTCCATGCAGGTCAAGAAATTAGCATTTTTGTATTTTCAATGCTGAATAATAATTGAGCATGCATGAGTACATTGTTTTTGTTTTCCCTTATTGACGTACAGGTACAATGCAGTAAACAATCACAAGGATATAGGCCTCTTTCTGTCTCACACAAACAGTAGAAACAACCCTTCTATCCAGGCTGTGCAGTAATATCATGCAGTAGCCTCGGACTGCAAACGTTTGCAGGATCAAAGGCAAAACTTCACTTGACCTGAAAAATGAAGGTAAAGTGCTGCCTGTACTCTTTCCTCTGGTTCTTCCACACAAACGTACAGACACATGCGCGCATATAAGATGAGCCATGTCCACTGAGGTGCAGACAGGTAATGTTTTCAACCTTCTTGAGAAGTCATTGCTATCGTTTAAGCGGGAAGAGGAGACCTTTTGTAGTCTTGTGGCATCCGAAGGCCTCAAAGAAGCTCCGTAAACCCTGAGCTCCATTGAGGAATATAGACTAAATGCAACATACAGCAGCCTTTTACTTTGCTGCAGCAGTCTTCTCACATTAAGGCTTATTGATTTTCCCACTTCCTACGAAGATGGTATGCAGTAAGTCGATGTTACTTTGCATTTTCACACCTTTGTTTATTTGCTTTGGTGAGTCTCAAAGCTCAGGGTGAAGTAAAGAAAATTAGGAGTAGATTTGACCACTGTGAGGCTGCGTCCCAGATTGGCTACTGAGTTAGATGATAGGAAAAATCTATTTTCCATTTATCTCGTCTGAGCCCGTAGAAGAAGAAGCATGGCATTTAGGATTTAGCCTGCTGTGCTGATGCAGCGCAGGTGTTAATGGGCATTAACATTCATAGCCTTGACTTGTTTTATCTACTCCTGCACTTTGTTTGCACACCTTGCTGTTCGGCACACAATCACTGTAATGAAGTCTCGGTGGTTTTCGGAGCCTGTTCACACAAAGTATTAAAGGAGCAAGTTGTTTGGGTCTCCTTGATGATTTTTTGTATTTGTTTGCTTGTTGGTTTTGTGTTGTGGAAATAGGGGTTTTAAGCACCCATAGTTCATGAAATTGACAAGACAAGACAGATCTCCATGGTGACAATTGACAGTTCGCTAAATCCCACCACAAACAGTAATTGTCCAATCATATCAAGGTTCATGGGTTGTGTCTAGATCATCTCTACAGAATTGCATTGCTAGGCAACAGCTTGGGTCCACGTTTACTTCCTGTCAGCTTACGACATTCACATACACTGCAACAGGAAATAAACAGGGACACATTTGGAATGTTTATGTTAACAACTGTGAAATGGTCTCTAGAAGGTAACCCAGAAGTTGCGATTAGGCTAGGAGGCTCTCAGGAATGATGTGGTCTTTACAGCTTAGTGCGTTCACACTAAAGTGCACATATTGTACACATATTGAGTATTAAGTGCAATGTACGCTATTTTGGGATGCAGCCAGTGTGCTTTGTGAGAATGCTTGACAAGCGTATCAACAGTAACTAAGAGGGGTGTGGCTTAGCAAAGACCAATTACAACCCATGTTGTGACAGAAATGTTATATTAATATTTCAGAGTTGTAATATAGCCTGTCCAGTTGTTGGTGTGCTATAATGAGGTTGGCTTGACCAGACAGGTAGAGACACAACTGGGTCAGTCAGCTACGATGGACGTGTAGCATAATACATACCCACAGCTGTCTATGAGCTCTCCTCATGTCACTGTAGGCCGTACCTGACAGACACGGCAGAACCAGCAGATCTTCTTCTTCTTGTTGATAAACTGCACTTTACAAGCTAGCAGCATCAAAATTCAGCATGGATATGCAGCCTGTCGGATACACTATGTATTTGTATGTCAGTGTGTGTGTGTGTGTGTATGTATGTGTGGCTAGCAGGCAGAACGCCAGCGTGACCCAACTTCAGCTTTTCAGCTTTAGTGCAGTGCTGCAGACAGCTGTGCCACAAACACGCTGCTGTGGATCACCGCGAGGGCCTTTTATTTAGGTCACATTCTGTGCTTCAGCGGCCAACAGAAGGGATCTCTGTCAACTGCAATGAATACCTTTAGTTGGACACAGCCCACTTTTTAAGTGCCCTGCAAGAAGCGGACACTGTGCGTGTCTGTGTGGTATGTAGTGTGTGCTTTTGTGTGGGTTCTCTCTTGTGAGTATATCGCAGATGGGGTCGGGGATTGACCGCTCTATATATTTTTTTTCATTTTCACTCTAACAATACAAGTGTAATATATTGGCTTAATTCTCTCCCAGACTGATTTGATCCCCTGGTTTAGTACAGACAAGGAAATTGCATGAATAATTTCCCCAATTTTTTAATTAATCCAGCATCCAGTTTAGAGCCACTGTAAAGAAAATAACAGATATGACTCACTCTATATTCAGGCACATAAATACACCCTGCATGTGCCCTACACAGTGTCCTCTACTTATGTAAAAAACTGACATAATATGTCATTCCACTGCTCCGTCTCCCTCATTTTCTCTTGTTATGTTTCCTCCCTTCGTTTCCTCCTCCTTTTTTATTTTTTATTTACCACAGTGGCCTTTGGTAGTGCATTATAAATCGCAGTAATGAATTCCCCGCGCAGACTCGGCCACACTGCTGTCACAGTGCTACACCGGGCTGCGTGGGCTCTTATTATTGTCTCGTTAGCTTCACCTCCAGTCCATTGGAAACAGTGTGGGTTCAGCGGCTAGCCAGCCGCAGCCCCAGATGGGTAAGGAAGGCAGTTTAAGGGCCCTGATGGATGCCATTGTTTTCATGTCACCATGTAAGGGAAAGGTCGTTTATTGCCGCTTGCCTCCACCGGCCCAGAAGCTGTCAGCTGGGTTTTACTGGCCAATTAGTTTGCCCTTAGAGGAGAACTAGAGGTATGGAGGAAAAGTGTGGGATCGGGCTGTGATCATTTGTTGTGTTTGTGGGTGGGGGGGATGTGCATGCGCGCACACTGAGCAGGTGTACAGTAAAGTAAAGATAAATGCACTTTTTGAGTACTACCCAATGTGTTACATCATCTCTGCAGAAGAAGTCTCTGCATTCCCGTCACCACTTTCTCATTATATTTTTTGTTGAGTTAAAATGATGCCTCATTCCTAACAGAACCAAATAGTACACGCTTGAGCTGGAAATAGATTTGAACTCTTCTTGATACCCCTTCCTCCTTTGTTTCTCCCTGTTTCCTCGATCCCCTGTCACTTTTTCACTGAAATCTACCAGAGAGCAGAACAGAGAAGTGGAAGACGAAGCTTTAGGACAGATTTGGACGGTCAGAGACCACATGCCAAGTGGCTTGCTATATTTAGAGTTTCTCCTATTTTAAGTTTTGAAGGACAAAAATAAAACAATAGGTCCAAGTCTCGTCAACATCATCAAGTTTCCTCGTCCGTGAAGGAGTGCCAAAAGCATCGTAAAATTAAAGCAGATGAAGACGCTGCGCTTTGAGTGTATGCAAATCTGAGATATTTATAATCCTCTCTTCTGTCTCTCTCTCTCTTCTTGTTTGTTTGTCTGTTCTTCCTCACGGCTGTGTGTTTCTTTGTAGAGCTAGTTTTGGGGCCTGTGCAGACTTCCCACGGCAGCAGTTGGATGTGCACGTCGACCCGGCCACGATGACAATGAAAGGCCTGTCCAGCAGCCGCAGTCACCACCACACGGTGACCTGCGACCCCTCTTACGACTCCATGACCCTGGGGCGCTCGGACCGTCGGTCCTACTTCCTCAACCCTGGGGAGGCTCATCCTGCCGACCACCCGTGCTACACCCAGCGCAACTCCTTCCAGTCCGAGTGCGGCGCCTACCCTGACCTGGCCAGCTGCACCTTCCCTCGCAGACATTACAGCTCTCACCATGAGCTGAAGGAGGAGTGTGGCGCTTTGGTGCCTTATACAGGGCCACCTGGGAGCATTAAGGGAAGTGGAGGAGGTGGTGGAAACAACAATAACCGCATCCCTTCTAACCTGCTGGAGCAGTTTGAGCGCCAGGCACCGGTGCGGCGTGAAGGCTACCACACGCTGCAGTACAAGCGCACTGCAGTAGAACACCAACGCAGTGACAGCCCCGGTCGAATCCGCCACCTCGTTCACTCCGTCCAGAAGCTTTTCACCAAGTCCCACTCCCTGGAGGGGCCCTCGGGGTCTGGTGGAGGAGGAATCGGGAGGATGAACGGCAGCAAATCCAGCCCTGACGACCCACCCTCCTCCTCTGGCACCCTGAAGCACAGTAAGCGCAGTAAGAGCAAAGACCGCTCCAAGTCGGAGCCTAAGATGCGCACCGCCATCTCGGGCTACTGGAGCTCAGACGATACGCTCGACCGGGAGATGTGCCTCTACCACCATCACCACGGGGGCAGCAGTGGAGGCCTGCCCACGGGGGTCATGACCATGGGGCGCCACCCGGAAAAATCCCAGTCGCAGTACTTCATGGAGTCCTACAACACCATCAGCGCCCACTCTCTGAAGACGTCGCGCAGCAACAACGACGTGAAGTGCTCGACGTGCTCCGGGGGCAGCGGCAGCGGCAGCGGAACTATGCCACTGGTGGGCGCCCTGGACGGCCAACTGCAGCTGAAGAAGAGCTCGTGGTCTTCTACTCTGACGGTGAGCAGAGCAAGAGAGGTCTACCAGAAGGCCTCAGTCAACCTAGATAAAGCTCTAGTGAAAACCGAGCAGGGACGCACCTGCCACTTCCTACAGGTAGGACAGCCCCACCTCTCGCATGTCATGCTTCTTCATGCATCCTGCGGTGCCAGCAGCTCCTCCATGCTTCTTCATGCATCCTGCAGTGCCAGCTGCTTCTCCATGCTTCTGTATTTCTGCATACATCCTCTGTGTTTGTTTCCATGTGCATGGAAATACGTGATCATGTGGATGTGGTGCCATTACTTCTGTACTGCACTGTATGTCAAAAGTCACATTGTATCAGATACCATACTTAAAGCCGTTTCTCACCAGTGCAATGCAGAAATACGATGCGGGAATACGGAAATGCACGCAAATTTTCCGGATGACGGCCCATTGTTATTCCGAAACACCATTAGTCCAAAAAAGAACTCATAGGACAGAAAAAAGCCCATTTGTTTGACAGACCGGTACACCGAAAACAAACGTTCATTGTTCCGAAAATACACACTTTCCATGCTAAAACATATATTTCCATCGGCAGAAATCTGCTTAAATCAACATCCGAATATTTCTTCCCCCACACAAATATTTCACAGGGGTGTGTAAGTATTTATAAGAACCCACAAAATCAGTTTTTATTAATTTCCGTGCTAATTTTTCAGACGAAAATCCGTGCTTGGTGTGAAACGGCTTTTAGCCTCCACATTTAGAAGTCTATGAGAAAATGACCCTACTTCTCATTTGATTTATTACCTCAGTTAACATTTTAAACATGAGTTTATGGTCTCAATCACAAGTCAAGTCCCCACAAAAATCACTTTTTATTCATTTCCCTGTTCATTTTTTGGCCGAAAATCCGTGCTTGGTGTGACACGGCTTAAAACCTCCACATTTAGAGAGAGATAATGCAAGAAAGCAAAGCAGGTCAGGTTCATGTATCATCACCCTGAACCTTTTTACACTATACAAGCACAGGAAAGAGAGCAGAAACACCAATCTGATCTGTTTTCAGAGCATGAGTGGCAAATTGTCACATGGAGCTGCATTTCTACAGACTGTGCTGGTGGTGGTCGTATCAGTGTTGAGTGTGAGAGTGAGTATTAACTGAGCGAGAGTAGGGTGCCGCTATGAGATCGAAGAGAACCGGAGGTGAGCAGACGAAAAAATTGAGGTTTTTCTGTTTTGGAAAAGATAAAAGTGTTTGAGATTGCATGCATTTCCTCACATCGGGGTGAGTTTCACATATAATCCAGAGGAGAGAAATGGAGAGACAAGGCAGGAATGAGAGGTGTGTGTGCACGCTGTAGGAAAAGAACCAAAAGAGAGTAAGTAAGGGCAACAGAGGAGGGTGTGAATGGGGAAAGTAAGAGGCAGAAAGCGAGAGTGAGGGAACATGAAAGACAGAGAGAAAGTTCTGTGTGGCCTTGCATTTTAACAGCCTGGAAAACCGAGCGAGCAGATCAAGGAAGGATGTTGTCGCTGCAGCACGGCAACATTTCTCCCAGCCTAAAAGACCCATCGCTTTTTTTTCCTTTTTTTCTCTTGAAAGGGAGACGGAAAGGGAAAAAGTGGCTTTCAAGGCTGACAAGTTAGACTGCAGACGTTTCTTGAATCCTTAAAACAAGAGTGTGCTATTTGCTTCACCTGCTGGGACTGAATCCTGTAATCCTCATTAAATGTTCATACTCACATGCGCACACTTGAATTAATGCCGAACCTTTTCATGCACTTGTGCAACACTTGCAGAACATTTTAAATATGCTGCACTATACTGTGAGGATTAAAAAGCATGACTTCATTTAGTTTTTAATGACTTTTTCCTCAAAAACAATAAGTTCCTTTGACATCATCACAGTCCCGGTCTTTCCCAAGGTGTTAGCACCGTCTGTAGTTGCCTCTGACATCAAAGTCAGCTTGGTTTCCTAGTTACGCACCAGTCTGTTGAATGATTCTCGCTCTGTATCTCATTTCTTTCACTTCAGAGCTGGTGCCCTAACAGCCACTCACATTGGGACTGCAGTGGTTCTGCTGAACAAAACCCCCTTTGTTTTCCCTCCCTCTCTCCATGTCTGCTGTCTTTGACTCTCTCTCTTTTAGATTAGAGATGGGAGATGGCTTTGCCTCCTTTTATTTTTTACCTTCGTTAGTGTGTGTGAAAAGTCAGGAGAGCAGACAGAGGCCAGGGTACTGCAACGTTTGGTCAAAACAATTAATTCCCTGCTTTTGATATGCCGCATGCATCACAGGAAAGACAAAAGAAGGCCTCCGGCACTTACAAACTCATGGTATGATCGAGTCGGACCCTGCATTGATACAGCTACTATTGAATCTTTTAAGTGCACTGTGTGATACAGGTATTTATATCAGGGTAGAAAATGCTGCAGCCTCGTTTTTACTCATCTGTATTAGCTCTCATGTCTGGAGGGTGACCTGTGTTCGCTCCCTCTTTACCTTATCTCACCTCATCTCCACAGGTGCCTCAGGATGACTGGAGCGGTTTCTCTCCGCTGGGGAAGGATGACGAGATCCCGTGTCGGCGGATGCGCAGCGGCAGCTACATCAAGGCCATGGCAGAGGAAGACAGCGGCGACTCGGACTGCAGCCCCAAACCCTCGCCCAAGGTCCAGGCACGACGGGCCAGCTACCTGAAGGCCACACAGCCGTCACTCACAGAGATGACCACACTCAAGTAAGTGTGTGTGTTAGAGCTGAAACGCTTATGATCGATTATTCTGTTCACTCAACTCAACTTTATTTATATAACACCTTTCATCAACCATGCAGTTCAAAGTGGTTCACGTGGCAAGATTAAAACAACACAGACAAAAACAACAAAAAGTGCACAACAATAGATACAATTTGCTCAACTGAAAATTACAACCAACAATAAAACAATAAAATTATGAAAATAGAATAAAAGTCAATAAATGCCAGGGCAAAAAAGATTAAAACTTAAAAGCTAAGGCTATGACATACATCCACATTAAACACCAGATTAAAAAGATAGGTCTTTCATTTTGTTTTAAATATTTTGAATGTTTATAAGGAGTTGATTTATTCAATATCATGTATTAAATATGTTAAATATTTATTGATTTCACAGCGCCTAAGTTGAGAACATCAAACTGCTTGTTTTTTTTCCAACCAAAATACAAAAATATTAAATTTACAATTATATAAACCAGCAAATCCTCATATTTGAGAAACTCAAACTAGTTAATGTTTGCCATTTTTGCTTGAAAATGACGAACGATTAAGCAATTTGCTACAAAGTGTTGTTGATTAATTTTCTGTCATCTACCTAATCACTTACATGACTAATCATTTCAGGATTTATGTGTGTTCGTGTTTGGTGTAAAAGCCTGCCTGTACATTATGTTTGAGTGTGTCTAAAGTACATGCTTCTGAACATTATGTTCAAGTGTTCACTGCAGTCATACTGTGCAGTTTCAGTGAAACAGACGGGCGATATGAAAGGAAAAGAGAGAAGTCGACAAACAGAAGGAGATGAAGGCGGTCGGTTGCTGCCTGGCAGCAGTCTGGCTTATGACTCTGACTCTCAGTGGCCACAGCTTAATTACCTGTTCTGTGTTTACAACTCAGACACACACTCCTATCTTCATAGCTGCCCTCTGTATCTCTACAGTGACACAAACAGACTGAACAGACTGAGCCTTAATTGAAAATACATGATGTCTGTTGATGTACTGAAGTCTCTTCAAAAATGCATTCTGGATGGAGAACATGCAAGAGATATTTTCTCTTTCTTTTTGAAAGATCTGAAGCTAAAAGCCGAGCTTCATCATTTAAAGATTTTCATGGAGCTGTTCCTTGTTGCAGAAGACATTCTCTGCTCAGCCGCATATTTTTTTGACACCGCAAGCTCATAAAGTATTCACCAATATTTGACTCCATCGAGAAGATTTCAGACTTAGTAAGGTTTTGAAACCCATCAAGCTGACGACATTGTCCACAATCAAGTCCACATAAGTCAACTCTTTCTGAAGGAATAGACTATAGGAATGTAATACATAATAAATTAATTGTAATCGTGCACACATTTTTTGTGCAATGAGGGATTATTATCGAGATCTGAGGTGTGCTCACTTTTGTTTTTACCCAGGCGACAACCTCTGGTTCTGAGAAGTGAAGCCAATGCTGAAGTGCCTTAAACTCCCATTCTTTCTAATAGCCAGCAGGGGGCGACTCCTCTGGTTGCAAAAAGAAGTCTGATTGTATAGAAGTTGTCACTTGATTTATTACCTCAGTAAACATTGTAAACATGAGTTTATGGTCTCAATCGCTAGTTTCAAGTCTTCTTCAATACAATACGATATTCATTTAGTGTATTATGGTCCCATTTAGAGTCAAATAGACCATAAAGCAGGGTATGCTTTAGAGCGTGGCTACCTTTTGGTTGACAGGTCTCTACCAAGGCGTTGTCCGGTCTGGGAGATTTCTGTGTTTTTGTCTTACAACTTTAACCCTTTCACAGTGTGTTTTCAGCTAAAAATACCTTATTCAGTATTCGGTTTTACTTAGATCCATCCTCTCGTGTCACTTCTGGTTGAAAAAAAACAAGATGGTGACGGTCAAAAACCAACATGGCAACTGCCAAAATGCTGAACTCGAGGCTTCCAAACCGCAGTCCACAAACTAATGGGTGACGTCCCGGTGACGTCCACTTCTTATATACAGTCTCTGGTTTCACCTCAAAATAAAGTGATAAAATGATGGCTAAATCTAAAAAGACACAGGTTGTAATAAACCAGAAATGTCCTTTAATGTATCATAATAGCATATGTCCCTTCACTAATTTCATTACTGGACGTGACTATATAATTTAATTAATTAATTTATAAAATATTAACTTATTCCCATATGAAAATCATACTGCCTTAAAACGCTGAATGAATTGGGGACACAAGTGTTATGTTGCAGCATGGGGCTGTGACTGATTAGCTATGTAATATACAGAGATGAGAAGAACACCAGTGGGTGCTCAGTCATTGTTACTGGTTGCACAAACACAAGCGTGCACGCACACAACCTTATGTAAGTGCAAGTGGCGCAGCTTTGGGCCCACTAATGACTTGAATTCGGCCCGGGGAATGCCATCATCATCTGATGGAACCCAGTGGAACAAACCAAGCTGCAGAGCTGCACGTTGGAGATAGAAAACGAGGAGGGAGCAGCTGACGTCTTGTTTTCACACTGTGCTTTTGGGAGCTGGCACCAGTCTGTGTTACACTCCGCAATGATTCAATAAACAGCTTTGTTGTTCCATATGTTTCCGAGCCCATTCTCTGACCATTGTGTCCTTGACTAGTAAAGAATTTGCTCCTGAGAAGTTGTGGGGTTTGTTTACTCTCACCCCAACAGTAACCTTCCTCCTTTCTTAAAACACGCAGCGCACAGATAACGCATGCATTTAAACAGCTGGGATTATTCCTGGCTGACAAACAAGCTCAGGAGAAAATGGCATCCTTTCTTGTCTCCCTCTGTCACTAACAGTCGTCTTTCTTTTTGCCGCAAATTCATTTATTCCTGGCCTAGATTTTATCATGTTTATTTTTTTATGTCTCAGCGAGAACAGACATCCTGAATAATGGGTTGCAGTAATCACATCTCCGTCTTTCTGTCCCTCCTACCGCAGTCATCACTCTGAAGACTTTTATTCAGGCAGTGACTAAGAGGAGAAGGTAAAAGCAAATGGAGGATAGGGAGAACAAAGAAAACTTCTCAAATGAGGAAGCAGGAGGAACATACTGACAGGAAAGATGAGGCGAAGCAAGCAAGGAGACAAAGGGAGCTGATGGAGAAGAAGAAAAAAACAGATCCAGGAGTACATGAGCACTCGCTAATGCAAAAAGAAATCAAGAGACGGCTTAAGCCAGCCCTGATCCTTGACTGGCAGCGAGGAACATGTGTTCATTAATGTCACTTGTTCGATAGCGGGACACCCTGGGACAGGCTGAACTTCCCCCCCTTAGGTGGTACTGATTACAGACTGGGTCTGCCATTCAAGTTGCCACAAAAGACATTGGTTCTGCTGATAATCAGCCCCACAGGGAAATCAGGAGATGTGGATGGAGATAATGGTGTGGGGTAGATTCTCTGTGCATCATGTACAGTCACAGACTACAGGCAGCTGATATGATGATGGATGATTCATACCACTCGCTGAGGTTTGACGTGTACAATTAGATTTCTTTTCTTGGGTTTAAATGTTTTTAAGTAAGAGTATGGAGCCCCAGCAAGGAAATTTTAAATATTGTGGAAAAACTGTGCATTAAAGCCACAGACCGTATATAAGAAGTGAACGTAGTCATCGTGACATCACTCATTGGTTTGTGGACTGCCGTTTTGAAGCCTCAAGTTCAGCATTTTCGCTGTTACCAACTTGGTATTTGGCCGTCGCCATGTTGTTGTTTTTTCAACCAGAAGTGACACGAGAGGGTGGAGCTAAGTACAACCGAACACTGAACAAGACGTTTTCAGGTGACCAAAAATGTTAATGTTAACTTTCATGAACTGAAAACACACTGTGAAAGGTTTAAAGTTGGAAGACGAAAACACGGACAACTCCCAGACCGGATAACGCTGTGGTAGTGACCTGTCAATCACAAGGTAGCCACGCCCTAAAACATACCCTGCTTTATGGTCTATTTGACTCTAAATGGGACCATAATTTACTAAATGAACATCATGCTGTATTGAAGAAGACTTGAAACTAGCGATTGAGACCATAAACTCATATTTACAATGTTTACTGATGTAATAAATCAAGTGAGAAGTAGGCTTATTTTCTCGTATATTTCTTTTTGCAACCAGAGGAGTCGCCCCCTGCTGGCTATTAGAAATAATGCAAGTTTAAGGCACTTCAGCATTGGCTTCACTTCTCAGACCACGGAGATGCCCACTGATTAAAGCACAGTGTCACTACGGACCACTTTGATGGGAAACCTCAGATTAAAAAATAATTAACTGTTATAAAATGAACTGGCAAGCGTGAGCAACCACTGAATGCTTTGATATAGTAGCTTTCAGTAGATTCTGCTCAATATTTAAAACCCTAGAGGACAGTTTGGCTACATGGAGATGCATTTTAGGTTTAGTAACCAAAATCATCACATTTATTCCCATGTCAATAGCTCATCCGCCCTTCTATTACCCCGTTTCTCTCCACTGTCCTCTCCCCTCAATTCTTCCATTCAAGAATGAGTAATCTAGTTTGCTTTGCTGTGGTAACCACGCTCTATTTTAAGGAGGAAATACATAATTAAAGCAGACCTGACCTGGAGGCAGAGAGACATAAGAGTTGTGTGTGTACGTGTGTACAGCATTTGTGTCTGTGAGTACATTTTTTATACACTCACAAGTGAACATAAGAGACAGTGTGATATAAAGGGGATATTGGATCGTACTCCTCACAGTCGATTTGAGAATAGTCGCTCTAATAATGTCTCTCTGTGCACTTTGTTTTCTGGAAGTTGGTTTACTGGGTCACGATGTTCATCAAGAGGAAAAGCGAGTCAGCTTTTTAGGTTTCATTTCCCCTGATTAATGAATTGTTTAGCTGGCATCCGACTGCTGCACAACCTACACACAGACACACTTTTTCACATGTGCACACAAACACGTGCGCATAGGCGTGATGCATGCTGAGCGATCAGATTGGAGGCAGGTGAGAGCTAATGAGACACCTATTCATCTTCCTTGGAGATGGGAATGCGTGTTTGTGCATGTGTGTGTGTATTTTTGCGGTAATTATGTGTCTGTATTATATTTGTATTGATGTGAAAGTCGTAAGTATACCTCACAGATACACACAGTTCCTCTTCTAACATATGTATGAGTGTTCTCACCGCTAAGTGGTTTAGAGCGTGCGTACAAGGTGCTTCAAGGACAGACTACCTAAGCTACTGTTTCTCAATACTACTGCGCTTGTTGATTAGATAAGGGTGTCTCCTGAAGCAATTGTGGATTGATCTGTATCTTTGGGTTCATACACACACCCCCCGAGTACTTTGCAAATATCGCTCTTTTCATCGCTTTATCTCTCCCTCTGTTTCTCCTTCTCCGCCTCTATCTCGCTTTGTTTCCTCACCCTTTTACCAAGCTCCTTTTACTCTGCTTTGACCGTCCTCTTTTCTCTCCTTACTTCTCCCGTGGCAGGATCGAGCATTCGCCCAAGCTGCAGATCCGGAGTCACAGCTACCTGCGGGCGGTGAGTGAGGTTTCCATCAATAGGAGTCTGGACAGCTTGGACCCGGCAGGGCTGCTGGCCTCGCCTAAATTCCGCTCACGAAACGAGAGCTACATGAGAGCCATGAGCACCATCAGCCAGGTTAGTGGCACCCAGAGGCCCGTGCCTCTCGGCCGTCAGAGCTCACACCCCCCCGTACCTCCACTGCTATGTCCAATAAGGTCGTGCAGGGGGGAGGAAATCCCATCCGTAGCCATCCTAAGGCCTGAATTAACAATCAGGTCACCATCCGGCAAAGTATGAACAGTACGAAAACCCCCAATCTCATAATTAGTGTATACGTCTGTGCGCTGTTTTCCGGAGCTCAGATGATTACAGGCATATTCAGATTGGCTAATTAAACAGGAGGAAATGCAGAACACCCCCTCCCGACCCCCCAATCCCCTACTTTACCCTAATATGCTCCTTCTGCCTTGGCATACTTTGTGTTGCAAAATGACAGGCTAAAAATGTTCTCTTCAATTTGGCATCTGCTGTGTAAGAGATGAAAAACAAGAATTAACATGCAGCCATACGAATTTTGGGAATAATTGAAATTGGGATTGGTTCAAAAGGATGATTGGCATTTGCCTTGATTTGATAGTTATTGAAAATATTGAAGAATTGGCCAGGAAGCACTCAACAGTGGAGGTCTGTTATTGTCACGGCTGCTGCAAAATAAGATGTTAGTCATTTTGGATTTTGAGCACAGCTTCATACTCTTTATTCGGAGTGACGGGGGAGCTTAGCTTACCTTTTCGCCTGGGGTAACGGGGATATGTACTCCCCTCCAAAGCCCAGGGGCGACACTTTGCCTCGTTGGCAGAATGGCGGACCCTTGAGACGACCATTCAAGTCCTGGCATGGAGCAGGCCCAGAGGAGGGTGACACACTGGACCTGGCATCTGCTAAAATGCCACTGAATAAAAGAGGTGCTGGTAGGCTCTCTATCTCACTCACTCACGCTCATATTTGACATGTGTGCACATAGAGTGTGAAGTGACACACAAATCATAACATCAGTGGATTGAATCGAGGTCCATGAACCTTTCTGACTCCAAGCTCTACAGTTTATACTCACACTTGTCTGACTGTGCACTCTCTTCACTGACAAAACCAAACGCTAGTTCCTATAGCCACATCCCATTCCTGTGATCTGCTCTATGGTTTTGGACTAGCTCAGTGGTTCTCAAACTGTGGGGCACGTGACCGGGAGAAAATGGGTTGCGCAATTCATGTTTTGATGAATTCAAAAGAAATTAATTCTTTTTCACGGTGGAAAAATAAACAAATCATCTCTTTATACATCCATGGTAGTGATGGTGTTCATTCACACAGACCGGGACAAAAAGAAAAACAGATGATGCTTCAGAGACGAACTAAACAACATGCTCATCTGACGGTAATCAAAAGAAAATATGACAAAGTAGGGCTGCACCGAGTGGTTTGAAGCTTCATTCATAACATTGACATTTTAATTATTTTGATATTGAACTTAGAGAAACATTAGCTTACCTTCCTCTTTCTCTTCCCTTCTCTCTCTGAAACACACAGAGCGAGCGACGCGGTGCTCCATCTGTCTTTGTAATTGTCTCAGTTCAAAAGTCAAAATTTCTTGAAAAATGAGAGATTGTAATTATTTACAATATGTTTTTATCTGACGAAATATTCCGCTTCAGTCCATTTTTTTCATCGTTGAGCCTTTCAAAAACAACAGTTTCATTGCAGTTAAGGCTGTTTTCACTCCCGCACGCACCTGTAACGGGGCGGTCTAGCAGCAATCCAACACCACCGTAATTACATTTATATAATTATAAATAATTATGAAGGTGGTGGGAGATGAGGAGAGACCAGTGTGCATTTTATGTCTGCATACTCTGGCTGCTGACAGTATGAGACCCAACAAATTAAGAAGACATTTAGAAGCATTACATCTCTGTAATATCCCGAATACCATTTTTTGGGCGCCGAAGCTTCGGTGGGAAATATTCGAAGCTTCGCGGTGTGGCGCGATGTAGAGCGATGATCTGTTTCCATCTCCCCCGTTTCAGTGCCCGGGACAGTGCCGCTTACGCACTACTGATAATATTTAATGTTGAATATGAATAGTGAATAATGTTTTAGGGATTTTTCCTTCTTTCTTGGGCTATTTGAGGATTTATACTTTATTATTACATACATATATTAAAAAGAAAAAACAAAAACAAAGCATTTGAATACTGATTTGGAGGTCGATTACCATGGCAAAGGTCGAAGCATTCAGGTCGACTCTAATTACATCCCAGTCACGTCAATAAGAAAAGTGGTTTAATAAAGTTTAACCCTCATCCTACCAACCTATTTAACATACTAGGACTAATGACTGAAAAATATGTAAATATAAAGATATAAAGTGAAAATATTTCTTCCTCCAATGACAGAAAAAGTTTGAGAATCACTGGACCAGTTGAACTAGGGCGACTTTAAGGAATGAAATGGAGCTTCTTGTTATCTGCCCTAACACAACCCGATCTGTAACACACACCCATCTCACCAGTCTTTCTTTCTTTAGACCCTGTTTTGAAACACAAACTGCACTAGCTGTAGTTAGATTTCCTCGAGTCACACCTCAACTCCCAGTAGTCCTAGCTTTGACACTTCCTAATGCTCACCTTTAATAACAACACTTGTAGTATTTCACTCTGTGGTACGGCTCTTTGAAGTCATATCCTACAGTGATTCCTCCCTCTCTCCACTCCTTGGACCTTCTTTTATTTTTCTAGAATACATTCCTTGTTTTTATCTATATGCAAATTTCTATGTATGCTTTAAAGCTTCACAAGGCTAAGTGGAGGCAAATGTTTGACCCATTTGAACAAAAATACTGTACGCTGATGTTTAACAGCTTGAATAGTCTGTGATGCTTAACGGTTAGTCTGACAACATTGTTCACTGCAAATTCATATTCTGATTGCTTTTTCTTAATGGATTTGAGTCAAAAGAACGTTCTTTCGTGCTCTTGTTTCAAAAGACAAATCATACTTCTTATTTCTCCGTGAGCAGAGAAGTATCGGTATCAAACAACAGGATTTATTTATGGCAAATATGATGAATCACCCTGCCTCAAATTATATGAACACTGGAACACTGTCTTCTATTGGAGTACCCAATTTGTAATTTAAGTGTGTTTGCACATAAAACTCCTGCCGACTGAAGCTTTAATCAGTGAAATAGATCTGTAACATTGAGTCTTGCAGCATCCCTGGCTTCTGCTTCTGTAATATATTGTCCCTTCTCCTTTGTCTTCTTGCACTACGCTGGGGTGCGCCTGTGCATTTTTATTTTTCATTTGTATTTTTCCCCGTGTACGCTCCTGTGTGTGTGTGTGTGTGTGTTTTGCGTGCACCTACTGTATGTCTGCATGTGTCCCCTCTCTCACAGGTGAGCGAGGTGGAGGTGAACGGGCAGATCGAGGCCGTGTGTGAGTCAGTGTTCAGTGAAATGGAGTCGCAGGCGGTGGATGCCCTGGACCTGCCCATGCCCGGCTGCTTCCGCATGCGGAGCCACAGCTACGTGCGTGCCATAGAGAAAGGCTGCTCGCAGGAAGAGGAGGAGGCGCGTGGCATGGCGGCGGGCATCAGGAGGACCAACTCACCACCGCGCAACACCACCACCGTCAGAACCATCCAGAGCAGCACAGGTCGGTGTGGAACATGCACTCAACACACACCGACTCATGTCCTCGTGAACATGTGTGAACATACATAATCCATAGCGCATTATAAATTGATACATGTGCATAGAAAGTAATTTATTATAGATGTGCTGTATGTGCAGCATGTGTTTAGTAACAGAAACAAACATAAATGAATAATTACTGCAGTTAGCACAGAGAGAGATTCATCCTTGTATAAAGATTCAAATCAAATTTCATAATTCTCTTCTGTTGAAAACCAGTCAGTATTTTTCATACAGGAAAGAGTTACCTTGGTGAGCTGACCGGGGAGTAGTTTCACTTTGCAAACTCAGACCCAAACCCTCTGCATTATTATCCATCTGACCCACTTTCCTTCTCAGATACAATATGATGAATGCAGAACTGTTTTTTCCCCACATAAGAGCTTATTGGAGCTGTAAAGCTCACTGGCTGCTGGGTCTTATTTTAGCCCTCTTGTGTGCCTCATGGTCTGGAGCGCTTGGCTTTCCAGCATTACTGCATGCAGTATTGATGCTGAGTGGTGCTGGCACCCAGCACTGGGTGCTTCTATGTTTCCCACTGCAAAAACCCAAAACGTCATCCCCTTACATTGTGCATGTTGAGTCACCGTCGCATGACGCACACTGGCTTTCTCCTCCATTTCTTTTTTAATTATGCCAATTAAAAGACCACATTTCCACAAACCTAGCCGACAAGGTTACTGTCAGCTAATCAAAAACGTTTACTGCAAATTGGAAGAATGGCAAAACTAGTTCAATCAATTCAACAGGCTTGAAATTGATTCTGAGCAAACATTTATTTAATTGCTGCAACTGACCTCTTCTAAAACTATCATTTATTTCCCTAGTTACTGAAATTATGAAGTTGCATTACAGTATTTTTATCCTTTCACATCTATTGGCAATTCAGTGTAACAACACAATTAGGGGCAATAGAGGATTCAGTTGATTGTTCTAGTGTGTGGTGGAAGTTATTGATCTATAAAAGAAGACTGATAAGATCAAGGGAAGGACATTTGGAGCTCCTTCCCCTGAGGAGGGAAGAGATAATGAAGACCATCTATCAGCTGAGGTGTTGTAGGGACTAAACTCTGGTTTTCAAGCCAGACAGCTACTCTGTAATGCTACATACACTGCTGCTCTTTCTCTTTCTACCCACTGTCTTGTGTCTCTCACACGCGTCGTAGATGTCTTGATCTGTAATCATGTGCTGATTATGTAAAGATAACACCTTTTAAACCCTTCTCGGGTAAAAAAGTGGCAGAGCAGAGGTGTGTTATGTAGCGCGCACGTCTACAGCAGTAGCCTCACAGCTGTTGGCGATTTTAATGAACTTCCATTGTTGGCACCTGAGTTTGTCACATGATGAATGGACGTACAGAGAAGGGATATTAGTGCTGTGTGGTCACTGATAATCCAACATTACGCTGCTGCTTCCAATTGAGAGCAATCATCTGTCTGGCTTGCATAGCTCTCTGTCGACATCTTCTTGCGACCCTCGACCTTCATTTGCTGCCGACCTTATTGTGTCTCAGACTCGGCTGCAACTGAGGCTCAAACTAACGTGACAGGGAGAGTGGGTTGGAGTGATACATTATGAGGCGATGTGGAGAGCAGTTCACAGCGGTTGGTAGTGAAGGTATGGATTGCCTCAGATTACTGTCATCGTTGTACTACGGCACAATTCATCACCTCCTTAGATCTTCACCGCCGAGTCGTCAGTCACTGTAATTAATTAGCTACCTCTCCTTTTTCTCCTCCCGGGGAACGGCTGTGATGGAAGAGGAGAGGAAGAGAGGGAGATTAGAAGGAGAGAAGGAAAAAAATCGCACTCTCTTCACACGTGCACTACCGCCACATTCATGTCATGTGGGAGTTAACATAACTACCGTTTTCTGACTTTTACACACAGAGATCGCAGTTGGTCTCGGACCCCTTAATTAACACCACTAAACATTAATTAACACTTCTTGAAAATCTGATTTTTGGGGGGATTTCAAATATGAAGCTGATTATTTTATATTTATCTGTAACGTTAAGTTTTTGGAGATGTGTAAAGGTGAGGAGCAGCACAGAAAATGTGACTGGCAGTGAGCAGGCAGCCAATGTATACTGTACCTAGCTCGTGCTGCAACTGCTAGTATGGACATAAAGTGCTGCCGTCCTCACAGATTAATGCAAACTATAAAATTTAAGATAATTAGTCCGGCTCTTCTTCTGCATATTTGAAGCCTCATTCACATCCAATACACATATGACATGATTTATTTATGGATTGCAGACAGGGCAACAGTGTAAAAAAGGGAGCTTCTTGCGTAAGAAAGAAGAAGTCTACATTTTGCTTATGGAATAACCATTTCATTATGCAATAATATGAAAGTCCTTATTTATCCTAAGGAAAGAATAGAAACAGTGCTTGAACTGTCCTTTTCTCACTAAACACATGGCATATAAGATGTTTAATTATGTGGTGTTGTTGTGTAGCTATTTGAATTGTGAGTGCAGGGACCCCCCAGTCCCTCTATTGTCATTGGGTATTTTGCATACTGTGTTCACACCAACAAGTCATGAGAATAAAGGCCCTGATACACTAAGCCGACGGTCGGCCGTTGGACAGTTTGGGGCCGTCGGTCAGCGTCCATCGGCCTAGTTTTTGCGGTGTGTCTCGCACTGTTGGCTCTACATCGTCCGTGTCTGAAGTTTTTCGGCCGTTTCAGCATTTTGAATCGTCGGCGAGCAAAATCACTCTGATTGGCTGTTCAGCTTAAGCGAGTCAGTGCACAAGAAGAGAAACGGAAGTGAGGAAAGCAAGCAAAGGAAGTCAAGAGGGCGCAAACAGAAGGCTCTTTTCATTTTTCATCTGAATATTCCAATACAAAGATATTTTCACAACGACTTGACCATCTGGAATGAAGCTTTGTTTCATGTACGTATCATAATAACGGCTTGTAAATCCGCTGTCCTGGTCTTTCAGTTTCCCTTTTTGAATGATGAATACAGACTACCGCCCCCTGCTGGTGGGGAGACGTATTTCCTCTCACGCAGGCGCAGAACGTTCGTGCTAATTGGCCGTCAGCTGTAGTCTTTACAGTGTGTTCAAATGCAACTTGTTGGCCGAGACAAAGGCGACGCAACTATCGGCCTTCAACACCGCTAGTTTTTTTATGTCGCCTTCGTGTGTTTGGGCCCTTTACTGAGATTTTGTAAAGAGACATTGATCCCGTCAGCCAGCAAAAGTCATTTAAGGTAGATAAATGCTAGAATGTGCAGTAATAGTCAAAAGAACTGACTGACAGCCTTGAAAAAAACTAGCTCTTCTGCATAGGCTTGCATTATATAATTTATTACAGACATTTGAAACATTCTTTTTCTTTGCTCTGACATATACAGTATAAACTAGCCTTGACATAACCGATGGTGCAGTGAGTTCCTGCCAAGTAAACAGTGACAGCTTGTTTCTGCTGTTCCACCATGATGCAGGCATGCAGACGCACAAACACGTATACACACACACGCATTCATACCTTTCACAGGGAACCTTCTGGGAGCTCAAAGTGAGAAGTGAAGATGTTGTTGTGGTGAATATTGCATGATGTTTCAAAAGGACAGCCGTTCCAGAAAAACAACCCCGCGCATACGGTTTCCGCTCCCACTTGTCCCTGCGGCAAACCACCATGGTATCACACGCGTGCACACACACACACACACCGACAGGTGAGAGACCTATCAGCTTCCGCTCGCCGGTTTGCCCACTGCGTCGCTCCAGCCCATTATTATTGATGATCGTTTTAATCCGGAGGAAGGAGACTGAAGTAAGGGGCTGTCCTTTGATCTCTTCTCTTTGAACGTCAAGTGGCTGTGGCTGCTATCGCCTTCCTCGACGCACACTCAAACCGTGCACACACAGTCACACACACATTTTACTACTGCATCGGACAGACATGTTGGCCTAGACATCAGCTCCTTTGGATCAGTTTAACAAAATCTGGAGCAGATCCTCTTTTACAGCTTGGGAAAATCCATAGCAATCGGTTAATGTGAGGATTTTACTGCCTCTAAGCCCTGGCTCCTCCACGCCGCGTCGTCTCCAGTTAACATATTCATCACCTCTTCACTCTGCTTTGTCTTTCCCTTCCTTGGCCTCTTGCAGCTACATCCCCTGCCTTTTCACTACAGCATTTAGGTGTGTGGGTAAATCAACCTGTTGTTTCACTTGGAAGACGAACTGACCTTCAATTAGAAAGAGTATACACACAGATCTTAAGTCTGGGAAATGTGCCATAGATTCTGTTTCTCTTCCTCTCACCCTCGGTTTCTCTGGCTCACTGACCCTGCTGTCAATTATCCAGCCTCATTTTCCCAGCATCTATTTTTCAGAGGTGCTGAGGGATTGGCTGAAAAGAGTGGCTTTGCTCCCCTAGCTCCTGTAATAGGCTACAGGACAATGTTTAATTTAATGGCTGTGAACTTCCTACGGCTCCGAACAGAGGCGTTGCGCTCAATAAAGCATTCCTTAAGTAAGCATTTGAGGCTTGTGGCTCATTTTGCTGATGGTCTTGTCAAACACTCACTGGAATACCACCTCTTCGTTTAGTTTTCTAACGCAGCTCTGGGCACACTTTTCCATTTGTTGTGAATAATGATCAGAAAAGCATTCAAAATCTTCCAAAAAAGACATGGTTCAGTTTCAAACCTTTAAAACCATCATGAGGAACAGGAAACAGTTTTAGCAACAGTGAGGAAGAATCCAACTAAAAAGGTAGAGTTCATAACAATAAGACTACAAGAAGACTTCATACTGTATTTCATATCCACTTAAGATCCCACACACAACGCATATCAAAGTTATTCAGCATAATTTCATATGCCCTGGCTCTAATGCTGATTACATAGGCAAAACTCAACGTTGCTTTATGCAGGAAGTTTTCATACACCGTTCATAGTTATACCTATGAAAGGTAATGCACTGTAATTCATATATATATATATATATATATATATATACATATCACAAAATCAATTTGTATGTAATCCATTTAGTTGTGAACCAGGAAGTATAAGGAGTGACAAACGCCGCGTAGGAAGGAAGTCGCAGTGGATGGGTGGGTCAAAAAACACCAGGATTTCCGCCCCAGGAGACCGGTGTTTGTGGCCTGTGTGAAACCAGAAGTCAACGTTGATTTATTTGTCACGTAACTTCTGTACTTAAGTTACGCCACTTCCGGTGTTATTTTGACCCAAACCACAATGTTTTCCTAAACCTAAATAAATAGTTTTGTTGCCTAAACTTAATCAGAAGTTTATTTTGAAGAGACTGGAGCGGAAATTGACACGTGCGTCACATATTGCTGGACCTTCGTAGGAAAACGCACGAAAAATTAGGAATAACTTTTTGTAAGATATCACACAAACGATTTTTTATGAGGATACGTACAGTAGCTTTATTACCACATTCAGTGGACATGCAAAAAGACCCAACAGTGTGTGTGTATGAACATTTAACACGTATCTTGCAATGAGTTAAAACATCTAATATATTATCTAACATATCCATCTATCCATCCATCCACACCACAATTACTGTTAGTATTAGGTTCATCACATTAGGAGCTGTTCTTAAGAACAGGATCCTTTTTGTTTTTTTATATTCCCTAATGAATTTCAGACATATTGCGTTACTAAACCTCAATATGCTCTTTTCAGTCTGGAACAGTAACCTTATAAAATCAATGTTTGCCAGCTTTACTGTACTGACATCACATGGGGCTCCTGTGTATTCCCAGCTCTATCTACAGTACGGTATGCTAAAGGAAAGCCTGTACAACACTGCCCCCAGGGGCTCAATGTAGCACAGCACTGCACCTCTGCCCTTTCTTCTTACATTAGCTGTGTGAGTGGGTGGATGTACAACTACCAGACAGCTTGACCCAATTAACAACAATCGCTGCCATCGCTGGCACTTTTCCAAGACTTCTGTTCTGAGAGAGCGTGTGAGAATTAAATATATATATGTTTGGATTTCCCAGTGTGCTAAATATACATGGCAGGGATACAGACCACTATAGTCTGCTGGAATCAAGATCAAGTCCAGCATTCATCCAGCATTCGTCCAGAACCCCCCTCACACCTTCACCAGCCCACGCAAATCTCCAAGAGCAAGCCTGGAATTTGTTTTTCATATGTCAGGATGACTCAGGTGTTATAAAAGCAAAGAAAATTGCTGCTGGAGGGTTCCCTGTGTGGTTTGAGAAGGTGTGTTTGAGGAGGACTTCAGGTGAAAGGCCCCTGAGGCAGCGTTAGGTCCTGAGAACACTTGATCTTTGCTCCGTGCGTCTGCAGTCAGTTACTGTGGATTTGGCCATCTGCTTGTGTTTGTTAACAGAGTGTGATGAGTTCAGAGCAAGGTCAGGAAGGTAAACAATGCCTGTATGAATAATCAAGTTGCATGTTGCCATGTAATCTATCTGCTGATTTGTTGTTCATTAAATTCAACACAAGATAAAAAAGGATTAGATGCAGATCTAAATCCATGTTATACAAAGTGTTTATGTCATGGAATTACATAATGATCCCCATAACCCCATCAATCCCCATTGTAAACAATTAAATATAAATCTTAAATATAAGCATTATATGCAATAACAAGGGGCGACCCTGCACTAGATCGTTGCCCCCTGGCTATGAAAACACTCTACTACATCTCGCTTTACTAAACCACAAGGTGGCAGATTATCACATCTTCTGTTGGCTGGAGAGTTTTTATGTATATGGGTTTAAAAGTCAGTGAGACAGTCACTCCAGCTGTATTTAATGTACTAAGAATCAAAAAAGACAAGGTATATCATAGTGTAGTTTTAACTGTTTTAGTTAGATTGGCTCACTGAGTGAGTTCCAGAAGCACTTCAACTTGCAATTGATTTATAGTGCAGCGTCACCCCCAAGTGCAAAGACGCAGTCAGATTAATTTATCATTGGCAGTACTCCTGATGATATATCAGACAATACGTTATTTATTACGCAGGGTTACAGCTACCATATGGGGGTGAGAATCCAAAATACTTTACTCATCCGCAGGGGGTAAATTGGGACGTTACAGTTGCTCTTATATATAAGCATAAAGAAATATAAGAGAAATAGAAATAAAGGAATATGTAAACTGTAAATGATGTACATAATGCTACAATATGTAACACAATATAAAAATATGTGCAGTATACAGTATAACCACAGTGTAAATAAGTAAATAGAAAATGCTGAAAAGTGGGATCTATTAAGTGTGTTAAATATAAATGGAAGAATATTTCTTGAAATGTACGTTATAAATGCAGTATTAATGCCAGAGTATTGTGCAAATCATGTCCTCTATAATATTTCTGTAAATCTGGCAGGTTTAATGATATGAAAGTTTACACTAGAATTACGTGCACACTACTAAAAGGATTTTAAATCGATATGGTTCTGTTTGTCAGACTAAATATCTTAGAATTGGACAATTTTATGAAAAAACAAATAAATACATTAAAGGGACTGTTTGTAAAAATCAGAAATGCTTGTTTGTTAACAGCGACACCTGTGGCTGTTAAGTCAACGAAAGTCAGCGTCAGCGGCCAACACTGTTTTGCAAGACGGGCTTCACTAGATAGAACTTTGCGGTTTTGGTGCTTCCGTGTAGTTTGTGTTGGAGTCTTGTCTGAACAACGTAGCCACAAGTGAGCGCGCATGGTACACCGACCCGGATTGATTTATACGTGTAAGAAGTTAATAACAGTCCCTTTTAAAAATATATATTTATTCACCACCAGAATTACATACCTGTCAGTGCAGATTTTGATAATATCTGAAAATATAATTGATCATTTAAAAACATTAATAAAATGTCATATTCTGTGCTTTTTGGGGGGAAAAAACATTTGTGTAGCTAGTAAAAATGTATTTGGTGGTGGGAAAAATTATAAATTTGTCTTTTTTTTATAGATTTAAAGCATCTCTATGGTGTTTTCTCACATAGTTTAATTTATTTCCTGTTTTCCATCAAGTTTATTTTGAGTTTAGTGATGTTGAACTGATGAATACAAATTATCTAAATAATAATAATACAAAATAATTTTAAAAATTATACATTTTTACAAAGATGAATAGCCTATAAATAAAAACCCTCTATTGGAATATGAGGGTATAATACAGTGTGTTCACAAGCATTACTGCAACACAGATGCTTAAGAAGTCATAGGGGAAAGTTTTAGAGTATCATGGATGACAGTGAGTGGGACTGTCCCAGCCGGTGCTGAATGAGCTGTAAAGTGTTGGTGTTGGGCGGGGGGGTGCGTTAAAGGCGCGTCCACATCCTGACATAAGATCCACTATATCGTCAGAGTGGAGAAGGAAAAGAGGGAGAGAGGACTCCTCCTGTCATCTCATCATCCCGGATCAGTGTCTGCAGCTCTTTATGTCGTTACTTCAGTGTCTGTACGGTGCTCTGCTCAGCATGAGAGACTACTGGATACGTCTTTGTGAGTAAAAACGCTGCAGCTGTTTCTCTGTTGTTGTTGGAGAGGGATGATGGTGAGCTGCGTCAAGCGAGGCAGGGTGCAGGATGTTAGCCTTCAGAATAAAAGCAACATGTGTTAGGGAAGGGGGCAACAAGTAGTAAGATGGACTCAATGCAAAATATAGTTAAATTAAATAAGGCTAACAACAAGTGGAGTTAACTACCCAAAGTCAGGTCAGCTAGAAATAACAGGGTACACCAATGAAAGTGCGTCACTGACTTTTACTTTGAAATTTGTCACCGGAAGTCGTGTATTTATTGTGAGTGGCTTGACACAAACTATCAGCCCATCCCATGCTTCTTTCTGCTTATTCATGCTTCACATTAAAAATGGATGAAGTTGTTCATATTGAATAAAAATAACAATAGGAACAAGCTAATTCACATTATAAGTAATGCAATAAAAAATACCCCCAAAAAATTCTAAACTATTCATAAACTGTTTGGATTCTTTTTTTTATTTTATTTTTATTTGGAAAAGGTGTTATCACAGTGTATATCAAACTTTACAGATAGTTATACCTGACTGTTTTCCCGTTTTAATATACATGTACAGTTTATATGCATATGCCCGAAAAGAAGCATGCAGATGCCACAGTACTTGTGAGTCAACTCAGTCTTCTGGAGAACTGTGGGTCCTCCAACCTCACTTTCTGAAGTACGTGGCCGTGTAAACCGTTCCACAAGTCCAGGTTTAACACATCAACACATATGCACATCTATAGTCAGTTGCATACTCACGCATATACAGCCTACATGCCCATGCATACTTCTCCATCAAACTATCAGCAGTTACATTTAGCTTTCTTCATCATTGGGCAAAAACATCCATAATAACCTTTCAGCATATTGTAATACAAGTGTTCTTAGAGATAACTAGACTTCTGCACCTCCTCATGGCTCTGTTTTCAAGCTTTAAAACATCAAGCCCTTGATGGGAGACTTTGGCCAATCACAGCTCATTTCAGAGAGAGAGAGCGTTCCTATTGGCTGTGCTCTGGCTGGTGGGCGGGGCTTGGTATTTCCTCGAAGGATCTCAACATGGCTGGCTGCCGAGTCACAAACGTTCTCATTTTACAGCTAAACAGTACGCTACAAGATGTTTCTGAAAACATTTAATGCGAGTAATAGGCATTACAGTAACAGAATATTGATTCATATTTGATCAGTGCTGCCTAGTTTGACCGTTTGATAGTAGTTCGCGAGTGATTGACAGCCAGGTCATAGACGGCAGCTGGACGGCAGACTCCAGATCAGCTCTGATTGGTTGTTTTCCTCCGGTCTGTGAAATCTTGCAGATGCTATTAGGAGCAGCGGAGGACACAGAGTCACATGATTTTTTTCATATTACCTGTCTCATGCACTACTGTCAGAATATGGTGATCGTCTTTTTTTTTTTTAATCGTTTGCGCCATTTCTACCCACTGCAGCTTTAATCAAATGTAATTTAATTTACTAATGTTTTCCCTCTGTGGAGTCATACATGACCTATGGCTGATAAGCTCTTGACACTGTTATTAAATAAACTTCCAGTTATCCCCAAGGGGGCTGGTTTTTCCCTCCAAACTGGACACCATGTGAGCACACTGAGACATGCTGTTTGTTTCCCTCTCCACTCATGGTACCCGGGAAATCTTGAACACCTCCCAGCTCCCAGTCTATTTCAGTATATCTCTGATGGGAGGACGACAGGTGTGGCCTGCATCACACAGAGCAACGCCTGGCAGAGCATCACAACACACGCCTTCCCGCTGCAGGGTATTTAGGTCAGACTCGGAGGGGGGCCCCCCTTGGAATTGGAGTTCATAGGGGTTCATCTTGTTAAAGTGAGCATCCAGAGGGCAGGGGAGAGAGCTGCTTAGCCCCAGAGGCCTTATGGGAAAAGAGATCAGTGGTGCCACTTGCCAGTTCGTATAGGGTAGATGGAGAGCCCCTAACACCCTACTGTGTGACAGACGAGCAGTCTGCGGACCCGTGTCTCCAACTGACCATCTGTGTTTCAGTGAGTCATCATGCACACGCGCCATTCTCGCCAGCTATGCTGCCTGCCCGCTCACCTGCCAGCTTTCCGCTTTCTATTTTCGGCCGAGGCGCCAAGACCCTCCTGAGTACAATATGCCATTGACACACACATGTGTCCGGTGATTCCAGTAGGCCATAGTCATATGGGATCATGTTAATATCATGTAAATGACGGAGTTAGAGAAGGACGCATTCATCCAGGAAGGCCTTAGTCGCATTTTAAAGGAACAGTGTGTAGCATTTAGGGGGATATTTTGGCAAGTATATTTTCTTTAGTGTAAAATCACCTAGAAATCAGAATAGTTGTGTTTTTGTTACCTTAGAATGAGTCGTTTATATCTACATACAGAGCGGGTCCTCTTCACAGAGCCGGCCACCATGTTTCTACAGTAGCCCAGAACACAAACCAAACACTGACTCTAAATGGGGCCTTTCACTTGTTTGCGTCGGGTACCATAGTCGTCCTACACGCTTGGCACACGGGAGAAGTTTCAGTTGTTTGCAGTCTGCAACCTCACTGCTAGATGTCACCAGATCTTACACACAGCACCTTTTAATTATCAAGCTGTAAATAAAACCACTGCAAGTTAGTACTGTCACTGTAACACTTTCAATCATAGTTACTTTAAATGTGATATAATTGTTTACATTCTATACAGTCAATCTCTTTGCTTTACGGTTTTTCTTATATGTTTTGGCTTACTTCATATCCTGTTTTGTGCTCATAATGTAGCCTACAGACATTTTTTCCCAACTGAATCACATTACTTTCTTTGCTGTACCTGTTTGACCCTGGGGGATCATTAGTTTCCCTCAGTTTCAGTCACAAATTGTTCCAACCCATCAGCGCTGGCTCAAAATTCATCTTGAAAAAAACAATGTTTTCTCGAGGGCACAGTTGCACAACCAGCTGTTTAAATGTATTGGCATTTAAACTGATAATGCTGTTTCAGGAATGACTGCTCCCGGCAGGCAAGGTCATGTTGAAGAACAGAGTCACTGCTTGTTTAAGTATTTCAGTTTCAAAAAGGAATATGTTTAGTCACATTTTACCCTCTGGCTTGACTTTCTTATGTAGATCTGTATCAACCGGTTGAGAAGTGTTGCATTTGTGGTTTAACTCTGGACCAAAAAACAGTTGTAATGAATGTTTAAAGGAATAGTTCAACATTTTTGGAAATGTGTGTATTTGCTTTCTTGCCGAGACTTAAATAAGAAGATTGATTCCACTCTCATATCTGATCGGTATATATGAAGCTGCAGCCAAGAGACGGTTAGCTTAGTATAAACACAGGAAACAGGTTAAAACACCTAGCTTGGCTCTGTCCAAGGGTAAAAAAGTAAGCCTGGCAGCACCTCTAAAGGCCCCGACCACTAAGCCGACATCAAAGAACTCGCAGCGACGAAGGCCAACCGTTGAGTCGCCTCACTTTGCCTGCGTCTTGGCCAAAAAGTTGCACTCGAACACACCGCAAAGACAACAGCCAACAGCCAACTGCCACGTACGTCCTGCGCTTGCGTGAGATGAAATAACTCTCCCTACCAGCAGGTTGCAATAGTCTGTATCTGCCATTCAAAAAGGGAAACCGGAAGACCGAGGACGGCAGATATACAAGCCGTTATTATGATACGTACATGAGACAAAGCAGCGTTTGCTGACCATTTTCACACCACTCTCACTCATCACTTAGCTTCATTCCAGATGGCCATGTCGTTGTGAAAATATCCGTGTGTTGGAATGATGAGATGAGATGAAAATGAAAAATATGTGAGCCCTCTTGACTTTACTCGTTCGACTTCGGTTTCTCTTCTCGTTCACTGATTCGCTTAAGCTGAACAGCCAATCAGAGTGATTTCTCGCACCGACGGGCGCCGCCACCGATTCAACATGCTGAATCGGCTGAAAAAAACTCTGACGAGGGCAGACTAAAGCCGACGGTGCGGGACACACCGCAAGAACTAGGCCGACAAACGCTCACCGACGGCCCCAAACTGTCTGACGACTGACCAACGACTTGGTGTGTCAGGGCCTTAAAGCTCAGTAATCAACACATTATAACTTGTTTGTTTAATTTGTACAAAAAACAAATTGTAAAAAGTAAGTTGTTCATCTAAACAATATATTTATAATCTTAAATTTACTTAATATGTCAATATAACCATGTAACATGACTCTGATTGCAGACCCTAATAAAATACTGCGTTCAGATTATTTTGTTCCATCTGAATGTACAGACCAACTATCACGTTCGTAAAGGTCAGAGAAACAAAACAGCTGCCTGAACAGTTGCATTACTGCTAAGTATTACTGGTAATCAGGTTATGTTGTAGTGCTCTTCTAATGTGGAAACTGTATGTACTAAAGACAGTAGGTTATAATGTATGGTCTGAAATGTTAGACGGATACTTTAAGCTCTATGCTGAGGTAATGTTGTAGTGTAAGTGCAGTGAAAGCACTTTGTAAAGTGTAGTTGTCTCAGGTTTGTTGTCCCCCTATGTGACCATAGGGACTAACAGAGTCAGTCACAGCTTGCAATATCCCCCTCTCTCTCTCTCTCTCTCTCTCTCTCTGTCTCTTCCTCTCACTTCATTTCCGTGAGACTTTATTGGAGTGAGACAGCATTGCCAAAGCACACTCCCATGAGTCTCCTCCCCACCCCACTTTCTCTCTCTCAATCATTATCCAGTCATATATTCCCAGCAACTCTCACTTTTACCAGGTGCTAAGACTTCCGCTGCCCCCTCCTTGTCTTTCACCGTGTCTTTTAAGGAGCAATTATCATGTTAAAGCTGAGCTTATGAAGTACTTGCCAAGGGAAACACAGACACTTTTACTTCAGTCATATGAGGTGTCCACATTTTCAGTAACTTTGGAATGAGATGTGATGACAGACAACTCATAAACAGTCTCGCTGGCTCAGGGGTGCTAAACAGACCAAAGTGTCTTTGGATCTGATCCTTCACTTACTTTTTCTTTACTCACTTCTAGTCTTTCAGCTTCTTTCATCAGCCTCTTAATTCCTCTGAGCTGTGGGCAAAGTTAATTCCAGATTTTCTAGTAATCCACATGAAAAGCAGAGCAGAGAAGAACAAAGATAAAGAGGTCAGGTGAAAATATGGGCGTTAATTAAAACTGTTCCGTGTTAAGCTATGCAGCAC